>NC_060121.1:746061114-746370161 GCF_021461395.2 Schistocerca americana | reverse complement strand
CAACTGCAACGGAGGGTTATCTGATGAGAGGCGAGACAAACGCGTGGTTCCTGAAGAGCGGCAGCAGGGACGACAGTCTGGATGATTGACTGATCTGGCCATTTAACATCAACCAAAGCGGCTTTGGAGTGCTGGTACTGCCAATGGCTGAAATCAAGGGGAAGCTACAGCAGTAATTTCTCCCTAGGGCATGCAGATTTACTGTATGGTTTAATCATCATGGCGTCTTCTTCGGTAAAATAATCCGGAGGAAAAATAGTCCCTCATTCAGATCTCCGGGCGGGGACTATTCAGGAGGACGTGGTTATCAGGAGAAACAAAACTGGCGTTCTACGGATTGGAGTGTGGAATGTCAGAATGTTTCAGAGAGAGAATTGGGGAACGGTTGACAAAAACAGGGGAAAGAAATACAGTAGAAGAAGAATTGGTAGCTTTGAGAGATTAAATAGTGAAGGCAGCAGAGGATTAAGTAGGTAAAAAGACGAGGGCTAGTAGAAATCCTTGGATAACAGAAGAGATATTGAATTTAATTAATGGAAGAAGAAAATATAAAAATGCAATAAATGAAGCGGGCGAAAAGAATACAAACGTCTCAAAAATGAGATCGACAGGAAGTACAAAATGGCTAAGTAGCGATGGATAGAGGACAAATAAAAGGATGTGGAAGCATACGTCGCTAGGGGTAAGATAGACACTGCCTACAGAAAAATTGAAGAGGCCTTTGGAGAAAAGAGAACCACATGTATGAATATCAAGAGCTGAGATGGAAAACCAGTCCTAAGCAAAGAAGGGAAAGCAGAAGGGTGGAAGGAGTATATAGAGGGCCTATACAACGGCGATGTACTGGAAGGCAGTATTATGGAAATGGAAGAGGACGTAGATGAAGATGAGAAGGGAGATATGACACTGTTTGAAGAATTCGACAAAGTTGAGAAAGACTTAAGTCAAAATAAGGCCCCGTGAGTAGACAACGTTCTGTTAGAGCTACTGATAGCCTTGGGAGAGCCAGCGAATGCAAAACTTTTCCATCTGGTGAGCAAGATGTATGAGACAGGCGAAAATACCTTCAGACTTCAAAAAGAATACAAGAATTTCAATTCCGAAGAAAGCAGGTGCTGACAGACGTGAAAATTACCGAACTGTCAGTCTAATAACTCACAGTTTCAAAGTACTAATACGAAACCTTCACAGAAGAATGGAAAAACTGGAAGGAGCTGTCCTCGGGGAAGTTCAGTTCGGATTCTGGAGAAACGTAGGAACATGTGAGGCAATACTGACCCTACGAATTCTTACAGGAGCTAGGTTCAGGAAAGGCAGCCTACATAGCATTTGTAGACTTAGAGGAAGCTTTTGACAATGTTGACTGGAATGCTCTCTTTCAAATTCTAAAGGTCGCAGGGAGCGAAAGTGTTTTTACAATTTGTACAGAAATCAGATGGCAGTTATGAGAGTTGAGGGGTACGAAAAGGAAGCAGTCGTTGAGAAAGGAGTGAGACAGTGTTGTAGGATATCCCCGATGTTACTCAATCTGTATATTGAGCTTGTAGTAAAGGAAACGAAGGAAAAATTAGGAGCAGGAATTAAAGTCCAGGGAGAAAAATAAAAACTTGGGGTTTGCTGATGACATTGTAATTCTGTCAGAGACAGCAAATGACTTGAAAGAGCAGTTGAACGGAATGGACAGTGCCTTGAAAAAAAGGTAAGTAGAACATCAACAAAAGCAGAACGAGGATAATGGAATGTAGTCGAATTAAATCAGGTGATGTTGAGGGAATTAGATTAGGAAATGAGACACTTAAAGTAGTAAATGAGTTTTGCTGTTTGGGAAGCAAAATAAATGATGGTGGTCAAAATAAAGAGAATATAAAATGTAGACTGGCTATGGAAAGGAAAGAATTTCCGAATAAATTTGTTAACATCGAGTATAGATTTAAGGGTCAGGAAGTCTTTTCTGAAAGTATTTGTATGGAGTGTAGCCATGTATGGAAGAGAAAAATGGAGGTACACAATGTAGACAAGAAGAGAATAGAAGCTTTCGAAATGTGGTGCTACAGAAGAATGCTGAAGATTCTATGGGTAGATGACGTAACAAATGAGGAGGTACTGAATAGAATTGGAGAAAAGAGGAATTTGTGGCACAAATTGACCAAGAGAAGGGATTCGTTGGTAGGACACGTTCTGTGGCATCAAGGGATCACTTTAATATTGTAGGGAAGCATGGAGGGTAAAAATCGCGGAGGGAGACTAAGAGATGAATACACTAAGCAGATTCAGAAGGGTGTAGGTTGCAGTAGTTATTCGGGGATGAAGAGGCTTGTACAGGATAAAGTAGTATGGAGAGTTGCATCAAACCACTCTCTGGACTGAAGACCACAAGAACAACAACATTCGACCAGTTTCGGCGTTTCACTACGCCATTGTCAGGCTCTAACCGAAGTGTAGGAAGAACTCAATATCATGTGCCCGTTGGATTCTTCCTACACGTCGGTCAGGGGGCATAAGGACGCGTAGTGGAACGACGAAACTGGTCACGTAAGTAAAATAAAAATTTAAATATAGACAGCTGAAGGTGTTTTTGATTTAACGTTTTCTATTGAACATCTGAAGTCCTTCAGCCATCTTGCATAAAGATGGACTTACAGAAAGATATCTTCTGAATGTGAATGGGAACTGGGTACATTTCTAGCCTGACTAGCAGCGACTCTTATGGAACTCTGACGACAATGAGGAGTAAACATATGCGAACAATATAAAATTCTCTGTAATTCGCTAACACTAGCGATTGCACTCACATTTGAGGTGGTAGATTAACACTGAAAAATGATGGAGGAGGGGTAGTAATAGGTAATGGAAGAGTTGAGCATTTCTTAGTACCTGTAACAAACACAAGGTGAAGGTTCCTTAAATCATGACGTGCTAAGATTGTCCCTATGATGCAGAGGGTAACGATTATACAAGTTATGGCAATACGATTGATGTAGGCATTACGATGTTAGCGGAATGTCTTTTGCCCAGCGGGAATGTGGACAGAGAGTTTGCCTCTGGCAAATGGTCATTGGGATTGTTGGTTAGTTGATTGGGGAGGTAAGGGACCAAATAGCGGTGTCATCAGTCCCAACTGCCTGGGAAAGTAGGTTGCTTCTGGATGGTCAGTCAGGGTAGACGGCGGATGGTGATGGTTATGGAGTGGGATTTTGAATCTTTAACATTTCCAGTAAAGTGAGACCTGAACGCTCACTCAGTGCAGTATTTGTTTACGGCTTCTGAAGGTTTTTGAAAGGCGCATCAGAGTCCGCACTGCTCTGTGTGGAATCCAGGGCGTTTATTACCACAGTTGCCATCCAGGAATGATCGGAACAATCCACGGTACTATTTGAATGTATAGTCAAGGAAGGTGAACTGTCGAACTGAAATACAAACAGCAATTGGGAGAAAGCTGCCCGGCTACCAGACGTGGCAAAAGAAAAAGAGAGGCTGCAGGATGCCGGTTAAGTTGCCAAGATATTAGTAATCGTCCTAGATTAATGTTATTTGTAACTGTTAATGCATTATCAGTGGCAGGGAGTTGTGTTGTGTGTTTTCTTATCTGAGCCAGGAAGTGCTACTTGTTAACGGACAGAAGCAAAACTCGTTAAACTGTATACACCGAAGGAAAACATCGTAACACTAAAAATAGTTAATGTAGGGTAGTAAAATTTCGGAAATGCATTTGTCTGGGTAACGTATTTAAGTGATTAACATTGCAAGATCACAGGTTAATGTAAGCGCGAGATAAACCATTGCAAATGTTAAATGCGCTTACATTAATAACCGGTGTAACCTGGCAGATTGTTGACTGCAAGCATGCGAACGTGTATGCATTGTGTTGTATGGGTTCCGGATGTCAGGTTGTGGGACGGAGTTCAATACCTGTTTCACTTGGTCCGTCAATGTAGGGACGGTTAATGCTATTTGTGGATGACGCTGGAGTTGTCTTCCGATGATGTCCATACGTGTTCGACTGGAGACAGATATGGTGAGTGAACAGGCCAAGGCAAAAGGTGGGCTACAACACCGTTGTGTGGGCGAGCGTTATGCAGTTGGGGAACACTCCCTGTCACGCTGTTCATGAATGGCAAACTGACGTACAGATTTGGTGTCACAGTGCGTGGGATACCCACTAGAGTGCTCCTGCTATCATATTAAATCGCACTACAGACCATAACTCCCGGTGTAGATCCAATGTGTCTAGCACCCAGACAGGTTTTTTGCAGCCCTTCATGTGGCCTCCCCCTAATATAGTATATTTTACTGCTCAAAGGAAGACCTTCATGTTTTTCAAGCTGTTAATACTAAATTCGTTGTTATTGAACTAGTGTGTGTACTGTCTCTGTATTTCTGTGAAGCTCAATATTCCGCGCGACGTCGACGACCCCCACAACGTACGTAATTTCGTACACGTAGACAAGTTACTCTCGTGGTGGAGAAGCAGCTGCCGACCCCGACGGTTGCCTGTAAAATTCTTGAAATGTAACAGAAAGAAAACTTTCCATAGGATCATCTCGAATTGGAACATTTGGTCATTCGATGACTGTCTGCGAGTGAAATGAGTTCCTCTTAGCAGAGAAAACTTTCCCTATGCTTTTGACCGTGTTACTGAAGCAGGTTCTACAGCAAACATCAAAATGGCTCTGAGCACTATGGACTTAACATCTGTGGTCGTCAGTCCCCTAGAACTTAGAACTACTTAAACCTAACTAACCTAAGGACATCACACACATCCATGCCCGAGGCAGGATTCGAACCTGCGGCCGTAGCAGTCGCGCGGTTCCGGACTGAGAGCCTTAACCGCAACACCACCGCGGCCGGCTACAGCAAACATCGACCACCAAATGTTCGAAGTCCTATGGGAGCTTGTAATACATAATAGTTCATCACAGAACCTTTTGATCAAAATTAAATAAACACAATTACCGTTGAGAAGCAACAGACTGTATCATGGCCGTTACTAAACTCCACATTAACTTAACATATCGCTTGTGAATCTCAAAAAACACAAATTATACAACATGGCGGCTAACGACGACTGTTTCATTGCACACACTTCCTACACGTCCTCTCGTTATCCTGTCTCGTAACAAAGTCCCGTCATATTCTGATTTTCTTACTTTTCTTCGCTCGCCATGGAGCAACGCGAAGTCAAAGAATAACTGTCTCTCGCGCAGGCCAAACGCACCACCTCGCGATATGTATTGAATTTAGACCAAAAGCAGTATGATGGTCGTTGAACCGAGCAAACGATCGATCCACGACTTCCATTGGCTAACACAGGCCAAGGGAAATTACACCAACCAACACGCGGCCATCATTGGCACCGAGGTGGAACCAGCCTTCGTCAGAAAAACCAGCCGACCCCAATGAGTCACCCGCTGACCTGAAGCCGCAAGTGACGGTGGTTTGGGGTCAGTGGGATACACGCTACAGGTCTCCCGATTCGGAGCTGGCCTTGAAGCAACCGACCTGTCTCTGTGATGTCAACTGCTGCTCAAATTGCTGCTGCAGATGGAGTACGATTCGCCAGAGCCATGCCCCAAACACGTTAGTGTTCCCTTTCGGCAGTGCCATGCAGCCGTCCGGAGCCCAGCCTTCCTACAACCGTACATTCTCGTGACCACAGCTGTCAGCAATCATGTACAGTGGCAACATTTCGGCCAAGTCTTTCTGCCGTGTCACAGAAGGATCAGCCAGCTTCTCGTGGCCCTATTACACGACCTCGTTCATACTCAGTCAAATACTGATACTGGCTTCCCTGTCATCTTAAAGGCATTCTTGACTAACATCATTTCACCACGTCCAGTCTCAAAGGTAACTAATGCTCACGACTGTTACAGCACCTATCTAAGGCAAACTCGATTTGCATTGTCACAGTGGCGCCACTAGTGCTACTCTTATGCGACTGACGCGAAATTTGAATAGAAATAATCTTTCAGGTGTAGAAACACGCCTACCAACTTTAGTTCATGTTTCACAATTCCTTCTTGGTGTTGAGATTTTTTTTCTGTCTGTGAGTTATTTCGAATTTTAAGATTTTTTTCAGGTTAAAGAACTGGTTCTTGGTTTTGCTGAGCCGGATAGTGTCCGATCTCAGTTAAAAAAGTAATTGTCAAATATATTATTGTCTTTTTTATGAAGGCTATTACAGTAGTTTCGTTTCAGTATTGAGTTTTAAGAAGCGTAAATATTCTCTTAATGTAGGTGTTTGTTAGTTTAAGTTATAAGGCTCAAAATAAATTGTTAAATATTCTGGTTATACGTTTTCTGCCCCATTTAACCCGCAACAATAGGGAAAAGGTACAGCAGCGCACACGATGAGCTTCGGTCTTCTGCCACATACCGTGTTTCAGTAAGAAATGCTGTTTGATATAATCACATGCAATACATAGTATTCTCATATTTGATGTTTCAGTGCCACTTTTCAATTCCCATTACCATTGGCAGATGAGGATATCAACTGTACTGCAACGTCAAATGTGACAGACCGTTTGTCAGGAAGCTGTCACGTGAAAGCATCTGTGTGTGACAGGCATACGTAAATCGAGGACTCCAGGGGCGATTAAATACGTTGGCTACTGTCGAACTGTGCCCGTGTATTCATTTCACCTCCGCTGTTAAGAGTGGAGAATTCAGCTGTGCGCCGCTGGCCAGCAAGCGAACCGAGCCGGGGGTGGGGCAGGCAAGTTATTGTCGTTGTGAGCGGGTGGGGGTGACGGTCGCCGAGCACCGGCAATTACATCCTATTTGTCGGCATCCGGCGCCGGCGCGCGCCGATGACGACTAATTACTGGCGGGGAATGCCGGATATCACATCAGCCGGTCTGCCCTCTGCAGACTTTCCACTGACAGCTAGACCGGTCCCAGTTGATGCAGGGCTGTGGTTCCAAAACGAAGTTCCGTGGTGTGTAAGGCAGTGTTTGTACAGCAGGAGAGAACTCGGCGACTTATATGCCGATTTCCTACTAAATGGTTCAAATGCCTCTGAGCACTATGGGACTTAACATCTGAGGTCATCAGTCCCCTAGAACTTAGAACTACTTAAACCTAACTTACCTACGGACATCAAACACACCCATGCCCGAGGCAGGATTCGAACCTGCGACCGTAGCGGTCGCGCGGTTCCAGACTGAAGCGCCTAGAACCGCTCGGCCACATTAGCCGGCGATTACCTACTAACAAGGAGAGGTTGCCAGCGGTGGGACCGACTTTTGAAACCATCTGTACGGCGATGTAGCTTAAGATCCCAGTCATGACATCCTACAGCCATTCACCCTGGTGGGCCTTCGTCTGCGAGTAATCGACGAAAAAAATTTCGGTAGTTCACGTGACGATCAGTTTTAAAAAGTAACATTGCACCAAGTTGTTGCGTAGTTTAATTAAAAAAAAAGGGTGTAGTGGTTAGCTTACAATACAAAATTTAAAAAAAATAACAAAACAGCTTAGTGGTAAAGGTAGAGTTCTCCCATGTTAAAGGTTGTGAGTTCGAATTTCCTCGGGTCTTCCAAAATTTTTATTTTTAAGTCCTTATTGAAATAACATTGATCATTATTTTTTCAATTAATTAGTTTAAACGTTTGTCACATAAGTTTTGACATCATTTTATCTTTTTCATTTGCTTAGTTTTTCTTCCTATCATTTTTTTCCACTTGGAATCTTTGTTCATGTGAATTTATTTATCTTTGTGTATTGACTTCTACTTTATTTCTTCCGTTTTATTGTCCTATATTTTTGTCCATGTTATTGCAGTCATTATTTCTACTCCCCGTTCTTCTTGAATTTAATTTTTTTGTGTAACACTCGTCTTTCGTTTAAATCTTCACCTGCGTTATTTTGTCAATAGTGCAATAAGAATTTATGTTTTAAATTTTTGTATCACGATTACCATCCAAAATATATGTGTATCTTATAAAGAAAAGCATGTTTATAAGAACATTGAGCAATCAATGTACAAAGAGATTTTTCGTGTTTTGTTTTTTTAACTGATAGAGCGGCATATCAAGTGTTTCAGTATTATGACAGATGTACAAAAATAATTAAATTCACATACACAAAGATTCCAAGTGTAAAAAACAATGATAGCGAGAGAAATGAGATCAATTAAAAAATAATGCAGTCACTATAATGTGACAAAGGAATACAAATAAAAAATTAATCAACTCAGTTCGATAAAGCTTTAAAAATGAAAATTTGATAGTATCTGAGAAGATTCGAATCCACAACTTTTGGTATGGGAGGAATATATCTTAATCGTTACGCTACGTAACTACTCCGCACTTCATTACCTTTTTAAAGCTGTAGAGCATCGCACAAATTTCCGAAATCTTGTTTTCGTCAATTACTTGCAAACGAGAGCCCACCAGGGTGAATGGTAGCAGAGTGGGATATCTGGGCTCCTATCCGACACAATCGTAAAGATGGTCTCAAAAAATCGACCCCACCTCTGGGGACCTCTCCTAGAAATTTTCTGTTTCCACAAGCAAATAACTGCATACAAAATGAAAAAGTTTCTCCTTGGAAACTTTTGCCAATCTGTAGAGGAATTTATATACTGTGATGTGTAAAAGTTAGTGGGCAGAAGTTAAGAACTCAGATCTGTATTTGTTTCCTTCTTTCTTTCTTTCTTTCTTCTTCTCTTTTTCTAAAAAAAAATAGAAAAACTTGTAAGTCGTCAGCATGTAGCCACATGTACACATTAATGTGTAATGCGAATATAAAATGAACCGTTCCACATCTCATCATTAGGACTTATTGTACAAATGATCAATGACGCATGAAACTAACTAAGAAACTAGTTAACTGATTGAATGAAAGAACATTATTGTTAAGATTCGGGTGTTGCAGTCAATAGAAGTTGGATTTAAACTGTTTCCACGACATCCTAAGGCACTCGTTGAACCTGATTTTGGCATATAGAAGCATAGTTTTTCGATAGGGTCTCGATGACTTTTCTTTCTCAGTCGGTCTTCAATAAGTTCTACATCGAGGAGGTGTTAAAGTTTCTTTATCATCTAATTCGAATGCAGCCCGACTAGTCAAGAGAACGATGCTTAACTTGGTGCCCACGCGTCACCGGCATCTGTAGGTCAACAACCTCTGTCCAAATAAAGAACCACTATGTCCAGCAAATGCTCCAGTTGGATACGTAGTGTGCGAAGATCGGGTGCAAAGACTGCCCGAAATTTTCAGAACACTTGTGATACTAAAAAGTTGGTCATGTTTTGATCTTTGCGAGCCTCCATTATCTTGCTACAATTTTTAGAAGACAGTCGATCCGCATGACGAGACAGGAATGACAGTAAATGGCATCTGTGTGGATAACTTCAGGTTTCCCTTGAATCCTGTCCTATTCAAGAAATGAAGAAACACTTAATGAACATTATTATACAATAATTAGCACCTGTGATAAACTTTAGCAAACATTATTGTTAATAACAAAGGTACAGAGACTGTTACGTCAATGTTTTCTTTCACGTTTGGATCCGCTCAGGGTCAACACTCGCAAAGCAATGTTTCCATGTGTCGGTCACATTTATGAGAAACGAGACATAGATAAACCTGAATAACAGTTTATATTCCTAGTAATGTTGCATAGTGTGATCTAAGTATTTAGAGCGCAGGTCTTAAAGAACATGACATAACAACATGACATGACCAAAAAATTACGATGAATTGAAGTCTCCAACTACACAGAAGAACCAAAGAAACTGTTATACCTGCGTAATATCGTACCCACCAGCCGCCGTGTCATCCTCAGCCCACAGGCGGCACTCAATGCGGATATGGAGGGACATGTGGTCAGCATACCGCTCTCCCGGTCGTATGTCAGTTTACAAGCTCTTCAGTTTGCCTCACATGGGCTGAGTGCACTTTGCTTGCCAAAAGCGCTCGGCAGACCGGATGGTCACCCACCCAAGTGGTAGCCCAGCACGAAAGCGCTTAACTGCGGTGATATGACGGGAAACTGTGTTACCACTGCGGCAAGGCCGTTGGCATGTATACATGTATATGGATCAAGCTGCCGTCCACCATTTGCAGAACTGAATGCCCTGTTACATTTAAGAAAAATTAAAGTTATTTTTTTGTCCTCCTCACATTTTTCCTCTAAAGAGTTAACACGTATGTCTACTTATCCTTATCAAACACTGAAATGAACACTTCACAGTGAGCTTTTTTCCTCGTTTGTTTTTTGCATCACTTCTTCATTACTTATTTTCTATCAGGTTCCAAGATTTTTGTTTCCCTCCCTCTTTCGTCACTATTTTTTCGTTTGTTACTGCCAAGACCCACAGATTGAATCTGCCAACCTGTAAATTATCTTTATTACTGTACTCTTAACAAACAAAAATAAATTTTGTATTGTCTGCTGTAGCCTCAAGTGTTTTTGTTATTACCATCATTATAATTTCTGCGTGCTAGGTTCCATACAAAATACTTCATCCATTGTAAGACAAGTAAAATAACGGATGTAATGGTAAAACGTGAAGAATCTCATTGTATTTGTGTGAGAGAGAGTTAGTCCTAGTCTTGCCAGGATACATAAATCAGCGTAAGAAAGCAGAGCACATTTAGGAGAAGACAGGATGGAGAGTGTACGAAAGTATCTATGTCTACATCTACATGGATGTCTGCAAGTCATCGTACGGTGTGGCGCGGAGGGAATCCTGTGCCACTACTTGAAATTTCCTTTCCTGTTCCACTCGCAAATAGAGCGAGGGAAAAACGACTGTCTCTATGCCTTGGTATGAGCCTGAATTTCTCGTATGTTATCTTTGTGGTCCTTACGCGCAGTGTATGTTGCCAGCAGTAGAATCGTTTGGCGGTTAGCTTCAAACGCCGGGTCCTTTTATTTTCTCAATAGTGTTTGTCGAAAATAACATCGCTTTCTCTCCAATTTGAGTTCCCGAAGCATCTCCGTAACACTTACGTGTTGTTCAAACCTACCGGTAACAAATGTAGCAGCCCGCCTCTGAACTGCTTCAATGTCTTTCTTCAGTCCGACCGGGTACGGATCTCAAACACTCGGGGAGTACTCAACAACAGGTCGCACCAGCGTCTTGTACGCAGTTTCCTTTACGGGTGAACCACTCTTTCGGAAAATTCTCCCAATAAAGGGAAGTAGACCATTCGCCTTCCTTACCACAGTTCTCACACGCTCGTTCCATCTCCTATCGCTTTGTAACGTTACGCCCAGGTATTTAAACAACTTGACTGCGTCAATCAGGTCACTACTAATACTGTAACCGAACATTACAAGTTTGATCTTCCTACTCATCCTCATTAAATTACACTTTTCCACATTTAGGGCTAAGCTGCCATTCATCACACCAATTGGAAATTTTGTCTATGTCGCCTTGTATCTCCCCACAGTCACTCAACTTCGGCACCTTACCATACACGACGGCATCATCAGCAAACAACCGCAGATTGCTACTAACCCTGCCCGCCAAATCATTTATTTATATAGAGAACAACAACGGTCCTATCACACTTCCCTGGGGCACTCCTGACGATACCCGTGTGTCTGATGAAAACTCGCCGTCGAGGACAACATACTGGGCTCTATTATTTAAGAAGTCGTCTCTCCACTGACGTATCTGTGAACGTATTCCAAATATTCGTAGCTTCGTTAACAACCTGCAGTGGGGCACCGTGTCAAGTATTTTTCGGAAATCTAGATATATAGAAGCTGCCTGTTGCTGTTCATCCATAGTTCGCAGTATATCATGTGGGAAAAGGGTAAGCGAGTTTCACACTATTGATATTTTCTAAAACCATGCTGATTCGTGCACATAAGCTTCTCAGTCTCATGAAAGTTTATTATATTCGAAGTGAGAATATGTTGAAGGATCTGCAGCAAATAGAGGTTAGGGATATTGGTCTGTAATTTTGCAGCTCCGTTCTTTTACCCTTCTTATATACCAGAGTCACCTGCGCCTTTTTCCAGTCGCTTGGAACTTTGTGCTGGGCGAGAAATTCGCTATAAATGCAAGCTAGGTAAGAGGCCAGTGCCGTAGAGCACTCTTTGTAAAATCGAACTGGGATTCCATCCGTACCTGGTGATTTATTTACTTTCAAACTTTCAGTAGTTTCTCTACGCCAGGGATGTTTATTACTATGCCGTCCATACGGGAGTCTGTCCGATGGTCAAATGACGGTATGTTTGTATGATTCTCCTGTGTGAAAGATTTCTTGAACGTGAAATTTAAAACTTCGGCTTTCGCTTTGCTTTCTTCAACTGCCACACCAGACTGGTCAACAAGTGACTGAATGGAAGCCTTAGACCGCTATAGCGATTTTACTTAAGAGCAGAATTTACTCTGGTTCTCTGTCAGGTCTTATGCTAAGCTGTGACGGTGGTAGTTGTGGTATGCTTCGTGCATAGCTCTTTTCGCAGATCTCTACTAACCTTCGCTTATCGTCATTTGTGGGTTCCCTTTTGAACCGACAGTGCAACAGCTTCTGCTTCCTCAGTATCCACCGAATTTTGTTATTAAACCAACTAGGCACATAACTCTCCAGACCATGATTTACAATCTGCTTAAACTTTGCCCATAATTATTCTACATCCATCTTAGTGGAACAAAGTGATGCAAATTCACTGTCTAAGTGAGATGCTGATAACAGCTTATCTGCTATTTGTAGCAGTAACACTCTCTTGGTCTCTCGACAGATTTATTAATTTTCGTAGTCATAGTTACTATAAGGACATCCTGATCGCTAATCCCCATTTCTATTCTGGCATTGTCGGTAAGGTCAGGCCTAGTTGTAGCTACAAGGCTTAAGATATTTCCACTGCATATGCGCTGCCAAGCTAACTCCTCAAGACAGTTTTCAGAAAACGTGTTCAAAAGTATTTCGTTTGACTGTCTGTCTGTACCTCCCGCAATGAATCTGTGGACATCTCAGTCTATACTCGGTAAGATAAAGTCGCCTCCAATTTGTATTGGATGATCTAAGGTTTCGCGCACTGTGTGACTGTACTTCAGATTTACCAACATTGTATCAGGAAACAAGAAGGTGAATGACGATAAAGTGAAGGACCAGAACATTAAAATATTAAAAATAGCAATAATATAAAAAAACAGTGGCAATCGGGGTAAATCTAATTCATTTGTATACGCCCGCTTATTAGAATGTGCTAAGTTTGTTATTTGTTTGAGGAGTGTAACCAGTGTAAACAGTGTCAATGATTTCTGTATGTCATTATGTCTACCACACCTCATAACTGAAAATTCAATGTCATTTACTTCAATGGTTTCGTTTGTCATTTAGCAATGCCAGTTATTATTGTTAGATGATTCTTGTAAGGTTTTTGTATGTGGGTTATAAGTGTTCTGAATTTTTCATTACACTAAGGGGGATTTTATAACACTTGTGGTAATGCAGGTTGAAACCTTAGTTAATGCTTATCATTTCAGTTAGATTTGTATTTCTCCTCTTGTCACAGATTCCCTTTTGTTATTTATAGCTTGTCTTTAATTCTGTTTAATTTTATCCTCATTTGCTTTAAGGAAAAAGATGACCGAATTTCAGAAGCAGTAATGTATTCTAGAACGTGTAAAATTTTCGACAGAGCCTACGTCGTATGATTGGGTAAATGTGTTGCTAGAAAATATATAGTTTTAGAGAATTCATTGCACATTTCTTTCATAAGGATCTTTACTGCTTGACAAAAAACTGGAGCCCAACAGTACCATTGGCGTTTTTGGGATTAGCTCATTCTAACTACTGCACACAGTTCTTTCACATTGGACGTCAGTTTGATACAGACGTTCCACAATTCCGGATTTAGTGAACTTTTGAGTATAATCAGTGCTGATCACTCAGTTAAGGCGTAATGAGAAGTTCATTCTGAGGCAAAAAAATTACATAGCATGAAGGAATTACTTGAATGCGACGGAAACTGGTAGATGTGAAGCACACGTACAGACAAACGGATTACAATTTCAGAAAAGCTGGATGATTCATTCAAGAGAAAGATCTTCACAAATTGACCAAGTCAATAACGCATTGGTCCCTCTGTGGTACTTATGGAGGCAGTTATTCAGCACAGCATTCACTGATAGAGCTGTTGGATGTCCTCCTGAGTGATATCGTCCCAAGTTATGTCCAACTGTCGCGTTATGTCGTCAAAATACCGAGATGGGTGGAGGGCCTTCCTAGTAATGCTCCTAACGTTCTCAGTTGGGGAGAGACCTTTGATGGCCAGGGTAGGATTTGACAAGCACGAAGAAAAGCGGTAGAAACTCTCGCCGTGCGGAGGCTGGAATTATCTTGCTTAAATGTAAGTTCCACATGGCTTGCCATGAAGGGCAACAAAATGGAGCTTAGAATGTCGTCGATGTAGCGCTGCGCTGTAAGAGTACCATGGATGACAACCGAAGCGGTCCTGCTATGAAAGGAAATGGCAACCCAGACCATGACTTCTGGTTGGCATTCCATATGGTGTTTGGCGGTCAGGTTCGTGTCCCACCACTGTATGAGACTTCTCCAAATACGTCTTCACTGGTCATCGGGGCTCAGTTCGAAGTGGGACTCATCATTGAAGAAAATGCTACTACATTCAATCAAATTCTGAGCCCAATACTTGTCTGGAGACGCCCTCGACAGCGGTGGGATACCAACCGGACAATCACCCGCCATACGGCACGCCAACCAGGAATGATGGTGTGGGGTGCCAATTCTTTTCATAGCAGTACTTGTCTTTTTGTCATCAGCGGCTCGCTTACACAACAGCGGTAAGTTGACAATATTCTGCGCCCCATTTTGTTGCCCTTCATGGCAGGCCATCCTCAGCTTACATTTCAGGAAGAAAATGCCCGCCCACACACGGTGAAAGTTTCTGCTTCTTGTTTTCGTGCTTACCACATCCTACCTTGGTCAGCAAGGATCTCTCCCCAATTGAGGACGTATGGAGGATTATGGGCAGGGCCCTCCGACCATCCTGGGATTTTGACAATCCGACACAATATCTGAACAGATTCTGGCACGATACCCCTTAGGAGAACATCCAACAACTTTGTCAATCAGTACCCTGCCGAATAACTGCTTTGCATAAGGGCCAGATGTGGGTCAACGCATTATTGACTTGCATAATTTGTCGAACTCTTTCTCTTGAACAGATCAAACAATTTTTCTGAAATTGTAATCATTTGTCTGCCCGTTTCGGATATTCCTTCCTGATGCGTCCTTTTTTATTTTTTGTTTTTGTCTTCAAATATATTCTCGCGTATATTTCAATGAAGTGATGGAATATGTTACTGCAGGAAAAATATTTGAATTTGAAATAAAACTATTAGTCAGTGTCGCATGAAATCAATTTGTTAAAAAGACATGTCGTATTTATTGTCTGCTTACTTCAAATGAACTGTGTTTGTCGCTCTTATCCCTTTACGTGTCTGAAAATCCGAAACGAAACAGTGCGAACAGGAAATTAAGCTGCTTGCGTCATCAGAGGTTCTTTTATTTTTACACCGTGCTTTGTAATCGGCGCCAGGAAATAATTTCGCACATACAGGACATTCAGGTATCAGACAGAAAAGCAATTAGAAGATTAGTAATTAAGTATAGCAAATAATGCAAACATGTTGCCAGATAAATTGAATCTGGTATTTTGATGCTGACAGGGGTTTGAAAAGCAGCTGAGAAATGTAGATCTGTATCACGTATTGCGAAAAATTCCATTCAGTATCATAGCATCGGATACGCCGTCCAAACTTTACAGAAGCTCTCCTGTGATACTGGCAGAAGTAAAGCTTTGAGTACCGGGCGTGAGTCGTGCTTCGGTAGCTCAGATGGTAGAGCACTTGCCCGCGAAAGGCAAAGGTCCCGAGTTCGAGTCTCGGTAGGGCACAAAGTTTTAATCTGATAGGAAGTTTCAATGATCTTACACATGAAAAGGGGAGAACCGTCAAGCATTGTAGGGGGAAACGAATGTGTACCCTGGGAATTGTGAAGATTCTGCATTGCACGTACACACGTTGTTGTTTATTGTGAGGGCTCTACTTTGTACGTATATATATATATATATATATATATATATATATATATATATATATATATATATATAAGAACTATGAAGATTCAATATCATACATATATAAGAACTGTAACGATTTCCTCGTATATATAAGAAGGAGTCATGAGTAAAAAAAAAAGAACATAAGCCAGAGAGAAATCAGTTGGGGTAATTATTAAGGAATGTCAGTCTAACAAATATTCTGACGATTTGTAGGATAGTGGGACTCATAACCTAAGTAAAAACATTATATATTAAGTGGTGTGTAGAGACATAGCATATACCAAGTATTGTAAGTTGGAAAGTAGGGGACGACTCCAGGGACTAAATGAAGTATCAAGAAGTGGAGTTGAGGTATAAAATAGATTTTTAACTTTACCCGAAAAAAATTTAATTATAGTGTACATAAAGATGTATACTAGGGAAATGAACCATGAGGCTTACTCATAAAGGATAATGGGGACACACCCAGCAGTTATTGAATATAAAAGGCAGATAGGCAGACCTAAGAAAGGCTGACCTGTACTGTGCGGACAGGGGCACCAAGAAGGGGATTGACCTGTACTATAGAAAAATAGGAATCAAGTTGGGCGTACCTACCGAAGCGGAAGGAGGGAGTGCACTTGCAGGGTCAACCCATATGTAAGGTATAGGTACTGTTCCAAAAGGGGAAATGGGCAGCATCGTGACAGAAGTCACACATATTATAGGGAGTATTCTGATAAGTTTTAATTCTATATACCACTAGCATTATTATGTTTTATAAATGACGTAAAGAACAAGTTTATTTTTCCCTAAGTCCTTCCAGATTGCAGATGGCGATATACACTCCTGGAAATGGAAAAAAGAACACATTGACACCGGTGTTTCAGACCCACCATACTTGCTCCGGACACTGCGAGAGGGCTGTACAAGCAATGATCACACGCACGGCACAGCGGACACACCAGGAACCGCGGTGTTGGCCGTCGAATGGCGCTAGCTGCGCAGCATTTGTGCACCGCCGCCGTCAGTGTCAGCCAGTTTGCCGTGGCATACGGAGCTCCATCGCAGTCTTTAACACTGGTAGCATGCCGCGACAGCGTGGACGTGAACCGTATGTGCAGTTGACGGACTTTGAGCGAGGGCGTATAGTGGGCATGCGGGAGGCCGGGTGGACGTACCGCCGAATTGCTCAACACGTGGGGCGTGAGGTCTCCACAGTACATCGATGTTGTCGCCAGTGGTCGGCGGAAGGTGCACGTGCCCGTCGACCTGGGACCGGACCACAGCGACGCACGGATGCACACCAAGACCGTAGGATCCTACGCAGTGCCGTAGGGGACCGCACCGCTACTTCCCAGCAAATTAGGGACACTGTTGCTCCTGGGGTATTGGCGAGGACCATTCGCAACCGTCTCCATGAAGCTGGGCTATGGTCCCGCACACCATCAGGCCGTCTTCCGCTCACGCCCCAACATCGTGCAGCCCGCCTCCAGTGGTGTCGCGACAGGCGTGAATGGAGGGACGAATGGAGACGTGTCGTCTTCAGCGATGAGAGTCGCTTCTGCCTTGGTGCCAATGATGGTCGTATGCGTGTTTGGCGCCGTGCAGGTGAGCGCCACAATCAGGACCGCATACGACCGAGGCACACAGGGCCAACACCCGGCATCATGGTGTGGGGAGCGATCTCCTACACTGGCCGTACACCACTGGTGATCGTCGAGGGGACACTGAATAGTGCACGGTACATCCAAACCGTCATCGAACCCATCTTTCTACCATTTCTAGACCGGCAAGGGAACTTGCTGTTCCAACAGGACAATGCACGTCCGCATGTATCCCGTGCCACCCAACGTGCTCTAGAAGGTGTAAGTCAACTACCCTGGCCAGCAAGATCTCCGGATCTGTCCCCCATTGAGCATGTTTGGGACTGGATGAAGCGTCGTCTCACGCGGTCTGCACGTCCAGCACGAACGCTGGTCCAACTGAGGCGCCAGGTGGAAATGGCATGGCAAACCGTTCCACAGGACTACATCCAGCATCTCTACGATCGTCTCCGTGGGAGAATAGCAGCCTGCATCGCTGCGAAAGGTGGATATACACTGTACTAGTGCCGACATTGTGCATGCTCTGTTGCCTGTGTCTATGTGCCTGTGGTTCTGTCAGTGTGATCATGTGATGTATCTGACCCCAGGAATGTGTCAATAAAGTTTCCCCTTCCTGGGACAATGAATTCACGGTGTTCTTATTTCAATTTCCAGGAGTGTATAATGATACTAGTCGGTCCTGAGGAAAAAATAGCACAAAAAATTAGAATGAAGGATGAAATATTTAAGTGTCCATGACACCTGGAATTTACGATTGGAGCTGAAGAATCCTCGCCATTCATAAGTAACAGTAATGTGGAATGAAATCATAAATATAGGCTTATGTTCTGAAAACAAAGTAGACTAAAAAGTTAGTGTAAAGACAACAATCGGAAGCCTGCTCTATAGAGTATAAGGATTTATGAAAAAAAGGAAATTTTGTATATAAATTTATGCTGTAAATGATTACTTTTGAAATGTGGATACTAGGTACGATATTAATGTACATAATGGTTATGTATAAAATAACGCTTGTTCGATCTGAGGAGGGGCATATGCAGTGCTTCTAAAATTTACACGGAAATTCTCGAACCACTCGACCTTCTGCCGCCTCGAACACGTGATATTTTAAAGATAAGTGTGTGAGAGAGCCTATTTACTGCGCAACACATGTCTGTGTTTGTAGGATGGACGTTGGTCCTAGGAGGACAGGAGCCGCGTCAGACGAGCGACTCCGACGAGTGTTTGCCACTCGTGCCATAGAAGCTGTATGCGACCTACAAGAAGCAAGCACGCGTTATTCTTTGATGGTGTAATGATTGTAATTGTTATGAACAACTGAAACAAGTTTTGACTAGAGACTCTTTCTTAATTTTGGTGTTAGACTTGCGAGAAGCGAGAACTATTTTTGATTTTCTGGTAGTTATGAAACTCACCACAATATAATTATATTTAATAGTATCTAACGGGTATCGTCGTAGTTGACTTGCAAGAATTTGTATGTTTATGTGAAACTTGTGGAGGCAAAAATATACCTGAACTTCACTGAAAGTATGAGGGTACCGTGTTATTTCTCGTGTGAGAGAGAGTATTTGTTATATCCTCTAACCAACATTATTTCTTTGTACATAAAGTTGTGGAGATCGAAGAAATCGCATATTCAGAGAAGGAGGTCGGCTAAGCGTTTCAAGTAAGTCAACTGTAGTAAGAGAAGCGTGAAGTTCACAATCGAGTTTTGCACCACTTCTCTTGTCGCCGAAATCGTTAGAAGTTGCCTCTCCTTATTTAAGTTTGGTTGGTGAATTCTGATTATTACATAGAGTTATGTATTTATCTTCTTTTAGGTTTTTAGTCTTAAGTTTTTTAAGAGCCCTGATTTTTTGTACAGCCATTTATACTTTACAAAGCGTGTTTCCATAGGAGTGTGGAAAAATCTAACAGGACATAGAGAAAGCTCCACTGAACGATATGAGCTATTGAATCTAGGGTCAGAGAAGACAGATTAAGGTGATATGCAAATAAACTGGTCTATCGCTTTGTCTAGCATTACTGTTTTCCAGCTTATTTACAACTACCATATGTACAAATTTACACGTATGGTGCTGTTTATTTATATGTACGTCTTTTGTTTCCTGCAGGGAAACAAGGAAGAGGTTGATTATTAGCAAGTCATGATGCAGGTTTTGTTTACTTTACTTGTTCATAACGTGGCTCTGTTACATCGTATTTACATTGTGTTATGGCAGAACGCGCTGTGAACCAATGACGGACCCATTCATTACTCAGTGCTATTCAGAGATGTACAGTACAATACGATGGAGCAGTACTGGTGCAGTTTCACAGAAGTCATAGACCTGCTCTTTGTGTATGAGGAAGTATACTGCACTGCTGTCGCTGCTGAAAGGCAGTACAGGGAACGATTTCCTAACAACCTTCTTCCATCAGGATGAGTGTTTATTTCTCCCGATCGGTGAATGCTGAGGCTGATTCATTGGAAAGAAAAAACGAGAGAATTGTCAACACAAAGATCACTCGCACAACTGACTTTGAAGAGGAGGTGCTGAAACGTGTTGCAGCAGACCCCACAACGAGTGCATGCAATACTTGTGACTGATTTTACACAGAGGGTCACATTGTGTCAGTGGTTGCTCCAACATTGGTTTGAATGACCAGATTTCCTCCAAATCATGCTCTTTACTGAAGACGCCTCATTTGATGATGATGTTATTTTGAACAGCAGAGACAACCATGAGGGAAACCATCAGCTATAGCAGCCACATCAGCAGCTACTTATTTCTGTGAATATATGGGCTGGCGTTATAGGCGACGATCTCAGTGGGTCATATCTTCTATCTGGCTGTCTGAATTTCTGAATGGCAAAGGGCTCTACCTGAGTTGTTGGAGAACGTACCCTTGACTGTTTACGGGAGAGTGTGAGTATAACATGACAGTGCACCGCCTCACGTCAGTGTGAATGTCCACAATCGTCTTAGTGCTGTATTTCCTGGTCACTCTATTGCAGGGCCGGCCAAAAATTCTGCACGCGTGCGGTGCTCCTGCACATGTGCAACTTCCGGGTCACAGCGTGCACGCCGCAGCCGTCAGCGTTCATGTAGTGCATGTTTGTACGCACAGATGTCGCTTTATCCACTCGCTGGGATAATCTGTACCGGCGCATTCTAGTGCTCTTTCCACAGCTTGGAAGCCAACCATGGGAAGGTACTTCGCATATTAAACATTTAAAATACTGTCACAGTCTACTCATTGAGACGTCTACTTTTATATTAACAGTTTAACCCAGTAAGACAAGTAATACAGTTAAAAACCGTGGGTTTTTCTTAGGGAAGTTTCACTGACAGCAAGTAAATACGCATAATGTTTTTGATCTAGTATTTAAGAAAGAGAGCACTTAGCGACTTCCAACGAACCTTATTCATTATTTCTAATAACATTAAACTAATGCAAGGTTTCCTATAACTAATTCTCGGTGCCCTCAGTTACACCCACATAATTTCTGTCTCACTGACCTCTGAACAGAATGATAACCGCACACCACTCGATGATCACCTGTTATTTCAAACCATTGCTATATCTTTCCCCAGTTCCGTCTGAAATCTGCGTAATAACCTACAATTAGATGAATGTTATGTTTAATCGACTTCAGCTGAGCGTAGCCCTTCACACATTAAAAAAAAAACCTAAATGTAAGTATACATTGGAACAATCGGTTTAATGACCAATTTTTCTGATAATAATGTAACATGGAGCAGAATGAGGCAATAATGCCCAGTTAATAAACAATAATTTTTAATTATGAAAGGAATAAATCCAAACATGTTTATCACTGGTCATGAGAAATGATACAGTTAATATCGGGCATAAAAACACGGCTCATTGATAAACGCAAGCAGTTGCGAAGATTTTCATCACTTATGCTTGATCGAAACCTTGATTTATTCATTTTCATCACCGAGAAAAATCTTTCACAAACATATGTCGACCCGAACATAGACATAACTCTCGCGGCTTCTCGGTGTAGGCGTGTAAATTCTTGTTGTGAAAAATTTTCGTAGAATTCTATTGTACTTCTAACTGCAAAGAACTCGTCCTTCAGTCTTGTATTGCACTGTAGGTCGATTGGTTCCACCTGTAGATAATTCGGAGCATCTTCAACTGACGAAGAGAACGGTCGAGCGAAGAGGGGACTGACAGGAGACAAACTCGTAACATCTGCAAATTGTGCTTGAAATTGTTCCTTAATTTTTACAATTATTGACACGTATTCTTGAAATGTAGCACTTTCATGGACCAGTCCAAGAGTCGGGAAATGTGCAGTGTTTTCTGTCAATAGCTGGCTCTCTCAAAGCTCAAGCTTCCTTTCAAAGGCATTTACTTTTTCCAACATGTCAGAAGTTAAATTATTTTCACCTTGCAAACTGACGTTCAGGCTGTTCATGTGAGACGTAATGTCCACGAGAAATGCAAGGTCTGATATCCAACAAGGGTCTCCCAACATAGGTTCACTTCTTCCCTTCTCAAGTAAGAATGTTACTATGACCAAACGTAAACCAAAAAATATTTTCAGCATTTTACCTCGACTGAGCCAGCGTACTTCGGTATAGTAAGGTATGTCGCTGTTCCTCCAAGAACCGCCGAAACTGGCAATGCGTAAGCCCATGTGTCTTCAGACAGTTTACAGTACGCACAACAATGTGCATAACGTTTGTTAACGTTACTGATTTTGCACAAAGCGCCTCTCGATGCAGAATGCAGTGAATTCCATACAACGTCTCGTCTGTGCGCCCTAGCTTTTTGCGCATCCGTGCTATGAGTCCTCTCTGATGGCCTTGCATTGATGGTGTTCCATCTGTGGTCACTGAGACTAACCGATTCCGGTCCATACCGACACCATCAATCGCTTGCTCGACAGCTTGGAGTAAGTCCGCACCTGTAGTAGTCCCTTTCAAAGCCACTAAGTCCAAAACCTCCTCTGTTGCACAAAGTGCGTTATCGACACCTCGTATGTATATCACAACCTGGGCTGTATCTGTAAGATCTGTTGCTTAGTCGAGCGCAACACAGAAAGCAACGAAGTCTTTAGCCCTATTTATTAGCTCGCTGCGCACATCGCCGGCCATAGCGCTGATAAACCTTGTCACTGTTTGTTTGGATGGACTGATTTCTTGAAACCGGCTAACGTTCGTGGGACACACAAGTTCTGCAGTATCAGTCAGACACCCTTTCATAAACTCCCCTTCGGGAAAGGGTTTCCCAGATTGTGCAATTCTTAATGCGATTTTAAAACTTGCTCGCAGTGAAGATTTAGTGTGGTTGTCATTCTGGACAATTGAAAACAGTACATTGTACAGCGTACAGTAAAATAGATATAAATGTAAGACAAGAAACTAAGAGTTCAAGAAGTATCAGTTACTCTGACGTACAGTAAAATCGAGCTGATGTGTCTCATCCATTTTCTTAAGGACATTTAATTTTGCTTGCTGTTCTTCACTGTTGAGTACACTACACTCGTCTTGGTGAGATGTATTGTAGTGTCTTTCAATTGAAAACTTACGCTGGCCGTCTATTATTCGGCGGCACAGCAAACACTGTGAGTTTTCGCCAACGGATACAAAAAAGAATTGCAGTTCCCAGTCATTTTTAAACGACTGAGAACATAGATCTCCCGTGCTGTGCTTTTTCATAGTGCCTGCCATTTCTCAGTACTACTCTGTTAACGTTACGGTCACCAGGTGTAAACGAGACTGGGTATGTTGCGCTCTTGCTTGTACCACATAAACAGGGAAGTGGAGCCGCCGCCGTTCATTTAGGACACATATCTAATAACAGATGTCGCTGTCGCTCGCTGTCATACACGTGCGCACATGTGCAGCACTTCCGCACGTCTGCACACTTTGCAGCGTTTGGCCGACCCTGCTCTATTGGAACGATAGGTCCTATTCCATGGTCTGCGATGCCACCTGACCTGCATCCCCTTGATTATTTCCTAAGGGGATATCTAAAGTCACTTGAGTGTGAAACTTCAGTGGGTATATAGATGAATTAGTTGCCAGTATTGATTCAATACGCACCAGGGATATTTGTCAGGGTGAGTTAAAATATTGTTCACTGATATTATGCTTGCACTGCTGTTGATGGCCATCAGTTTCAGCACTTTTGTAAGATACAATACAAATGGTATGTTCATTGTGTTAATAATGATATCTGCAATTAACTGTAACTAATGTAAGAAAAACGTACACAGTAATGTGATTTTATTATCCTTATCTACTTAAGCTGCCTTCTCCAACCCCAGGTTCCCTACATCAAATTCTGCATTGGAGCATCCTCTATGTCACGTTAAATTTTTGCATGCTGTTACAGATGCACTCTGTGTATAGATTTTTATTCTCAGCATGGGTCTTATTATTTTGGCGTCTATGCTTGTTCTCTCTGCTATCTCTGTATCACATTTTATTTTAGTTTTACACTGATTGCCTTTACATATTATTTGTTTAAAGAGTTAGTATTTTGTTACTTAAATCTGCTAGAGTATTTCAATTAAGAATGTTATTTTCTGGGATCAATGTTATGAAATTTTTCATCTTTGGCCATGTTTTCATTTTTTATTTCTTCATTAAGCTCTCATTTTATATTAGTCTAGATGTACAATGAGTGTTTTTTTTAATGGAAAGTTTTTAATTCAAATGGTTATATAGTTGTAATAACTTTGATTTTAGATTTAATATCTGTTATATCTCTATGTCCCTTATTGTGTATATTTCTTCATTGGTGATTAAATATCTGGTGACAAAAATATAAATCTTTTATTATTATTACATATTTTGATGTTTACTCTTTCTATGGGGTTTTTAATGTATAGTCCAAATTCTGATTAGAATTTTATTAGACTGAGATGATTAGGGTCTTCTTTCCTATGGTTTAGTTATTTCTCATCAAAATGTAAAGTCTTATAGTGCGAGTATGTAGACTGCCTTGCCTAATCAGACTGGTGATGTTGCGTTTTGCTATCAGTTGCTTGAATGCCAAGTTTTGTTGGATGGACTTATATTTATTATTATGAAATTATCTAGAATCCTTTTAGGATAAAGCTTATTACTGTATGAATTGTTTTAGTAGCTGTTACTAAAAAGCTCAGGTTCCTTTTACTTCTTGACTCCCTACAGCTATGGGTACTCTGCTACGTTTCTACATTCATTCATTCCTCTACTCCTTTTACTGATAGAGTATATTTATTAATTTGTTTTACTATAATAGTAGATACTTAGAATTGTGAAATTACAATGAAATCAAGACCTTAAGCTGCTTACAAGCATTGATAAATAGCCACAGGGACAGTTGAAAATGCGTGCCCCGAATGGGACTTGGACTCACGATCTCCAGCTTATATGGCAAAAACTCTATCTGACTGAGCCATCAACAACACAGAAGATAATGCGACTGCAGGGACATATCTGTGGCATACTCCCCATGAGATACATTTCCAACTTACTGTCTACACACTGCATTTGTAGTGCCCCTGCCCACTATACTCATGGCAGTCAATCTACCAATCTCCATAAGAGTTTGAGCAATGTGAATGCATTCATGGTGAATAAGATCATTGGATGGCGAGCCTTATCTATATGAATATAGTATCTGTTTTTTCAGACATGTCTTATGGGAATCAGTAGATTGACCATCATGAGTAATGATTATAGTGGGCAGGGGCACTACAAATGTAGTGTGTCGACAGTAAGTTGAAAAGGTGGGTCTCATGGGTGTGTGCCAGAAATAAGTCCCTGAAGTCGCACTATCCTCTGTGTCCTTGATGGTTCAGTAAGATAGAGCATCTGCCGTACAGACAGGACACCCTGAGTTCGAGTCCAGGTTGGGACACACATTTTAAACGGTCCCTGTTGAAAATCTATTTATTTATGTAAGCAGATAAAAGCCTGGATTTCATTGCAATTTCATCCTTCAAGAGCTGCAAGCTCACCAATGGCGTGTGTTCTATCAGACATGTTTGAAAGAACAGATACCATATTCATATACTGATAATTGTGATTGATTTTTGTTAAGTTACTCTGATAATGGCTGGTTTGGGGGATGAATTTGAGTCTGATTTGAAGAAGATTACTGCTCTTTCTACTTTAATGCAACTAGGTTTAATAATGAGAATTTTGACACTTGTATTAAATAAGGGATTGTTATTTATATGTGCAGGTTCAATAATTCATAATTTAAAGGATTTGTTTCATGGGTTCTGTTGTATATTTGATGCCTTTAACTTCTGTTTGTTTTAATGTTTCTGGTTTGTTTTTAAGTGCTTAGCCTTTTTGGCTGGCATTTATTCAAAGGATTTAATTGCTGAGATGATTTGTTTAAGATGGATTAATTGTTTAATTTTCTCCTTAACTTGTTCTTACTGGTTTAACAACTTCTTATTATCTTGATAATTTTCTTATTTGATATCTGATGATAATAAATTTTATTCAAGATGTTCTTTTGGTGATAAGGGTTATTGTACCTTTTTGGGATAATTGTTTGTTGTTCATAGCTGTTTGTGATGGAAGACTTTTATCTTAACCGATTTTTCCGAATCCTAATATAACTGTCTTACCTTATTATTTGAAGTTTTTAACAATTACACTTGTTGGTTTAGGTTCTTATTTAGCTTATATTACATCTAATTTTGATTTTTCTCATAATTTATTTTGTTTAAATATCTTGTCTTTTGTTAGATTTGCTGGTTCTATGTGACTTACACATTTTCATTCAACAAAGTTTGTTAGATTTTTACATTTGAAGTTGGGTTATTACTGATCCAAGTGTTTTGATTATGGCTTTACTCAGAGATTACGTGGTCAGCGTTTATACACTTTTTTTTTATTTCAGTGGTTATATTCAGGAGTCATACGATTCTAACTTATATATATCTTTTAATGATTAGTTTTTGATTGTTTATTTTAATAGCATTATTTTTACTATACCTAAGTAGTTATAATTAGAGTGTGACATGGAAGATTTATGGAAGTATTTTTATTTTCGGCTAATATTTACAGATACAATATTTTTACAGTGAATATGTAATATTTTATTTAAACTACACAAATGTTCGAAATTACAACACAGTTTTTTCACTAATATAAAAAGATTACCAGCTTTCATATTGGCTTTACAGTTCCATAAGTGTAATTTATAAGTTAAATTATATGACTAACAGTGATATGCCTCTTCTAGGCTTCATTTAATGCAGAATAAGGGAAAGTATTTACCAACCATCCATGAATCAACTGTCCTCAAAAATTCACTTCCTATTGACTGTAAGATTAATTGATTCTGTCAATAATATTTGAATGCAACCCAAATGTTATTTTTAACTGCAACCCTTCATTGTAGCTTATTTATTATTGTAAATGAGTATTATAACACAAAGACAAGAAAAAAAATTAAAGAAATCATTACCATCACAAAATATTATTGAAACTAAAATAGAATGACCCAAGGGCCCCTCACAAACAGAAAAAACTAAAGAAATAAAAGGAAAAAATAAACATAATGAAACTGTACAAGGAAAAAATTATCAATATATGTGAAAATAGAGTATATTCAAATAACATTAAAACTATCAATAAATGTTTATATTTTGAAGGGAAAACCTAACTGCCCACAAAATAAAGAAGTATAAATAGGGAATATAAATATAAATTTTAATAGTTTAAATAAAACAACGGTCTTGTAAATCGGAAATAAGTCTAGCCCCAGTTTTAAAACTCTCAGAAGAAGGAGACGTTTCTTATTCTCTGTCTCCAGTACCAATATTTTAGCAAACTAACTACTGAAATGAGTAAAATAATAATTATATCACCATCAAATGTAATGAATATTAATTTTATTACATTAAGACCGCCAATATCAATAATACTTCCTATTATTTTTCAAACTTTCCCTAATGGATTCATAACATGAACAATAATACAAAGTTATTTACTACCATATAGATTATTATTAACAATTATTGGTGCTATAATAGTTTTCTTTATTTAATTTGCAAGAATTACATCAAATTAAGGTTTTCAACTTAAACAAATTACTATAATCTTTACTTTAACAATATGAACTATCACTATATTTACATCAATCATCCAAATAGAAAAACATTCATATATATGTTTAAAGTACTATAAACATTAATAATTCAATTAGTTATCAAAATATTAAAATACCTTTATAAAAATTATATAACAGCCCAACATTCACTTTTTCACAACAATAATATTTTATTATTTTAAACATAGCTGCATAACAGCAATGGTTCCACGTAATTAGATTAAAAACAGCTGACCCGTTGCAAAGGAAAAAGTAATCTTTACCTAGGTTTCGATAAGTTTAAACCTATCTTCTTCAGAAGTCGGAATATTATTTGTATTCAACACATTTTTTTCTTCAAATAACTGAATCCAAATATCTTCAAACAAGTGACAGCCTGAGCATTTTGCTAACAGTTGTCCTTTTGAACCACCTTAAATACATTCAGAGTATCTGATATACTTAGAATTCGGTCCATTTAAGTAACTAATTTGTAGCAGGAAAACATATTTTTTAATATATTCATTGTCTAAAACTAATGGATTATTGTATTTTATCTCAATATGATCTAGATTATAACTATTTAAGGTTATAATAAAATTTGCCTTGATTTTACTAATTGTTTTCATACTGTATGATGTTATGACCTTGCATTATTGGTTAAACCGTAATGAAAAAAAGATAAAATATCATTCGAAATCAAAACATTTCTCTCTTTAAATAATGGAAACCAAATGTCTCTAAACCAGTGACAGCTAAATGAATCTTTAGATTGCATTAAAGTACTTAAATGTAGGTGATTGTTGTTGTTCTGAATAACATTATAGATGATTCCATATTAGATACGCTTGTATACTGTCTGAAGTAGTTCTGGAGGGAATAGACACCTGAATCTTCCAGGGCTATCCATAAATCTGTAAGAGTATGACAGGGTGGATATCTCTTCTTAACAGCATGTTGCAAGAAGTCCGAGATACGATCAATAATGTTCATGCCTGGGGAGTCTACTGGCCAGCAGAAGTGTTTAAATTCAGAAGAGTGTTCCTGGAGCCACTTTGTAGCAATTCTTGATGTGCAGGGTGTCGCATTGTCCTGCTGTAATTGCCCACATTCATCAGAATTTGTAATGGACATGAATGGATGCAGGTGATCAGGTAGGACGCTTATGTACATGTCATCTGTCAACGTCGTATCTAGATGTATCAGGGGTCCCATATCACTCCAACTACACACTTCCCACACCATTACAGAGCCTCCAACTGCTTAAACAGTCCCCAATTGATATGCAGGGTCCACGATTTGGAGAGGTTGTCTCCATACCCATACACTTCCATCTGCTCAATACAATTAGAAATGAGACTCGTCCAACCAGGCAACATGTTTCCAGTCATCAGTAGTCTAATGTCGGTGTTGATGGTCCTAGGCGAGGTGTAAAGCATTATTTTGTGGAATCATGAAGGGTAAATGAGTGGGCCTTCGGCTCGAAAAGCCCCTATTGATGATGTTTCGTCGAATGGTTCACACGCTGACACTTGCTGATGGCCTAGCATTGAAATCTGAAGCAATTTACGGAACAATTGTACTTCTGTCATTCTGAACGTTTCTCTTCAGTCATCATTGGTCCCATTCTTGAAGAATGTATCTCCAGCCACAGCCATATCTTAGATTTGATGTGTTACTGGATTCCTGATATCCACAATACACTCTTGAAATAGTCATCCCCACTTCATCACAACCTTGAAGATCCCGTGTCCCATCGCTTGCGTGCCGACTGTAACACCATTTTCAAACTCACCTAAATCTTGATAACCTGCTATTGTGGCAGCAGTAACTGATTTAACAATTGCGCCAGACACACTTATATAGACATATCTGACTGGAGCGCTGTGTCAGCCTGTTTACATATCTGGTATTTAAATATGCATGCCTATACCAGTCTTTTAGTGCTTCAGTGTATGTCAAAGAAATAAAAATTATTTGAAAATCTTATGAGCGAATCTTAGGATAAAGTAAATATGGATACATGTATCACTGTATCAGAGATTATCTGACATTGTTATGAGTGAGTTTGAAGATAAAGTAAGCTGGGGTAGTACATATTATAGACAAGAACTGTACGAAAAATTCGTAAGAAACAAATTAAACTGCCTATATACATCATATCATCAAAAATTATCTCAAGATATTATCAGCGAATTTTCTGACAAAACAGAATGGAGTCAGATATGAGGTGGACAGAAATTGTCTGAAGATAATATTAGAGAGTTTGTAAAATTAAATTGGGAGGATGTATCAATCGATCAGAGTTTATCTGATGTCTTTAAGAGAGAATTACAAGACAAATTAAAGTGATGTCATATGTCAGCTGAACGAAAAATGACTGAAGATTTTAAATTTAAAGGTAATGTTAACTGGGAAAATATTTTAAGCTGTCAAAATATATCTGAATCACTCACACAAAAAATAAGAGAGCCTCATGTTTAATTGATCAAAATCATCAATTTGTAAAAACAAAATGTAATAATGTATGTCATAAAGAATTTGTTGAAATCGTTCGTATATAATTCTCGTTGTGCACTGTCCAGAAGTGTTGAAAAAAAATGCAGGACGAGAAATTGTTATACCTGATGTAGCTACAGCTAAAGCTGTTCAAGACTGTGTCAAAGATTTATCATATCATTCATGTGTGCCTGCTTAGCTGGGTGGCAACATGCTCACCTCCTGTGCATCTAGGCTCAGGTTCGATTCCCTGCCAGGCTGGAGTTTTCCTCTGCTCATGGACTGGGTGTTGTTTTGTCCTCATCATTTCATCATCATCATTGGCGCACAAGTCTCCCAATGTGGAGTCGAATGAAGGAAGACTATCACTTGGCGGCCGAATTCCCCGGTTGATGCCTCCCAGCCAACAACAACATACACTCATTTCCATTTTTATATCATTCATCAATTGTTCTTGTGTTTAGTCATCCAAAACTATTGAAATAGTCGTGTCATGCAACTGATCTCGTAACATTTCTTCACAATTTCGATGTCTACCTTCTATTCTTTGTAAACTGCCTTTGTAAATCTTTCATTGTGCTCTAATGACATAATAATTATTTTCACAATCATTATCAAATAATTTTTTAAATAACAAATGTTGCTCTTAAATTATGTTCTTCAGTTTGTAGTACATGTGGTAAAATTCTTTCTATATCTCTATTCTTTCGTTGTATTATTCCCACAGCTTCATCAACTATTCCTTGCAAGTTTTGTGTGTGAACTCAAATTTTGTCTAAATTTTTTAAGTCATTTATTTGACCTTAATACATCGCTTTCAAATCTTTCACTATTTTCTTTTTAATCTTATATTCTCTGTCTTCTCTAATTGATGATTAAACTTGTTCATGAAACTAATCTTGGAAATCACCTGCAAAAGGTACCCTGGATCTCATAACTGAAGAATATAGAAGAGGCTCACTGATAAATTTGGTTGCTTTTTGTATATATTTAGGCAGTGTCATATTACCTTTACTGAAATTTTCATACGTTCTACAACACTTTTCCTTAACACTGAGTTTTATAGCATCTCAAGAACAAGCGTATCCTCAAAGATCAGCAACTTCATCTACATACAACCATGGTTCATTCTTTTATTCAATACTCATTATCACTTGCTTATTATTATAGGTATGCTTGCAGTTGACAAATCTATGACTTACTCCAAGTAGTAGAATTAATTTCATGGGAAATATTTTTTAGCTTATTACTAAATATAACCGATTTTTCATGTCCTTTTAGTACCTTCAGTCTTGATACTCATCTTCTTATATATTTCATTAAGGGCTTAATAAGTATTTAAATCTTTTGTATCTGGATTAAATCTAATGAATTCAAATGATAATTTATCCTTAACGAATATTTTACTTTCTCGTTCTTTGAAAGGTTCCCTATCACTATGATTGTCTTCACCACATCGTATTGCTAGTTATGTTCAAGAGAATATACACCTATCCTACATTTACAATATTAAACTGTGTCTTTACGGTTTCATCTTTAGAATAATTCTTGATAATGGTAATGTATTCTTGTTCTTTAATCCTAATCACCACTTTTAAATTAAGATTAAAATCTTTGATTAATCTATCTATAGTATCCTCTCTTGTTATTTTTTAAGTTTTTGTATAAGAGAAATATTCATTTATATTAAAAGCATTATAACTTTTCTTATTATTATCATCAAAATGTTTGAAGGCATGGGTTATTTTTTACATTCTGTAAGTTTAGGCAAATATTTAACTTTTGTAACAAGGATTATTCCATTTCTCAGTTATCACAAATGTTTCCTAATTGTTGTATGCAAACATGTTGCTGCTGATGTCTAGAAAGACTCCATTTAATAGAAAACTTTCTAATGGAGTCACCCCATCTTATGGAAACATAAAAGACCAAAAGACATACTTGTAAGGACATAACATCTATGGCCAAGCATACGCAAACATAATGGCACAGGCGAGCCCCTGTTTATCAGACCCATTACTGGATATCCAGCTGGATTGGAGTACACTGCTGAATAACTGGCACCACACAGGGAAGCCGTACCGTACACTGCATGCAAACAAGCTCCACACATCCCCCACACAGTGAGATGATCTATGGCCGATCTCCCACTACTGTATAACGATCTTGATTGTTCCAGGAATGCAGCAGCAGCAACAACTGGGACACATCGCCATCGCTTGTCATGGTAATGATGCATGATACCTATACTAACAAATCCAACCTTGCATGAACTATCGCAACTAGTAAGCCACTACTGCTCTTACTACCCATCCCACTGTCACAGAGGTTTTTTTCCCACGGCACGAGCCATGGCACTTTTTTTCCTCTGTTCTTCAAATCGCTACCCTCACTCGCGTTTCGTCCACTATCTATCACCTGATGGACCGTGTTAATGCGTAGCCCTACCCAGACACACGGACAACGTCACAGCCCAGCATCCTGTGATCCACATACTAGACAACTAACATGTTTACGGAGGTGACAGTAGAACTTTTGGTTTGGTCACCACGTTGGTGCGGGCGTGGAGGGGCCCCATCTCTATAACCCCATCTTACAATAGTTAAGTATTTGTGAATATGGTAGTTGGAGGCAATAGGATTACCACAGGAAATTATGTAAATAATTATAGGTTATTTGAATATTCCAGTAACAGGGGAAAACTCAATTGAATGACATTGTATGAAAAATTCAATGAAAAAACTAGAACATATAAATTTTTAATTTCCAAAACAAATTTTTTCTGTACAAATGGATGCCATAAATTCTAAAATGTGTAAATACTTTGGAATTCAAAAATCAACTGATAATTTTACTTCACAGAAACATCCAAAATAAGGTGATGGAGGAATGTGTAGGCAGTTTATAAATTAGTATCATACAAGAGTGTACAATAGTAATTGTATTCCATGTGTGTGTTCCTATATATATTATTATAAAAATCATTTACACTGGATTCTGACTGAAGAACATATAAAAATATTATTATACATCAAAAATAATGAAAATATAAAAAATGGTAATGGAGACATCAATTCAAAAAATATCCAAATTGACAAGATATAAAATATTTTGATTGTTTTTAAACAAACTCATCATGTAAAGGCAGGTGTACAAGTAAATATAAAAAATGGACTCAAGAATACATAAGAAATAAGCAATCTAGCTCAGCCTGTTCTAAAATTGCTTAATAATTTATTATATTAAACAAGGGACTGAAATTATTATAAAACAAATAACTGAAATGGACATAGTAAATTAAAAAATCTTATCTAATTACTTTTATTAATACACATTGAGGTGGAAACATTTGTAAACAATTACCTTAATCTAAAACTGGAACTGATGATTTTTCAAAACAATGAAGGTAAACCACTGAGAGAAATATGTTCTTTTCGTGCTCATGTATTTCGGAATTTAAGAAACAGAAGACATATTAGATAATATGTAATTGATAAACCATTTGCAAACAGACTAAAAACTTGCTTGACAGAAATTTCTTCTTGAATGAATCTATACCAAAAATTATGAAAATTGTGAAATATCTAAAAATACATCACGGGTTGAAATCAAATTTTAAGCTTTTTTTTTGAGTGAAGAATGTAGACAAATGGAAATACTATGCAATTTAGATTTCAAATGTAAAACTATAGAATAAACAAAGAGAAAGCTAGAGAGTTAATTAAAAATCTAAAATTGTTAAACAAAATATTTTATCACAAATGTCTTATTTTCAAGCATAAGGATCTTATTTGTTATTACACAAAATTGCCAGCTAGCAGTTAAGAATTAATAGTTATATTCTTTTATGATGTTCATCTTATACTGAACTGCCAGAAACAATAAAAAATGGGATAAGCTTATGTTCATGTAAAAATAATGATCAAAAACATTTTCTGTGTTCTATAAAATCACTATTATATCCTGCAAATAAAAATGTGGATAGAATCTACAAAACGTGAAAATGTTTCTTTTGATATAGATCAAGAATTTTGTATTTCGAGTTGCGGCTGATAAGATACAAAACTTGAGAAAAGAATTAGTGTTGCTATTAATGTTTACTCATTTGTTGATATATATCATGTGCGTCCATTGAAAATAACAAAATTTGAAAGAGAAAAACATGTGAATTGGTTTATTTCAAAAATGGTGAAAATTCTAACTACTGTTACAAAAAAATTATGCAGGCTTGTTTCGGGTCAAATAACAAAACTTAAAGAAGTAAAATTTATTTGTGATATATGTTTAGTCCACTCCAACTGTAAGGAAAAATTAGATAATTACATAACAACTTGCTTAGTTAACAAACCATTGAAAGTAGAATTACCAGAGAGTTGGTGATATTTAATTTTTATAAATTATCAATATACACAGAAAGTCCCAATTGTTATTTATGCTGATTTTGAAATCTTTTTGTTAATGATGGGTACATGTCAACCGAATTCAGAAAACTTGTAAGCAGTGAAATCTCAGAAACACGACCCAAACTATTTCTGTTATTATATCAAGTATAGCAATGGGCTCTATAAACATCCTGTTATACATAGAGGATCAAATTATTATAAAATTTATATAATGTATGAAAAAAGAGGTTGAAGAAACTTCTAGCGTTGCTCTTGGGGGACGAAAATAAAAAGAATTGTTACTTTTTTTTTAATGTCGAAAAGGTGAATATTTTTGGTGGGCCACTTGGCAACAGAATCAGGGATTTATTACGCTATTATAGTAACATACGTTGACCATTAAATACCTAAATGAGAGCAGCATATTGATATATATATATTTGAGATCGCTCAGAAGAAACATTATCATTTCTGTGCATTTTTATAGTCGCGATGTAGTCATACCCGGATCAACACTAAGGGACCAGAAGATTTATAGACTTTAAAAGAAATGCAACACTACACAAAAAAAATTGGTTCAGAAATAATAGGAAAACGATAATGTTCCTTCTGCTTCATGCTGCGTTCGGCCCATCAGCGTGATCGTAATTTCTGATGATGAAGTAACACAAACAATAATTATCATTCAGTTAAATAAGGAGATGGAATCATCAAGGTTAATTTACGAAAATAAGCACACTTATCTTTAACACACTTTTTTTTTAATGCTACGTACGTTTTCATATTAAATTACAGTAGATGGCCATTGTGGTTAAATACTTTATACAAAACAGTCAAAATGTCCTCTTGATGCTGTCTGTTCGTAATCAGTTACCAGAAGCTACATGCTTTCTGATTGAAAAAGAAATAACATTTAGCATTATAACTCAATATTTACACATAGAATATAAAATACAGTTGCGGAACACAGCAAGTCCACGTCCACCTCTCATGGAATACAAACAGTAAAAGGTGAGGCGCCAAAAGCCTCATTTGTCTTGAAAACAACAGAATTCTTTTTTATACCATTAATCGATACATGTACATAGAGATTTACTGGCACCGCGCAAGAACGGCAAAGATAAAGAATAATAGATTCTGTCGCTGCTATGTGATGGTTCATTTCTTTTACTTTACGATTGTTCAATAACTTTAGGCCATCAGGCGTTTACTATTGAGCGTATATTAATGTTTGTGAGGCGAAAATTCCTAATATTACACTGCCTCCCATGAGGAGGGAAGGAATACCGAAGGTATTACTTTCATCCTCATGCCCATTGGAATATTTGTAATTTTCGGGTGTAACACACAGGTAATTAAAAGTTTCATTTCATATTCATTCCATAATAAAAGAATTAACGTTTCAATTTGTAATTACTGACGGTGGATCATTGTGAATTTGTTCTGTTTTTCTGTCAGTGTTTGCATGGATTCAGTCTTTTTTGATGATTCTTAAAATTAAGGCTATAAGTACACATATTTACAAAATTTATAAGGAAATAGAGTCATACTGCATTTTTCATCGTTGCAAAAGTAATTTGACTATCACAACTGGTACATAACTTTCTGTTTTGACAGTATTCATTATATTGTCATCGTCTTGTCGATTGATTGCCTTGTCCGTCGTCGCACTTAATTATACATTTATTTTCGTCGCACATACACTATTTATGATGGACTTGGATTGTAGAGCGGCCACTGGTGATGGCTTCGACAAGGATGTCCATATGTTTCACTTTGAGGGCTCGAGTGTGGCTCTCCGAATTATTTCACATATGAAACAGATAAAATATCTTATATTAGAATAGCTTACAAAACTAATTTTATATACATGTGGGATGGGATATAGGAAGGATCGGATCCTTTGACGTATTTTCGTGTGCTTATTTTCATTCGTATTGTGACCTCTCATTAAAGTTTACATTTCAACAGTGTTCAGAGGTGACCTTGTGACTTGTCTCTGTGTACAATCAGTCATTATAATAATTATGTTAACATCTCTATCTTAGAGTCTCTCGGAAGGTTTATGATACATACAAAAATGTTTTCAGTACTGGGTGTGAATGTTTTTGCTACAGGATGTAGCGCACAGCAACTACTGTTGGCGGTTGAACGTTTACATTATTTCGTCACGTGGTGGCTGTCCGCCTCCACTGTTGCGAGCAATCTTGAAATTCAGTCGGTGCGCGAGCACGTGACCGGAACTTTCTTGCAGAGCATTGATTTCGCGCTTGAGGTGCCGTGCGTCGCTTTTGTTCGGTGGATCGTGGCTTTGTGCTTTCTAGATTGCTGGAGGGAGCTTCTGCCACCGAAACTGCCTCACATCACTTCCTGTCCACTATCCAATTACAGATTCACAGGTAAGTGGTAGCTACCGCTGCAACTGCATGTGTGGAATGACACTGATTATTACACACTGCACACGTCAACGAATTTTTCACACATATGGTGCAGTAGAATACTGCCACTGAAAATCGTCGAACTTTAAAACTTCACTTGCACTGTGGTGAGCGTCTGCGTGAACGGTGTATTAAAAGAAATTCTCGCTTCATAACATCACACGGTGTTTACAAGTTGATTTACATACTAATATTTACAAGAGTTCATTTAAATCGAGAGATAATCTAATTGACCACTTTGAATCAGAACAATTGTTTCTTAATTAGTCTTTTTTTTATTTATGCCTACAGTCACAAGTAGGCTATTATAAGTCCTTTTTCTTTGACCAAATTCTTTGACAAATTAATTTCATTCATAGTAATCTTTATCACGCTTGCATATTCATTTTGTAGGCCCAATACTTTTTTTTTTGTTTTTAGTGCTCGTCTTATTTAGTGACTTGTGAGGGGAGCTTCATTTATGTCAAAAGTTTTTCTCGTATGTGCTTGTCTTTAGAGAAAGTTTGAGGACAGATTTGAAAATAGCAATTCCGCCTCTGAATTTGGTGTAGAAATACAAACAGTCCAAAAAGAAAAGGTGGGAAAAGCGGGCCTACTCGCGGATCGTCGACAGAATTTAAATTACTCCTCAACCAGGTCGAAAATTTAATTTACATTGCGCATTACAAAAGCAATACGCGCGTCGCGAACCTACTAATTTTTATATGTAGTGCCTCACTTCCTAAGCATACGTGCATCTTTACAAGTTGATCCTGAGGAGTGGATAGGATTAAGGATCTTAAAGGATTTGCACTTAGGAAAGGGATTCAATAATCACAGAGAAAACAATAAATGTTGCAGTGCGCACTTAAAATAAAATCTATCACTTCAAGCATTTATATCTAATATGTATCTTGCTGCGGCTTGCTTACTACTCTTTGCTCATTTCTTAGACTATGTCAAGTTTATGCATTACGCATTTGGGTATTAATTATCATTTGTATATATAAGCCTCTCACTAGAATGTTGTTGTTTGCAGCTGTCGCGACCTGTGAAGCTTGGGCGTGATTCTTATTCTATTTGCTGCTAGCTTGTGGATTTGCAGTATCGCTAATGCTCAATAGTACCGTGAAGTTGCCATAATAAACCATGTTACTCATATGTTCTTTTACTCAGCTTGTTTATAGTCAGGACTCATCTTACTTTGCGTTATATAATAAACTTCCTTTTTATTCCATCACGCTTTTACTTAAGGTTAACGTCAGGCCTTTTTAGAACAATTGCACTGCGTTATCAATCTGTTGATGCTTAATCCTAGATATCTGTTTACTTCAAAGACATGTTATTTCATTGCTGACACAGCACTGTGCTGGAACTTACAAGTTAAATCTACCGACTGTTTTGCGCTAACAGGTGGTGCCTTATTTACGTCACATTTGAAAATAGGGAATAACCTCATGGAATCGAATCTTTCACGCAACTTTCCTCTTTTGTCTGGACGTTTAAGCATTTCCTTTTAAAACAACTAATACGAAGCACATATAATCATCATTTTCATATTACTATTTAGTGAGAGAAGTGCATTATTCGCTCCTTCCTGCTCATTCTCAAATTACTATTTAGCGAGAGAAGTGCATTATTCCCTCCTTCCTCTTTCCTCATTTTAGTACTGCGGGGCTAATTAATACCTCTCGAGTACATCATTTTTCTTACATACTAACTTATAACTAAAATTGAAAATCGCCTCTAGGACATGTCCTCCTGTTTGCATAAAGATTATTCATGTAAATACTTGTCTACAACTTATTCTGTATTTTATTTTCCAGACGCGTTGTTTTAATACATAAGGTTTCCTTTTAGCACCGGTTAACGTCCGTAGTAAGTTCAGTTCCGTTCTTGTTACTCATTGGTTAATCCTGATCTCCAATACCTTAAAATTTTCTTATAGCTTAAATTAACTTAGTTCCTGGCGTTATAAAATTTTCTTAAATCATGATGGTGGAACAATCCTTTGTTTTTATTTGTGGCAGGGTCAGATAACAAATAGCTACCAATGTGTGGTTTCCTCATTATCACAAAGGGACCTTCATAAATGTGTTGCCACTTACGATTCTTCTTTAACAACAGGGATGGTTTAAAGTGAGTCCTGACTAATACCTTTTCTCCTTCTTTGAAATCTATAACTCTGTTTACCTTCTTATCAAATGCCTTTTTTCGGAGGTTAGCATACGTTGTCAATGATATGTGAGCTTGCCTGATTTTTGCGTCTAGGTCCAATTCGTTGTCTTGTAACTTTGGACGGGGGTCTATCCATTCACTCCTTTCTTTTGATCTTGACATTAACTCACGTGGCGTGAATCCGGTCGACAGATGAGGAAGGTGGTTTACAATCTGTTCGAAAGGTGTTACGAAGTCTACCCACTTAGATTGCTTATTCGGAATGTACGCCCTTATAAATCTGTTAAATTCTTTGAAGATTCTTTCTGTCGGATTCGATTGCGGTCGAAACAGGGATATCAAAATTGGTTTGATTCCATGGCGAGCAAGAAATGCGCGCCACGGGCGTGATGTGAAATTTGAAGCATTATCAGACAAGATTGATTCTGGAACCCCGAATCGTGGGAAATAATCATTTTCAATGCGACGAATTATTGGATTTGCACAAGAAGATTTAGCTGCGTACAGTCTTATGTGCTTAGAAAAATTGTCCAGGATTGCTACTAAGTATTTAGCGCCTCCCCTACCGGTGGGTAGTGGACCTGCCTAATCAATACTAAGAAGCTGCTTTGGCCTTTCAGCAATTATTGGATTTAGTGGGATTGAAGTGGAAATGTTTAAGGATTTTGCCTTTTGACAGATGACACAGTTTCTCCATAATTTATGGATTCTCTGGTGTAGATTCGGAACATAACAGTAAGTCGAGATTTTCCTTTTACATTTTTCTGGTCCGTAGTGACCCCATGAAATGATGTGAGTGTACCACAGAAGATGTTCAATGAAATTTCGAGGGATGCAAACACACCACCTCTCAGATGACTCAGACGTCTTATGAAATAGCACTTGGTTATGAACTTTATAAAACTTGGACAACTTGTGGGCTGGATTTTCGTGAAGAATTTGTATAACCTTTTTCCATTTTGGATCTGTATTTTGAAGAATCTGAATCTGCCTACATAACTGAAGAAAATACTTTCTGTGAATTGGATCTTTCATTAACAAAACTTTATAATTAGACATTTGTTCCACCAGTTCGCTGGTTTCTGGTAAGCCCTCAGGTGAGCGAGAAAGTGCGTCTACTATAACATTATCTTTACCTTTCATATATACAATGTGAAAGTCATATTCCTGCAAGAATAAGCACCATCGTGTAAGACGAGGGTCTTGCAACTTGCATGTAAGGAGGAATGATAAGGCTTGATGGTCTGAATAGACTTTAATTTTTCTTCCATAGATATAATAGTTAAATCGCCTAAAAGCCCATATTACGGCAAATGCCTCCAACTCCGTAACCGAATAAGACTTCTCACACACTGATAACACTCGACTCGCAAAGCTAATCACTTGGATTTGCTCGTGTCCATTTACTAACTGAATTTGGAAAAGACAAGCGCCGATACCCACAAAGGAAGCGTCTGCAGTAATACAAAATTCCTTATCCATCTGAGGATGATGGAGAATGTTACTGTTAACCAGACTGTCTTTAATTTTCTTAAATCCGTCTTGGCATTCCGGCGTCCAATTCCAATGTGAATTCTTTTTTAAAAGGTTGTGAAGAGCGGGATTGTTCAATACCTGATTGGGAACAAAACGTCTGAAAAATTACGTAAGACCGATAAATCCTCTCAGTTGCCTTTTTGTAACAGGGGTTGGAAAGTTTTTTATAGCAGACAATTTTTCCGGGTCGGGTTTAATTCCTTCAGGGGTGATGATGTGTCCTAAAAATTTAATTTCACTTTTTCAAAACTTGGATTTCTTAAGATTTGCTGTAACACCGTACTCTCTGAATCGTTGAAATATCTTTTGCAGAAGGGCCACATGATCTTCCCAATTTTTCGATGCTACAAGAACGTCATCCACATAGACTGTTACCTCATCTAAAAGTTCAGGACCTAGTACATAGTCAAGGGCAGAAATAAAAATTCCGGAACTCACATTTAGTCCAAACGGTACAACTTTGCAATGGCAAGATCTACCTGCAAAAATAAACGCAGTGTACTTCCTAGACTCCTGCGCAAGTCTTACTTGCCAGTAACTGCTTTTCAAATCAAGGGTGCTCAAATACTTAACTCCATGAAACTTCTGCAGATGCTCTTCAAGAGCCTCTGGTCTCGTTCTTATGGGTACTATAATTTTATTGATTAATCTTGCATCTAGGACTAGCCTTACGCTACCATCTGATTTTAGTACAGACAATAAAGGACTCGAATAAGGTGAATGAGATACTTCTATCACATTCCAGCGTAACATTTTCCTGATCTCGCACTTGACAGCTTCGCGTCTCGCATATGGAATGGAATAGCTTGTTCTACAGTAGGTTGAATGGGGAAGGACATCCATTCGATATTCAAAGCTTTTTATTAGTCCAGGTTTCTTAGAAAATACTTGAACGTAATCTATTAACAAATTGTAAAGATCATTCTTCTGTTGTTTGGATAATTCAGTGGACTCACTAGCTTTACAGTATAATTCATTCTGACCGGGAATTAGGTCTTTATACTCATCGTCATTAACACTTTCAGGATCTGTCACGTCTTCTGTCTGACTGTACTGTCTTTTAGTCCATGGCCGTACTGCTATTTGAAGCACCCCAAAGTTTGTCTTCACCTTACTTCTTAACAAATTTACAGTTACTTGTTGCTGGCTCGCTACTAGAGTACAGATTCCACACTCGATGTCAATTTTAGCTTTCGTCTGCCTCAAGAATTCCATACTCAGGATACATGGCGCTGATAGGTTTTTAATAATAAGAAAAATGCACGTTACTGAAATAAACTCTATCTGGATTTGAAGCTGAGTCTGAAGATTTACACGTTGTGTCAGTGGGCCAATTGCTCCCGATACGGTGCAACCTCGAATTGGAAGTGATAAAACTTTGCATACAGAGGATATTTGCTTCAATAAACATAAAGATAAGACATTTATATTAGCTCCTGTATCTACAATGGCTGTTACTGGTATGTTGGCAATTGATACTCTTATGGGAGCTTGAACTTGTTCGTCCCATACGTCATCATTGTCTTTCGTGTCAGTGTCTGCTACTAGATCATCCCGTAAGTTTGTCTCTTTGTCATACCTAATTGCTTTAATTTCGTGTGGACTAAGGGACAGGGTGCCCCCATTCAAACCTGCAGCATCCTCTAGGAGGCTCAAAGGTGCTGCCTTTAATTTTCCGCTCGACGCTTACTTTCCTGCTGATTTATATTTCTTAAAGTTTCTTCCGTCTGGAACTGGTGTTGGTTTTGTGGTACGAACTTGGTTGGAAATGGATCTTGTTGTCCTGGCGTATTCGCTTGCGCATAATAAATTTGCGTATTATGTGGACGTTTAGGCTTCAGACTTCCCAAAGGTCCGTTCGCTTGTTGCGTGAAGTGTATATTTTGTGGCTGAAAGGTATTTTGCTGTGGCTTGTGTTGATTGTAACCGTTACTGAAAGGTGTACATTGGTCTCCACCTTGATTATGCCATTTATTTCTTTTCCACTGACGATTTGAATCGTAAGACTGATCGTTTTGATAATTACCGTTGATCGGTTGCGTGTTTCCATATTGCTGGGGCTGTGTGTTATAATGTGCATTTTCGTACTGAGGTGGTGACGAATTATATATTGGATTGTATCTCTGGCCGTTATTGTACTTATTTTTGTATTTGCTGTTGGAGTACGTAGTGTGTTTATTTTTGAAACCGTTGCGGGGTTGGTACTGGCCGTCGCTGTGACGCGCTTTCGCTCGGCCACCATTGTTGCCTGCGTATTCTGTATTGTGCTGGCCGCCTGCACTGAAGTGGGCGTTGCCAACATCAACTCTAGCGTCTTCGTAAATCAGATCTAACGAGTCTAACACAGATAGGAAAGTGTCCGTATCGTCCTCAGACACGTTTACTAACTTTTCTCTGATCGCAATCGGTAGCTTAGTTTTTAGAATCATAATAACGTCTTTGGCGGTGATCGGCGAATCCCAGAACTTGATTTTCGCTAAATACTTTTCAAAATATCTTCTCAAACTACTGCGCTTACTGTTAAACACTTCGGCGTTGTAAACCTCTTTTCTCAGGCGCTGCTGCACACCAGAACTCCAGAATTTAGCTAAAAACATCTGTTCAAACTCTTTGTAACTTTTACAAGAGTCGACCATTTAGGTTCCCCATAAGGCAGCATCGCCTACGATAAATCCACTAACGAATTGAATTCGCTGGCGGTCACTCCAGCTATTCGGGAAAATTCCTGAAAAATTTCGGAGGAACACTATAGGATGAATTTCTCTTTTCTGTGGGTGAAAGGTCAGAAAAATACGATGTTTGATCACGCTTTCCTCCTGCATCAATCTGACAAAAGTGGTCGGGCTGGTACTCTAGTTAACTTGTGCTTCTATAGAACTATGAGTTTGAGCGTTATCAAATGGTGAACGGTAATGTACCTACTGTCGTTCATTACTTCGTGGTAAATTATTCCAGTCTCCTGACACGGGAGGTGGGGAATTTTCAACTTGACATTTTAGTGTACGAACTTCATCAACTATCTGTTGACGCCATTCAGGTAAATCTTGAGCTAACGTTCGTCTTATCTGGCCTAATTCTGACATTACCGTGTCTCCTGTTTTTCCAGGGGCTGCCAATATTTCAAAGGTCACGTTTTTGACCGTTTCCCTGAGTTCGTGCTTGACCTTGTTTTCTATGAATCCGTTTTTGTTTTTAATCCACTCTTGGTAGTGGTCGGACAATGCTTCAGCATGTGCCTTAACAGTATTTTTCATTCCTTGTCTCTTTTCTGTTTATTTTGTTTTATTATTATTATTATTCCTCGCGTAACAACGCATATACGAAAAGAGCCGCGAAATACCTTTTATTAATGCTGTGCCATGAATTTCTTTATAAACATTAATTTTCAACAAAACAGAATATATCGTATTGTTATTGTTCTGTACCTGGCTTTCTATTAAAGGAACATTTTTACGTTACTGTAACTCACTATAAACTTCAACATATCTTCCCTACTTTATAGTTATTGAAAATGAAAATTACTTTGTTATGAATACTGATGTTACAGTTCCCAATGATTGCTCAACATCAAAATTTTGCAGTGGATTTTTGTTAACAGTAAAACACCAATAATTACCACGACTAGCACAAGAGCATGAGACTATTATCGGAGAAAAAGACGTTTTTTCTATAAGGTTTGCCAGACCAGAACTAAGCACAGCAAGATTCCTATTATGTTACGAAGGTAAATTATCTTTTTTGTACTGTTAGTAATATATTATCAGCAGCCCGCGTCAACCTGCAAAACACATCATAAAATCTGCTGCTCTGCTCTGCATGTCCGAAAGCTGAAAGAAATAATTTTATTTCACTATTACCTCCCCGCTTCTTTGCGGTATGATAGATTTCATTTAATGCAGTTTGAATGCGCCGCAGCAGCGGCTCGTTCGTTCGTAGCGCAGCTCTGCACCACGGATAATATTTAAATAACTGAAAATGTCTTAAAGGGATGGGATAATGTACCGAGCAAGCTATTACAAATAATAATGCAAGGTTTCATTAAATAACTCTATTCAAAACATTTAAATATGTTAATTATTACACACCTTTAAAATGAGTACGTAATGGCGTACATCTCTCAGTCTCGACAAAAGAAGGCTACGCTAGCGTACAATACAACGTCACAGGCTATCCTACTCGCATAACTCCAAGAAGAAGACAGAGAAATTAATGTTCGTTCTGTATTATTTATACTAATCACACATTCTCATCTTTGTTTGATATTTATCGTCTGTGGCGGTTTCAATACTCGCCGACACAGATATTATCTAAAATAAATAATAAAAAAAGTACATAATTCCATACAATAACATAACATGATACACAATGTTTTCTCTTTATTACATAATATGTCTGTTGCTAAGAGACGTTACAATGCCCCCTGGCAGCAATTGACTAACGTTAAGAATGTTCGGCAATATGCTGCCACTAACGCCCGTTTTGTCATTGTCTATCACCTTATTTGGAATATTCACTGTTCACTTCCTTGCTCTTTTGCACTATAGTTTTAATTACACTCTTTATGGTTTTCTCACACTTTGCGAGGTGACCGTAAACCTAGTCCCAGGGTCATTACAGTTTTCTGGCTCCCCCATTCGGGCTACGTGCGGTCAGAAAACCTGGGAAAACTGCGCCGGAGCCATGGTCATCTCCCCTCGTTTGTCTTAAAACACAGTTTGATTGTTCATCAAAAAAGGTTGTACTTATCCAATGTTCATAGATAACAAAGGTTATTTATGACAAAATGTTAAACTTTTAGTCTCCTTGTTAAAAGTGTACCTTCTACACTCTTTGACATTTGTGTTCTGTATCACACTGAAAGTCAATCATTAAACAGTTTTACAGTAGTGTGATGGATTGTCTCTGCACTTACTCATGACAAATGTTCTACCATTGTATGGCATTCGTGTCAGTTTGCTTCACTAATATGACAAAAACATATCACATATATCATCGAACAAGTGAATCTCTTGAGTCTATGCACAGTAAACTAAAGAAATAAATGTTTGTCACGTAATTTTGTGTCCAATAAATCATTTTCATATTAGTACATTAACAACGTAGTTGGTAATGTTCGGTTGAATGTCAGCAATGTACGAAGCGGGCGGCGCGAAGCAATTGTTGCTTAGCGTCGTCTGGAACGCGGCGTGCCAACGACCGCTGGGGTCGACGACCTGCTCTCAGTAACATCGCCGGAGTGCTGGGGTGGCGTCCGCGCAGTCGCGAACCGCGCCGGACCATTCACCAATGTCGGCGTGTTGCAGTGGTTTCCCGCGACCGGTTGGCTGGCGGCACGGCACCCGTCTCTGCTTCTCCGCATGGCTCCCCGTCGTAACGCATGAAACAAATATTCCACAACGGTGTACTATCTTTAAGGATACAGATTATTAGCTGTGGAAGAAAATGCAATTTGGTTAAAAGCGTTTATTGTTCAGTAAGCCGTCGCTTCGCTGGTATGCACAGGATGTTTTGGCATGATAACAGGTTTCATGTGACACTAGTATTCAGGGTTCGTCACACACACGTTGTACTACACATTTTCACTTGTTCTCACGGTCGATACGCTGCCAGAGCGTCTCTTAACACGCGAAAATGTTTCGGTTCACACACACTAAATGGTTCCGTCGAGCGATGTTTGTTTGTATCGACTCCGAACGGATCACTAACTACCGTTTTTACACACAGTGTATTGTTCGTTGAGCACTGCACTATGACAGTTAGTCACTCAACACTTGACTTATACCGACGTATGTATTGGTGCAGGTACAACAGTCATTTTCTGTCCCTATTACACACAATATTCCGTCCTTTCTTAGATTGTTTATGCACACAGTTTATTTTTAATGCATATCAACTGTTCTTAGCATAATCACTCTCATCTACATTGAGTCCATTGTTTTTACCATGTCATTACACACTTTTAATACTATTACTAGGCATATACAGCTTTTTTGTAATTATTTAAAGGTGTGTAATTTTTGGTACATAGCTTTCTTTTCCTTTTTCAGTGTAGCTTGCCAGGTTATCACCCATCTAGCAAACAGATTTTACCATGTGCATGACAGCTTGACTTGGGCATATTGCTCAATAAATACTTCATTTAGTACTAGTATTATTTTTAAAGATATGTCCTACAGGACTACAGTGTAGTTTCCGCGTGACTAGATTCGCGTACCGCGTAATTAATATTCAAGGGCGTGTACCAAGTACACAGGCTTCAATTGAAGCATCGATATATACAAAGCGTAGGTCACACGGAACGGGTTTGTTTTTGATTGAATTCTGCTCCAGTGTCGTTCTCAGATCACTATTGGCAGTAAACGTTACATCACATATCTATCTCGTACTACAAAGTCAATTTTTAGCTAGTAGAGACTCTCTCTCAGGGTTCCTTAATTCTAACACAATTACATCTGTTACATTACTATACGCGATTTCATCATTAATTGTACTTATTTACTACAAATGAAAAATGATTCAAGAAATTAATCATTATATTATCAACAAAAAGGTTATTCATTGCTGGATGAGCATATAGTATTTTAATGACACTAATTGTCTGTAAACAAAGTCTTCCATTTGCATGCTATTGCTCAGTTTACTAATTCTACTTTCATGCTATGCTTAGTTATTTCTGTTTTACTTCTTCAAAATTTTAACTACACACAAATTGTTTCTTAAAACTAACATACTTATACTCTAAAACATAGTTGAAATCTTCTCATAACTACTACTATTTACATCTGACAGGTCATTGAATAAATAATTTTACATCTTTCAAATGTCTCTAACCACTACTTCCCTCCTTGACCAAGGGGTGGACTAAGATGCGCGACAGCATGTTTTGTGGGGCATCACCTCTATGTAATAGTGGTAACCCTTGACTATTCCTGGTCGGTCGGTAAATACCATGGTATATTCCGATAGCAGCTGCGTCAACTGTTGCTTTTGTGTGTTGCTTAAACTTTCAGATTCCTGTACTTTGGTTTGAAATTCAACAACATTTGTTTCAAAATTTCGATCTTCTATACTCGGATAATAAAGATCCGTCACAGGTGAATAATCATTGAGGTATAGTACCCAGGGGTTCCTACCTTTGATGTTAATTCGATTGCAACATGGCACAAGTACCTCCTTCGATTTCATCATAGACAACTCAATCCTCCTACCTTTATTAACTATGTTTAGTTTTCCCGAGGAGAGGTCGATCACTGCGTCCCTCTCACGGAGAAAATCTACTCCCAGAATGCAGGCCACCTTTAACCCTTTAACAATGAGGAACGAGCTCACTATGGCTTCGCCCTCCTTACAAATCTCCACCTGCACCTGGTACTTAACTAATTGGCTCTGTGCACTTATAGCTCCAGACACGTTGCAATTATTAACCGGGAAAGTCGGTATGCTACGTCCCTTCCCCAGCGCTTTAAACAACTCGGTACTCATTACACTCACTGAGGCACCTGTGTCGATGATTATATTCACTGCAACATCATTGATTTTCGCTTCTATTATGGCTTGCACATTTTCGTTGCTATCTTTCCTACATTCATGGGGTTCGGTCAGTAGATCCTTATCCATACTGATACCGTCGTTGTATCGCAGCATATGTATTCCAGGGATATTATTGTCATTCGTGTTGCTCTCACTACACCCCTCGGCCAGCGATGGAGAACATATCGAGGCCGATTCTAGTTTGTTGAATGGCTTGCTTGCGAGGTACTTGGACGGCTATTGTCCGCGACCTCTACTATGTGTACGTTTTGATTTGTATGCCGCCACGACTGCGCAATAGGCGCGTTTTGCAGTGGTGGTCTGTTGTTATCGTACCGGTCATTACCCAGCCGCTCTGGGCTTGGTCGCTGATTCTGATTCCAATTGCGATTACTGTCGCTGTAATTGCTATGCCACTGGCCTCGCGCATTTTTCCAGCGGTTGGTCCCTGGCAGTCCGGAATCGTACCGGTCGTCAAATCGACGGTTTTTATTATGGGACGGTTGACTATACCCGTTCTGACTTCTCCCATTATTACCATTTTCCGAATGCTCTTGCCTCTTGTTACCACCCCCACCATTTCCAAGGTTGTGGTTTTGTGCACTATTATTTCTATCATGTTTACACCCTGATCCATTATTCCGCGAGTGATCACACGCTGCTTTTGCGTCTTCCTGGATTAAGTCTATTGAATCTAGAACAGACAGGAAATGTTCCATGTCGCTCTCTGGTACGTGTATTAATTTCTCTTTGATATGAATGGGTAAATGTGATTTTAGGAGTCTTATTATGTCTCTTGGTGAGATAGGCTCGTCCCAGTAGCGCGTTTTGTTTATATATTTCTCGAAATACCGTCTCAGATTCCCAAGACCGGGTGAGTACGGTTCAGGATTATATACTTCTTTACTTAGCCGCTCTTGTATACAAGGCGACCAGTATTTCGACAAAAACGCCCTCTCAAACTGTTCATACGTCATGCAGCTGTTCGCTACTTCCGTAGCCCACAACGCTGCATCACCCTGAATGTATGACATTACGTATTGAATTTTCTGTGCTTCGTTCCACACACTAGGCAAGATACACTCCTGGAAATTGAAATAAGAACACCGTGAATTCATTGTCCCAGGAAGGGGAAACTTTATTGACACATTCCTGGGGTCAGATACATCACATGATCACACCGACAGAACCACAGGCACATAGACACAGGCAACAGAGCATGCACAATGTCGGCACTAGTACAGTGTATATCCACCTTTCGCAGCAATGCAGGCTGCTATTCTCCTATGGAGACGGTCGTAGAGATGCTGTATGTAGTCCTGTGGAACGGCTTGCCATGCCATTTCCACCTGGCGCCTCAGTTGGACCAGCGTTCGTGCTGGACGTGCAGACCGCGTGAGACGACGCTTCATCCAGTCCCAAACATGCTCAATGGGGGACAGATCCGGAGATCTTGCTGGCCAGGGTAGTTGACTTACACCTTCTAGAGCACGTTGGGTGGCACGGGATACATGCGGACGTGCATTGTCCTGTTGGAAGAGCAAGTTCCCTTGCCGGTCTAGGAATGGTAGAACGATGGGTTCGATGACGGTTTGGATGTACCGTGCACTATTCAGTGTCCCCTCGACGATCACCAGTGGTGTACGGCCAGTGTAGGAGATCGCTCCCCACACCATGATGCCGGGTGTTGGCCCTGTGTGCCTCGGTCGTATGCAGTCCTGATTGTGGCGCTCACCTGCACGGCGCCAAACACGCATACGACCATCATTGGCACCAAGGCAGAAGCGACTCTCATCGCTGAAGACGACACGTCTCCATTCGTCCCTCCATTCACGCCTGTCGCGACACCACTGGAGGCGGGCTGCACGATGTTGGGGCGTGAGCGGAAGACGGCCTAACGGTGTGCGGGACCGTAGCCCAGCTTCATGGAGACGGTTGCGAATGGTCCTCGCCGATACCCGAGGAGCAACAGTGTCCCTAATTTGCTGGGAAGTGGCGGTGCGGTCCCCTACGGCACTGCGTAGGATCCTACGGTCTTGGCGTTCATCCGTGCGTCGCTGCGGTCCGGTCCCAGGTCGACGGGCACGTGCACCTTCCACCGACCACTGGCGACAACATCGATGTACTGTGGAGACCTCACGTCCCACGTGTTGAGCAATTCGGCGGTACGTCCACCCGGCCTCCCGCATGCCCACTATACGCCCTCGCTCAAAGTCCGTCAACTGCACATACGGTTCACGTCCACGCTGTCGCGGCATGCTACCAGTGTTAAAGACTGCGATGGAGCTCCGTATGCCACGGCAAACTGGCTGACACTGACGGCGGCGGTGCACAAATGCTGCGCAGCTAGCGCCATTCGACGGCCAACACCGCGGTTCCTGGTGTGTCCGCTGTGCCGTGCGTGTGATCATTGCTTGTACAGCCCTCTCGCAGTGTCCGGAGCAAGTATGTTGGGTCTGACACACCGGTGTCAATGTGTTCTTTTTTCCATTTCCAGGAGTGTATTTTTAAAGCTTTTTATGAATACTACTGGGTGTACTGACTTCCGTTCAGTAGTAAACGTTTGAAACTGCCTATTTTTTATCAAACTTTCTTCAACTAATATTTTTGGACTATACTGGTCTGCTCCTGGGACATCTGCTGTGTGCTCCGAACCGAAGCTACAGCTCTTCGCATTATCGCCTAAAGATTTACCATTGTTGCGTCGCGTATAAGTTTGTGCATTGCCAAAAAAATTGGCTGTTGGCGACATAGTTTCATATTCAAGATGTTTGGTGCTCTGTGCTAAACCCTTTTCCAAGTCGGATATCCGTTTGTTAATATTCACTTGCCACTGCGGAATATCCTCACTGAGTATTTGTTTGATGGTTTGCACGTCGTTCTGTACCTGACTATTTACTGCGGTACTGAACGATTCGTAATCTCTATCTGCTATGGCTGCTTGTACCTTAGAATTAATATTTTTGTCGATCTCACTCTCCTTCGCTTCTAGCCATGAGTTGAATTCGGTTTCAATTTTAGTCGCTTGTTCGTTCCACTTCTGCTCTACAAGCTGTGTGGAATCTATTTCTAGCTTTTCTAATCGGTTGGCTAAGACACCTATCTCGTCTACCCTGTTAGTGTTTGCTACTTGCAGGTTGTTGACCTGTACAGTCAACTCCTGCACGGCCTTAGGTATCGACTCATAATTCTGTTTCATACAGGCAATCTCTTTTTTCATAATTTCTAACGATTGCACAAGTTGCTGGTCCCGCTCAGCTTGCTGGCGATCCCTCTCAGCCTGCTGGCGATCCCTCTCAGCCTGCTGGGCAAGAAACTTTTCCTTTAACTGGCGATCTCGCTCAGCTTGCTGGGCAAGGAAATTTTCTGCTAACTGGCGATCTCGCTCAGCTTGCTGGCGATCTCGCTCAGCTTGCTGTTGCGCAAATTTTGCCTGGTAATCCAGCACGCTCTCTAATATCGCCTGAAGTGAATACCCACCAGGCAGATTACCACTCTCTGGTTCCTGCTTTTCTGGAGGTGGTGCAATTTCTTTATCTACCTCTCCTTGAGCACTGGTGGGAGGTGGCATCACTTCCTGTGCCCCTGCCCCCACATTTTCGCAATTTAACCATATTTATAAATTACCTACTCGAACACAAGATCTGACAGTTTTTCCACTTGCACACAAAATATGATAATTTATCTGCAATACACTGCACACGGAAAATTACTATCTACAATCAACTTTGCCCTGTCATAAGCACTAGCATCAAACTACGCACACCACTAGCGATATGAGATCACTTCACTGGAGTTAAGCTTCTACAAACAGGACAACTACACTGTAGTCTTACCTTTAGTTTATCTGATTTCGGGGTTCGGCTGCCCCCGGATTATGTAGTCGTTACAGTTTCTCAGTACTATCAGGATCGTTTCCTCTGACTCGCTTGCAGTAGTGCGTTTTTTCATGAAAGAATGTTTGTACATTCATTAATACATGGCATTAATCATGATACATATATATACATTTATCACTAAATACATACATGTATATAACAATAGACACTGAAAGAAAATACATAAAACAATTATTTTCGTGGCCACTGCAAATTCGGGCCCCGCGTTTTTGGGCGCCAGTTTCACTTCTTGTCTCTTTTCTGTTCATTTTGTTTTATTATTATTATTATTACTCGCGTAACAAGGCATATACGAAAAGAGCCATGAATTTCTTTATAAACATTAATTTTCAACAAAACAGAATATATCGTATTGTTATTGTTCTGTATCTGGCTTTCTATTAAAGGAACATTTTTACGTTACTGTAACTCACTATAAAATTCAACATATCTTCCCTACTTTATAGTTATTGAAAATGAAAATTACTTTGTTATGAATACTGATGTTACAGTTCGCAATGATTGCTCAACATCAAAATTTTGCAGTGGATTTTTGTTAACAGTAAAACACCAATAATTACCACGACCAGCACAAGAACATGAGACTATTATCGGAGAAAAAGACGTTTTTTCTATAAGGTTTGCCAGACCAGAACAAAGCACAGCAAGATTCCTATTATGTTACGAAGGTAAATTATCTTTTTTGTACTGTTAGTAATATATTATCAGCAGCCTGCGTCAACCTGCAAAACACATCATAAAATCTGCTGCTCTGCTCTGCATGTCCGAAAGCTGAAAGAAATAATTTTATTTCACTATTACCTCCCCGCTTCTTTGCGGTATGATAGATTTCATTTAATGCAGTTTGAATGCGCCGCGGCAGCGGCTCGTTCGTTCGTAGCGCAGCTCTGCACCACGGATAATATTTAAATAACTGAAAATGTCTTAAAGGGATGGGATAATGTACCGAGCAAGCTATTACAAATAATAATGCAAGGTTTCATTAAATAACTCTATTCAAAACATTTAAATATGTTAATTATTACACACCTTTAAAATGAGTACGTAATGGCGTACATCTCTCAGTCTCGACAAAAGAAGGCTACGCTAGCGTACAATACAACGTCACAGGCTATCCTACTCGCATAACTCCAAGAAGAAGACAGAGAAATTAATGTTCGTTCTGTATTATTTATACTAATCACACATTCTCAACTTTGTTTGAAATTTATCGTCTGTGGCGGTTTCAGTACTCGCCGACACAGATATTATCAAAAATAAATAATAAAAAAAGTACATAATTCCATACAATAACAAAACATGATACACAATGTTTTCTCTTTATTACTTAATATGTCTTTTGCTAAGAGACGTTACATATTCTTTATTTGATCCTCTACATTAAGAGTCTCAATCTGTTTGGAAAGATCATCAACAACATTCTCGATCGTGTCTACTGCGGTTTTAACTCCTTTGACCTCATCAGAGGTCGCAGCTTGTTTTTGATATTCCATCACTTTTGAATTTATTTCTCCCTTGGCTGCTTCGATTTTTTCATCTAACCATTTTGAAATATCCTCTATTTTTGACTCTACTTGTGTGTCAATTTCTAGCCTCATGGTCGTGATCTGACTACTGATTTGGCTTTGGACATTACCCAACAGGGTATTTAAATCAGCTGTTATGTCTGCCTTTAGTTCGGCCTTTACCGAATTTAACCGTGTATTTAGGTCATTTATCTCCGTTTGCAGATCTGTTTTTACTGAATTTATGTCTGTTTTTACTGAATTTATGTCTGTTTTTACCGAATTTATTTCTGTTTTTACTGAAATTATTTCTGTTTTTACTGAATTTATGTCTGCTTTTACTGAGTTGCACAGATTTGTAAGGACCTGATTTTTATTATGCCGTCTTTCAGCCTCCTCTTTTTCTTCGCGGGCCTTTTCATCTAATTTTTCCTGCTTTTCACGTTCCTGTCTTTGCGCTTCCCTCTGTCTTTGATTTTCGAACTTGCGTTCAATTATTGCTTCGATCATTGCGGCCAAGTCATTTTTTTCAAGAGCGGGAATAGTTTGCACACTAGGACCGGCTTCTAAAACTTCGGTCGAGGCTGCTTCTGCCTCCGCTCGTGTACCTATCGTGCGTGATCGTAATGGATAGTGAGGTCCATTCGCATCACCGCTGTCGTCTGGTTTTGTTTGTGTGCGCTGTTTACCGTCAGCCATGTTCATGAATTATCTGTCAAACGTCAAAATGCTACAGATATTGTTCGTCACTGCCGTCAGTCGTTTGTCTGTGACGTAGTGCTATGGCCTACTGGGACCTAAGATGAAATTTTAACTCTGGGTAACAACTGACGTTCATGTACGCCAAGAAGACAAGATGGTTCCTACTAATTACAAACAAATGAAATATCACACGTTTCACCAGTTTTGAGCGTAGTTATCCGCCATATCGTAATTTTTTTTATGCACTGACAACAATGGTACACGTTCACTGAATTTAACGACATAAGAATGGACTATGGACAAATTGAAATAAAGCTGTTTCAAGGCAAGGAAAGACAGGTTTACGTTCTGATCAACTCGAAAGATGCAACGTCACTACGAAAACTTGGCTACTGCGTATAAAAATTTGACTTACTATGGCTGTCTTGATGGTGATACGGATGAATACTCGCGTTTTTTGGTAATTTCATCAACCATTCTTCTGAATTAATTAAAAGGTTTTCCCACTTCTCTTTCTCGGTTGAATTGCATCAACATGAAAAAATGAAACAATTACTAGAACAAGCACTGAAAAACTTTTAAACACATACATGAAATGATTTTTGATCAAGTCCCTGTTCGGGCGCCAAGTGTAGCGTTGCTCTTGGGGGATGAAAATAAAAAGAATTGTTACTTTTTTTTTTAATGTCGAAAAGATGAATATTTTTGGTGGGCCACTTGGCAACAGAATCAGGGATTTATTACGCTATTATAGTAACATACATTGACCATTAAATACCTGAATGAGAGCAGCATATTGATATATATATTTGAGATTGCTCGGAAGAAACATTATCATTTCTGTGCATTTTTATAGTTGCGATGTAGTCATACCCGGATCAACACTAAGGGACCAGAAGATTTATAGACTTTAAAAGAAATGCAACACTACACAAAAAAAATTGGTTCAGAAATAATAGGAAAACGATAATGTTCCTTCTGCCTCATGCTGCGTTCAGCCCATCAGTGTGATCGTAATTTCTGATGATGAAGTAACACAAACAATAATTATCATTCAGTTAAATAAGGAGATGGAATCATCAAGGTTAATTTACGAAAATAAGCACACTTTCCTTTTACACATGTTTTTTTAATGCTACATACCTTTTCATATTAAATTACAATAGATGACCATTGTGGTTAAATACTTTATACATGACAGTCAAAATGTCCTCTCGATGCTGTCTATTTGTAATCAGTTACCAGAAACTACATGCTTTCTGATTGAAAAGGAAATAACATTTAGCATTTTCACTCAATATTTACACATAGAATATAAAATACAGTTGCGGAACGCAGCAAGTCCGCGTCCGCCTCTCATGAAATACAAACAGTAAAAGGTGAGGCGCCAAAAGCCTCATTTGTCTTGAAAACAACAGAATTCTTTTTTATACCATGAATCGATACATGTACATAGAGATTTACTGGCACCGCGCAAGAACGGCAAAGATAAAGAATAATAGATTCTGTCGCTGCTATGCGATGGTTCATTTCTTTTACTTTACAATTGTTCGATAACTTTAGGCCATCAGGCGTTTACTATTGAGCGTATATTAATGTTTGTGAGGCGAAAATTACTAATATTACAAACTGGAAAAAATTTATTCTGAAACTAGATTTATGATACCATTAACATACGAAGAACAATCAAGACATACGAGACCCACAATTTTCACAGTGTGTGGGTGTCATTATACAAAAAACAACAAAACAATTTGTTACCATGATCATTTGACTGGAAGATGTAAAAATCCATTAAGTAATAATTGTAATATAAATCCGAAAAATCCAAGTTCTGTACCAGTTTATTTATATAATCTCTCAGGATATGATTAGCATCTGTTTGCAAAAGAACTTAATTGTGATAGAAATGACACAGATTTAGTCACAAATAATGAAGACAGATTTTTTAGTTTTTGAAAGAAGACAGAAAATTTGGAGATGAGGTTTATTCATAAGTTTCAGTTCATGTGTTCATCCCCTGACAAACTTTCATCAAAGTTGAAAAAGGATAAAATCAAAAATATAAAATAGATTTTCTAGATAATCTATTCAACCTAATAATCAAGAAATGCGTTATAAGATTAGATGGTAGAAATTTGAAGAAACAGATTCCATCAAGAGAAGAATTTTGCAAAGAACTGAATGACTGGAATAAGTGGTGAGGGCTATAAACATGTAAAATTATTTGGAAAAATTTGATATGAAAAATCTTGGTGAATATCATGATCTAAAACTAATGTTTTGTTACTGGCTGATGTATTTGAAAATTTTAGAGGAACACGTAGAAAAGCAAATGATTTTAATCCATTTTGGTATCACACAGCAAATGGTTTAACTTTTGATACAATGTGAAAATGACGGGCAACCACTTAAATTATTACATGATTATGATGTGATTTTAATGGTTGAAAAAGGTATAAGAGGTGAAGATACCAGTGCTGTAAAAGATATTTTCAGCAAGTAATAAATATTTGAAAGATAATCATGTAACAAGATGTCAAATTATTTAGCATATTAGGCACAAATAATTTATATGGTTATGGCATGAGTCCATATTTATCATAGTGTGGATTGGAATGAGATGAGCAAAGTAAATTAGATTTTATGGAAATAAGTTAGAGTTTGAATACTTCTAAAATGTGATACATACTAGAAGTAGATCTACAATATTCAAACGAACTGCCTGATTTACATAAACATTTTCCACTTGCTCCTGAAAACAATGTTGTATCAGGAACTAAACAAAGTAAGTTATTCAATATACAGGAAGTCAAGTGCAGTTATGTAGATCACTATAGAAATCTTAAACAGTATCTGTCTTCAGGAAAGGAAATAACGAAAATAGATACAGTTTTAAAATTTACATTATCTGATTGATTACATAAAAACAAAGATCTGGACGCAGAAATGAGGGTGAAAGTGAAGAATGACATTAAAAAGATTTCTGTAAGTTAATGAATAATTCTGGATTTGATAATTCAATGGAGAAAATTAGAAGTAGTGTAGATAAAAATTAGTTTCAGACAGAGATAAGGTCAGTCTTAGATTGAGCCTGCTTACATTTAAAAATGTGAGAATGAACCTACAATTTCCTCCTTATATATGTCATCCTAAGAATACCAGCACCTTTGTTCTTTTAAATGTTTGATACTGAGTCCTTTTCTTTGTTTAATTGGCTTAGCTATCCTGTATCCTGTATTGCATTTCTTTCCCCCACTTCATTGTATAGTTACCAATGTTCCCTTTGAATATATCAACAACCAACAGTGCTTTCAACTTATGCAGGTTCAAACTCCAAGATTTCTTACCGTTCTACAGTTTCTTTAGTTTTAATCTGCTATTAGTAAGCAATAAATTATGACCAGAGTCTACATCAGCATCTCAAAATGTTTTGTAGTTTAAAGTTGGTTTGGAAATCTATATTTTACAATTATAAAATCCATCTGAAATCTTCCAGATCTCTATGCCTCTTCTGCATATACAGCCTTTTTTTCATGATTCTTAAATTAAATGTGAGCAACGATTAAGTGGTGGTTCATGCAAAACTCTACCAGGTGGCTTTCCATTTCAGTTCTTTTCTGCAGTCCACTTTATTTTATTATTTGTCCTTCTCCTTCTTTTTCTACTATTTAATTCCAGTCCCCCTCACATTCCATTTTTGCCTCACTTATCGGATTGAGCAAACTGAATTAATTTTACCTTATCACAGATATTCTCAATTCATTCACTACTAGAGACCCAGCTTGGCTTGGCATGCATATCATTAAGTATTTATGAAATTATAATGCAATCCAGGCCTTTAGCTGGCGTTGATAAATATCAATGGGAACAGTTGAAAAATGTGTGCCCTGATCGGGACTCTAAACGAGGACCTCCTGCGTAAATGGCAGACACTCGATCTGACAGAGCCATCGAGGACACAGAGGATAGTGCGACTGCAGGGACTTATCTCTGGCACACTCCCCATGAGACCCTTCACTTTCCAACTTTCTGTCCACACACTACATTTGTAGTGCCCCTGCCCGCCATCTTCATTACTCGCAGCAGTCAGTCTACCAAGTCCCGTAGGATTATACGTATTGTGAGTGCATCCACCTTTAAGATATTGGCTGCTAAGCCTTATCTATATGAACATGTTATCTGTTGTTTCGGACATGATTTTTAGTTCATAGGCATTTTGTCAGTAGGAGGGCGTTGCCAGCTCTGCCAAGTATTCGCTAACATCAGTATCAACATTTCTGGAATCGCTGACATTAGCGTCAGCATTCCTGAAATTCCCTCTCCCATTTCCCAGGTCATCCCCCCAACTCCCACCTTTCACTGAGGCTAATGGCATCACATACATGCATCTATGTCATCATAGTTGCAGCCAGTCACCACGGGGATTCAGAGCTCGAACGTTTCAGCTGAAGGCATGCAAGTTTACACCCCTACCACGAAATCGATTTTAATTTTTATAATTCGATTGCGTGAGCACCATAACTTGTTTGCATCTGTACTTGCGAATAGGTCCAATGAGTGCAGCTGACGAGATGCTTGCATTGAGCAAAGAAGACTTTAACAAGTCTGTTGGTTGTGAATATCTATCAGAGAAATGAACACACAGCTATCTGTGTATCAAGAATAGAAAGGCGTGATAATGGAGGACTGTATGACTGCAGACAAGAGAAATACTGTCCAAAAAATAATGGAACTGCAACAAAAAGAAAAGAAGACTCATTACGTGATTGTATCCGCTGACATGGTGTGCTGTAGTTGCTGTAATTGCATACCCTTTTTAAAAGTTCTGTCCAGTATCCCTCCAAACAATTAGTGGTTGTGTGCTAGAAATACCTGTCAGTAAGTATTCATTGATCTCTAATTATTATTTTTATTATTGTGTGTATCTCATTACAGTTACGGCACTGTTATTATTACAGCAGTAGCAGACTTACTGTTACATGAACCATGGGAAGAACCGAAATAGTCCAAAACACAACGGCAACAAAGAAGTGTTCACAGCAGCTGTCTTCTAAATCAAGTTTATTTCTAAATCAAGTTTATTTGGACTGCTTAGCACTCAGGGGGAACATAAGCATGACAGTGAGTGGTCATTACTGAAATTGTCAGTTATAAATAAACAAGTTCTGTTAAACTGTATTTTATTTTCAGTCCTACCAACCAGCATCAGCACACACACTTGCAGTTTATAAAGTGTTAGCTGCTGAACGTGCAGCAGCAATCTTGTAACTGTCAGATGCATCATGCTTTATAAATTACCACGAATCTGGTAGTACTGGTTGTACCATAGACAGATTGATAGGACACAAAACCCAGAAATTGATCAAATTGGCTGTATAGCTTGTAAACTGTTATGATGCCAGATATGAAAATTGGTAACACTACCTTTAAAATAATGCTGGCATCCTCTTGGGTAAAATATTCCGGAGGTAAAATAATCCCCCATTCGGATCTCCGGGTGCCAACTACTCAAGAGGACGTTGTTATCAGGAGCAAGAAAACTGGCGTTCTACGGATCAGAATGTGGAATGTCAGATCCCTTAATTGGGCAGGTAGATTAGAAAATTTAAAAAGGGAAATGGATAGATTAAAGTTAGATATAGTGGGAATTTGTGAAGTTCGGTGGCAGGGGGAACAAGACTTTTGGTCAGGTGAATACAGGGTTATAAATACAAAATCAAGTAGGAGTAATGCAGGAGTAGGTTTAATAATGAATAAAAAAATAGGAGTATGGGTAAGCTACTACAAACAGCATAGTGAACGCATTATTATGGCCAAGATAGACACGAAGCCCACACCTACTACAGTAGCACAAGTTTATATACCAACTAGCTCTGAAGGTGACGAAGAAATTGATGAAATGTATGATGAGATAAAAGTAATTATTCAGGTAGTGAAGGGAGACGAAAATTTAATTGTCATAGGTGACTGGAATTCAAGAGTAGGAAAAGGGAGAGAAGGAAACATAGTAGGTGAATATGGATTGGGGCTAAGAAATGAAAGAGGAGGCTGCCTGGTAGAATGTTGTGTAGAGCATAACTTAATCATAGCTAACACTTCGTTTAAGAATCATAAAAGAGGGTTGTGTACATGGAAGAACCCTGGAGATACTAAAAGGTATCAGATAGATTATATAATGGTAAGGCAGAGATTTAGGAACCAGGTTTTAAATTGTAAGACATTTCCAGGGGCAGATGTGGACTCTGACCACAATCTATTGGTTATGACCTGTAGATTAAAACTGAAGAAACTGCAAAAAGGTGGGAATTTAAGGAGCTGGGACCTGGATAAACTGAAAGAACCAGAGGTTGTATAGAGTTTCAAGGAGAGCATAAGGGAACAATTGACAGGAATGTGGGAAAGAAATACAGTCGAAGAAGAATTGGTAGCTTTGAGGGATGAAATACTGAAGGCAGCAGAGGATCAAATAAGTAAAATGTCGAGGGATAGTGTAAACCCATGGGTAACAGAAGAAATATTGAATTTAATTGATGAAAGGAGAAAATATAAAAATGCAGTAATGAAGCAGGCAAGAAGGAATACAAACGTCTCAAAAAGAATATCGACAAGCAGTGCAAAATGGATAAGCAGGGATGGCTAGAGAACAAATGTAAGGATGTAGAGGCTTATCTCACTAGGAGTAAGATAGATATTGCCTACAGGAAAATTAAGGAGACCTTTGGAGAAAAGAGAAGCACTTGCATGAATATCAAGAGCTCAGTAGGAAACCGAGTTCTAAGCAAAGAAGGGAAAGCAGGAAGGTGGAACGAGTATATAGAGGGTCTATACAAGGGCAATGTACTTGAGGACCATATTATGGAAATGGAAGAGGATGAAGATGAATATGAAATGGGAGATATGATACTGCGTGAAGAGTTTGACAGAGCACTGAAAGACCTAAGTTGAAACAAGTCCCCGGGAGTAGACAACATTCCATTAGAACTACTGACAGCCTTGGGAGAGCCAGTCCTTACAAATCTCTACCATCTAGTGAGCAAAATGTATGAGATAGGCGAAATAGCCTCAGACTTCAAGAAGAATATAATAACTCCAATCCCAAACAAAGAAGGTGTTGACAGATGTGAAAATTACCGAACTATCAGTTTAATAAGTCACAGCTGCAAAATACTAACGCGAATTCTTTACAGACGAATGGAAAAACTGGTAGAAGCCGACTTCGGGGAAGATCAGTTTGGATTCCGTAGAAATGTTGGAACACGTGAGGCAATACTGACCCTAAGACTTATCTTAGAAGAAAGGTTAAGGAAAGCAAACGTATGTTTCTAGCATTTGTAGACTTAGAGAAAGCTTTTGACAATTTTGATTGGAATACTCTCTTTCAAATTCTGAAGGTGGCAGGGGTAAAATACCGGGAGCGAAAGGCTATTTACAATTTGTACAGAAACCAGATGGCAGTTATAAGAGTCGAGGGACATGAAAGGGAAGCAGTGGTTGGGAAGAGAGTGAGACAGGTTTGTAGCCTATCCCCGATGTTATTCTATCTGTATATTGAGTAAGCAGTTAAGGAAACAAAAGAAAAGTTCGTAGTAGGTATTAAAATCCATGGAGACAAAATAAAAACTTTGAGGTTCGCCGATGACATTGTAATTTTGTCAGAGACAGGAAAGTACTTGGAAGAGCAGTTGAACGAAAAGGATAGTGTCTTGAAATGAGGGTATAAGATGAACATCAACAAAAGCAAAACGAGGATATGGAATGTAGTAGAATTAAGTCGGATGATGCTGAGGGAATTAGATTAAGAAACGAGACACTTAAAGTAGTAAAGGAGTTTTGCTATTTGGGGAGCAAAATAACTGACGATGGTCGAAGTAGAGAGGATATAAAATGTAGACTGGCAATGGCAAGGAAAGCGTTTCTGAAGAAGAGAAATTTGTTAACATCGAGTATAGATTTAAATGTATGGAAGTGAAACGTGGACGATAAATAGTTTAGACAAGAAGAGAATAGAAGCTTTCGAAATGTGGTGCTACAGAAGAATGTTGAAGATTAGATGGGTAGATCACATAACTAATGCGGAGGTATTGAATAGAGTTGGGGAGAAGAGGAGCTTGTGGCACAACTTGACTAGAAGAAGGGTACGGTTGGTAGGATATGTTCTGAGACATCGAAGGATCACCAATTTAGTATTCGAGGGCTGCGTGGAGGGTAAAAATCGTAGAGGGAGAACAAGAGATGAATACACTAAGCAGATTCAGAGGGATGTAGGCTGCAGTAGGTACTGGGAGATGAAGAAGCTTGCACAGGATAGAGTTGCATGCAGAGCTGCATCAAACCAGTCTCAGGACTGATGTTCACAACAACAACAACCTTTAAAATTAGCAATATGGTAAGACGCCAAATCTGGATTTCGGTCAATTGGCTGTAAAACTGGCAGTCTGTTAGTACATCAGATCGACAAATTGGTTAAAAAGTTCGTAAAATTTACAGTTCAGTAGCACTTCAAATATGAAAATTTATAAGTTGGCTGTATATTTGGTTACGAGAGGATGCCTAATCTAGAAAATGGTAAGACTGGTAGTAAAACTGGCAATTTGGTAGAACTTCAAATCTGAAAATTGCTACTTCGGTAGGACACCAGATCTGGAGATTGGTGTGTGCAGAGAAAGTTGAATGTTTGTATGTAAACATATTGTAGCTGCTCTGACGAGTCTAGTTTTGGGATGTGGGTGCTTCTACAGAGTATATACAAATGTGTGGGTGACACTTTTGCGTACTAACAAACACGTCTCTGCAACATCGTGTGTAAGCCACGCTGTGTAGTCAATTACTCTACCACTCTGCTTCTGACAAATACAATTGCGAGCCAGCCACGAGCACTACCCTGTATCGTGCACATGCTAGCCAAGCAGCATTTTCTCACTGACGTGCTTCTTGCTAACAGACACGCAGCTGTGCTTTACACCAGATGTGAAGCACGAAACCAGCACCAAATCGCATTACACACAGGCCACCTGTAACACCAATGGAATACACAATTTTCTATAAAAACGGCATAATCACTTGAGCGTATACCAGTCTTGTCAATTAGGTGACGTATACACTCGCTGTTCTAATGCACAAGGTAACTGCAAACACTGTATTTAGTATCAAATATACAGAGTGTTACAAAAAGGTACGGCCAAACTTTCAGGAAACATTCCTCACACACAAATAAAGAAAAGATGTTATGTGGACATGTGTCCGGAAACGCTTACTTTCCATGTTAGAGCTCATTTTATAACTTCTCTTCAAATCACATTAATCATGGAATGGAAACACACAGCAACAGATCGTACCAGCGTGACTTCAAAGACTTTGTTACAGGACATGTTCAAAATGTCCTCCGTTAGCGAGGATACATGCATCCACCCTCCGTTGCAGGGAATCCCTGATACGCTGATGCAGCCCTGGAGAATGGTGTATTCTATCACAGCCGTCCACAACATGAGCACGAAGAGTCTCCACATTTGGTACCGGGGTTGCGTAGACAACAACTTTCAAATGCCCCCATAAATGGAAGTCAAGAGGGTTGAGGTCAGGAGAGCGTGGAGGCCATGGAATTTGTCCGCCTCTACCAATCCAGCGGTCACCGAATCTGTTGTTGAGAAGCGTACGAACACTTCGACTGAAACGTGCAGGAGCTCCATCGTGCATGAACCACATGTTGCGTCGTACTTGTAAAGGCACATGTTCTAGCAGCACAGGTAGAGTACCTCGTATGAAATCATGATAACGTGCTCCATTGAGCGTAGGTGGAAGAACATGGGGCCCAATCAAGACATCACCAACAATGCCTGCCCAAACGTTCACAGAAAATCTGTGATGATGGCGTGATTGCACAATTGCGTGCGGATTGTAGTCAGCCCACACATGTTGATTGTGAAAATTTACAATTTGATCACGTTGGAATGAAGCCTCATCCGTAAAGAGAACATTTGCACTGAAATGAGGATTGACACATTGTTGGATGAACCATTCGCAGAAGTGTACCGGTGGAGGCCAATCAGCTGCTGATAGTGCCTGCACACGCTGTACATGGTACGGAAACAACTGTTTCTCCCGTAGCACTCTCCATACAGTGACGTGGTCAACGTTACCTTGTACAGCAGCAACTTCTCTGACGCTGACATTAGGGTTATCGTCAACTGCACGAAGAATGGCCTCGTCCATTGCAGGTGTCCTCGTCGTTCTAGGTCTTCCCCAGTCGCGAGTCATAGGCTGGAATGTTCCGTGCTCCCTAAGACGCCGATCAATTGCTAAGAACGTCTTCCTGTCGGCTATTGCTCCGTGCTAATCCATACATCAAATGGGCATCTATCAACTCCGCATTTGTAAACATTGCACTGACTGCAAAACCACGTTCGTGATGAACACTAACCTGTTGATGCTACGTACTGATGTGCTTGATGCTAGTGCTGTAGAGCAATGACTCGCATGTCAACACAAGCACCGAAGTCAACACTACCTTCCTTCAATTGGGCCAAATGGCGGTGAATCGAGGAAGTACAGAACATCTTTTGTTTGTTCGTGTGTGCGGAATGTTTCCTGAAAGTTTGTCCGTACCTTTTTGTAACACCCTGTAATATTATTCATTTTACCATGACCTATACATTTGCAGCTATCGATAAACTATTCAACCAGTCATGTGGGAACTCTCAAATGGTGAACATGTTGGTGTTTAATGTCAAGACAGTTCATTGTATGTATTAGTAGCAATGATAAATAATAAAATGCTGTGGACAATACACAAAACGCTTAACTAATAATTTGTTCTTCTTTTGACTCACAGACGAGGCGTCAGCATTGCAGGAGCAATGCCCTAATACGGAAATAATGTCATTTAACCTTACGTAATGAAATATAGTACTACGTATGTCAGCGTAAGTGTGAAGTTAATTCTGAATTCTATCCGGTGGTGGCATTCGAAGATCTACGATTTAGTGACGTCAAACTAACATTATCTCTGAATGAGTGGATTCGTCTACTTGGTGCTTCAGTGTGGCCTTTTGCTTCGTTCCATGGAAATGTACTCTCCCCGTCGTGAATACTAAGTAAACACACTATCGCTGTAGGGGACTTTCCAAGAACAGTTAAACTGTTTAACGACAGAGAAATCACACATCTAGAGCAGTACTCATTTAACAATCCAGTGGTTGCAGCTACACAACACATCATGAGCTATATTGTTGGCTAGGCTGACAACCGTAAGTTTACCGCTTCTCTCAGAAATTGTGGAGAAATCTGTTGGAGATGCCAAAAAAAAAAAAAATGGTTCATATGGCTTTAAGCACTTTGGGACTTAACATCTGAGGTCATCAGTCCCCTAGACTTAGAACTACGTAAACCTAACTAACCTAAAGACATCATACACATTCATGCCCGAGGCAGGATTCGAACCCGCGACCGTAGCAGCAGCGCGGTTCCGGACAGAAGCGCTTAAAACCGCTCGGCCACAGTGGCCAGCTTTGGAGATTGCACGCAAAACTTGTCGACCATTAGAAAAAATCATCGTTCAGTTCCGAGATTCATGCTGTGCATTGATACAAGTGGAAATACAGCAAGTAACTATGCTGATATATGCATGGAACTATGGTCTGTCGTAAGTATTTTTATGTACTCTGCTATATGTAAGAATTTATAAATAAAAAAGTGTAAGAGCTGTATGTGTGTTATTTATTTCTCTATAAAAGCCTATATACTGATGTAAATGAACAGTCATCATGATGGCCTAATGGACGAAAGAATCTTGCCACAAGGGTCTTGGAGTAAGTGACTGATCATGCAGTGATAGCAAAAACTGAGAGTAAATGAGGAATACGCTGACAGAAAAATCTAGGCAATCAAAGCAAAAATTATAGAACTGGAGACTTCTATCGTGGCGGTAGCAAGAAAAGGTGATACACTGAATGACAAAAATGAAGAAGTCGTTGCAATGCTAATGGATACGTTTAGTTTTATCAGGGGAATAGATCGAAAGATGCATCCCATCATGACCAGTAATCTCAGAGCATGTATAAGTGGTATGCCATCAAAAAATTGGATTGGTATACAACAGCGTGTCGCCCACAAAATGTAAAGTTTTTGAAGCGCCGAAAGCTATTCGACGAAAAATACGATTGCTAAAATTAGGATAGCTGCAATGAGAACTGTCGCTCTCAGAAGCGGTTAAACTAGCTACAGAAAGTCTGAAATGGCTTTGAAAATCTATGGATGGAGGTAGAAGAAAAGCAGAGGAAAAAGAAGAAGGATTTTCTATCACCAGTTACATTAACCGTCACGGGGATAGTGAATTCAGTTATCAGCTCTCTGGCTGTAGGAGCTACTGCAATAGCCCAAACAGTAAACAATGTACAAAAAACAGAAAGCATCTACAATAATTTAAAAGACACAATAGGACAATGGAGCTAGTGGTAAATGGAATGTATTAGAATATGTTGCCTAAAACGGTGTGGAAATGCAAGAAACGTGGGATGATTCAGGGGGATATGGCGCTCACTGGGTTGCATGTGTTAAAAAAAACTGATGTGTTATCTACTTTTTTGTCTCGTATGGTGATTAGAAATCACCTGAAAAATTGCGCCAATATTTTAGAAATCACCTGAAAAACTGCGCCGATATTTTATCGACAACAATTAGGTGTTCACAATTTTTGACGCTACCATGACTTCATATTTCTGTTGTCGTTTTTCTCTAATGTTTCTCCTGATGAATACATAAGAACAAGCAGTATTCACATCGTCAGTTGAGGTTTAGATGTAGTGTCCCAAACTCTTATTTTAAAAGAGCAGTCGTCAATATTAAGAGCAAACTACTTTCCTCACAAGAATCTAAGCAAGGGGTGGGGGGGGGGGGTGGAATATTGTATTGATCGGTCTGTATACATTAACAGCATACCTCACATCAGCAAGGAGAACAATAACCTACCTCTAAGAACCGGTAAAAACGGTAAAATGTGAATTACATCCTACCACATGTGATACTAATGATCTGAAAGCATATATAAAGTGAGTTGTACAAGGCTTTGAGTTATGCACTGATTTTAATATATTTAAAACATAGAGAAAACAACAAAGCAGACAATAGACTTTTGGCACGAAGAATCCATAAGATCGTTACTAGGTTTCTCGAGGAGATAAGTGTTGGAGAATAATAGTGATGAGTCGAATCTATAGATTTCCTAGTCGTTAGCACAATCTGTGTTCAGTGTAATATGGCTACAAAACTGTACCTTAACAATAGATTAATACATATATATATATATATATATATATATATATATATATATATATATAATCTACAGATTTTTTCTACCGTGGGTTAAGGTTACAAAATTGTGGAGGTGCCTAGCAGTCTAACATACCTCCCACTGATCGTCCAGACACTAGACCATCTCAAGTTCAATATCATGCACCAGAATGGGAATTTAGTCGATTTTTGCGGATAGGAAATCTAGAGGGTCCTTATTTGAAGCAGTAGTGTGGATATAAAATGTAAAAACGACGCAAACCTGCATCAGAAGACGACTTTGGCGCTGAAGTAGAGCGCGATAATATGTAATAATTGCGAGTTCTTTAAACCAATGGGACAATGACATTGCTTCATATAACAGCTCGAGTTCAGTATGATGACTGCATCATTTGTTAGGAATATTTTTCCCTCAAACCTTTTTCTTCAACGACCTATAATAATAAGACGAGGTAATAATTCTTATTCAGCATCAAGATGAGTTAACACTTCCAAACAACGGTTTTCTTTGTTTGGAAGGAGGATTTGTTGACAAAAAGGTGGATGGAGGCACTCCGCCAACAACAGCATTGTGGTTTATGCATAATGCATCCACCTTTCTGTTTCAACAAATGAGATGCAAATTTAATGGTATTGAGCTCGATCGCACAAGGAGTGTTGTAATCACATCGACTATCAAAATATGTTTCTGCGTCAAATTTGCACCTGATTACATTAGAAGTTGCAGGATAGATGGGTCAATAGAAGGCCGTCTTACTGCCTGCATCCCACTCAAAACGTTAATAGGCTCTTTTGAGGATATGAAAATTGCCATTAAGACTGATAGACAGGAATTGATTCTAGTTCGGCGCCCTGTGGATAATAACTTATACTTTCCAGAAGTGCCACAAAAAGAGAATAAAACTATGCTGGGTAAATTGGTTTGGAAAGTACCCAAATTAACTTTACGAGTATCCAATCCTTCAAGAGACATCCAGACAAACATGGGTGATTAAAACTTGTGTTCAACGAGAAATACCTCGATTTATTATTATAGCAATGAAAACATAAGAGGGGGAATCCGAAAAAAGGTCAAGTGTATTTAGCAACCGTAGACTACCCAGTGCTAGATAGCACAAAAATTCTGTGTACTTTCCTTACAGTAACTTACAGTTTAACTAGAAAAATAACAATGTCAGCCTACTGTACGATATGTACTCGAAGTAACGCTCATCCTACTATGAGGGGCCGATGAACTGCGCTGTATGGTCAGTCCTATGAAGCTTAAAGAATTAGCACTAATAGCGGTGATTTATTTCTCAAAGCAAAATCAGCCCATAAAAACTACCCTGTAGATATGCCTATTGAATGTGAGTCATTGCAAAACTTCCCTGCAGGCACCACAGCATATGCGTTATTACTATGTACAATTAATTACTCGCCTCTCACTGGAATCCTACAAGTGTAGTACATATGTAGACGTATTCTACCACGTGCTCCATATTTCACAATGACGTCTCAGAGCGCAAACATCGTTGTAGATATACTGGGGTTTTACAATGAGTATGACAATTTATGTTCAAAGATGTTGCATCCAGAGTATTCTCCAGTGCTGTACAAGTATTAATGAAATATTCCTCAGTTTTTGCTTCATCCAAACCGTTTAGTACCGCACACTGTGCTAAGCCTTGTCAAACTGTTGCATGGCTTAATTGCTGTCACCATGAAAAAGGTAAGATGATGAAGGAGGGTCATGTGAAACATATTACCATAAACCTGTGATCACAGAGTCAGTGTGGTTTACGCCAAAGGTCATGAGAAAGTATTGTGGCTGTGTGATATTTTAAAGAGTGCGTCAGTATAGAATCTTGAGGAGTACTGGTGCCCACCAATTCGAAGATTCTAGTAAATGTATGGTGAAGACAACAATAGAAATTACACTCGTATGCGTAGAATAATAACTGCTACCAGTCACAACAGTCTATTGTGACTGGTATCGTTTATTATTCTACACCCGATAAAGGAACAGTCGCAGCAATCAGCTGAATCCATTATGGATAAAATTCAGTTACATATGTTCTCCAGGAAAGTCCTGATGCTTTTAACTTCGATTATCAGTGAACTAATTTTCTGTAAACTTTATATTTATTTATTATTTCGTATTTCCACCACCCCACTTGGAGGCTTCAGGTAAGTATTTACACTATGTGATCAAAAGTATCCGGACAACCCCAAAACATACGTTTTTCATGTTAGGTGCATTGTTCTGTCACCTGCTGCCAGATCTGCCAGGTACTCCATATCAGCGACCTCAGTAGTTATTAGACATTGTGAGAGAGCAGAATGGGGCCCTATGCGGAACTAACGGACTTCGAACGTGCTCAGATGATTGGGTGTCACTCGTGTCATACGTCTGTACGCGAGATTTCCACACTCCTAAACATCCCTAGGTCCACTGTTTTCGATGTGATACTGAAGTGGAAACGTGAAGGGACACGTACAGCACAAAAGCGCACAGGCCGACGTCATCTGTTGACTGGCAGAGGACCGCCGACGGTTGAAGAAGGTCGTATTGTGTAATTGGTAGACATCTTTCTAGACTATCACACAGGAATTCAAAAATGCATCAGGATCCACTGCAAGTACTATGACAGGCGGGAGGTGAGAAAACTTGGATTTCGTGGTCGAGTGGCTGATCATAAGCCACACATAATTCCGGAAAATGCAAAACGACGCCTGGCTTAGTGTAAGGAGTGTAAACATTGGACGATTGAACAGTGTAAAAACGTTGTGTGGAGTAACGATTCGCGGTACACAATGTGGCGATCCAATGGCAGGGTGTGGGTATAGCGAATGCTTGGTGAACGTGATCTGTCAGCGTGTGTAGTGCTGACAATAAAATAGGAAGGCGGTGGTTTTATGGTGTGGCCGTGTTTTTCCTGGAGGGGCTTGTACTCCTTGTTGTTTTGCGTGGCACTATCACAGCACAGACATACATTGAGGTTTTAAGCACCTTCTTGCTTCTCACTGTTGAAGAAGAATTCGGGGATGGCGACTGCATCTTTCAACACGATCGAGCACCTGTTCATAATGCACAGCGTGTGGCGGAGTGGTTACACGACAATAACATCCCAGTAGTGGACTGGCCTGCACAGTCCTCACCTGAATCCTATAGAACACCTTTCGGATATTTTGGAACGCCGACGTCGTGCCAGGCTTCACTGACCGACATCGATACCTCTCCTCAGTGCAGCACTCCCTGAAAAATGGGCTGCCATTCTCCAAGAAACCTTAGAGCACCTGATTGAACGTATGCTTGCGAGTGTGGCAGCTGTCATCAATTCTACGGGTGGGCCAACACCATATTGAGTTCCAGCATTACCGGTGGAGGGCACCAAAAACTTGTAACTCATTTTCAGCCAGGTGTCCGGATACGTTTGATCACGTAGTGCAATTCTCACACTCCTTCGCACAGGGCACAATCCCATGACTCATGACTTCTGCTCCGGCGGAAGGACGCCTTAATATGTGATGATAGAGGTACACGGATTACACAGTACACCAGATTTTAAATAGATGCTCTTCATATTCGGACAAAAGAGCAGGTTCAAATGGCTCTGAGCACTATGGGACTTAACATCTGATGTCATCAGTCCCCTAGAACTTAGAACTACTTAAACCTAACTAACCTAAGGACATCACACACATCCATGCCCGACGTAGCATTCGAACCTACGACCGTAGTGATCGCATGGTTTCAGAATGAAGCGCCTAGAACCACTCGGCCACTCCAGCCGGGCTGCAGATAGTGGTCTAGCAACCGATCTTTCCTCTATTTTAGTTGACCATGAGACGAATGTGTACGACTTTTGAGACTTTGTGAGCTGTCTGATTCACTCCCTGACCTATTAGGGAGAGGGTTTTAAGGAGTGTGCTGACAAATATTGGCACTTTTTGTAAGTGATCAGCCAGACATACTTTCCTGAGTTTTCTTACTATCATCCTATAGTTTAGTTATCAATTTAATTATAAATTTTAACACGGAAAAAGCTGCAAATCTTACATTCTTAATGATTGAGTAGGTGAATGTTAGTGAAAATATGAGAGAGTGATAGTAATTTTAAGCGGCGTTATTATTTTGGGATTTTTAAATATTTCAACCACATTCATCTCTGGGTATTTTATTAAGACCGATAGTAACATTGACATTGAGCGCCTGAAGCCTGCAAACATTCTCACCCTCACTCTCCTTCTCTCTCTCTCTCTCTCTCTCTCTCTCTCTCTCTCTCTCTCTCTCTCTCTCTCCCCTCTCACTCTCTCTACGCCTCTCTCTCCCTCTTTTCAATTCTCCCCCATTTCGTATTTTATTGTTCAAATACTTTTTTTACAGGTGTCGATAGTATCACATTTCACTTCTAAGTTACGTCTTCTGAGGTTTTTCTACAGTCCGTGTTTCACTTCCGTATGGTACTGTGCTTCAAATATTCAGTCTCATAAAATTCTTCTTCATTTCCACATCATCGCCTGATGCCGGTAGAACTGTTTTGTTAAAGGAAGATTACTTCCACTATGCCAATCTACTATAGCTTCTTTTCATCAGCCATCTTTTTCAATATTGTTTCCTTGATAGCCGAAATTTTTCACATTTTACCCTAATGTACCATGAAAGGTGGCTACACTGAGCCACAGCGCCAGAGAGTTTTGTTTCGCCGCCTCCACTGGCAGTGATTATTGAGAAGTAGCGGAGGGCAGTGCTTGTTGAGAACTCGTAGTAGTAAGAGTGCTTGCTGAGATGTCGTAGTGAAGAGTGCTTGTCGAGAGGTCGTAGTAGGGAGTCTTATTGAGATGTGGTAGTAGCGAGTCGGTGTGGAGATATTGTAATGTTTAGAGTGCTTTTCATCAATATAAATGAAGGTAACAAACTACTTTTCTTTTTTTTCTCATTATTTCAATGTCCTGAATAGTGCGTCATTACAGGTTCAGTCAACAAAGCATCTGGCTTGAGTTCTTGTATTAGAGTGTAATTCTGGTTTTCTTGCGCAATTATAGTATTTCTATTTTTTTTTTAATTACTTCAGTATAAATGGTATTTAAAATTTCTTGTCTTGTTGAAGAAGAACCGTGCCAGATGTGTACGTTGAATCACACTCCCACACACAGAACAATTACACTTGTGTTTTGGTTTCGTAGGTTTTATAGTTGCTGGGGACTTAATTAATTAATTGTATTAACGGAAATTTTCATTTCATTCTTTGTTGTTGTTCTATGCAGTCAGATTGCGTAATAATACTAGTCAGGGCCAACCGTTTACGAGACACAGCGTAATCGGACATACAGCTACGAAAAGATCAAAAACTTATTTTCATTAATTCAATTAAGCCCCCATGCACGTGGCGACCGCTGCTTCGGATCGTCTCTTGGAATTCTTCTGATTGTAAAAATAATAGATAGTAGTATTGTTGTAGTAATTTGTACTTTAGTAATTGTAGTCTATTTTGCATGTGTAGATTTGGAAATTGTCATTCTTCTAATGGTATTTTTTTCAGAATTTAATTTTGTTGTCTTGTATACGCGTTTGACAATTTAGTGCAATTATTTCAATTGTTCGTTAATCGCGTTTGAGGGAAACATTTCGTGTGAATGGTATTGTTGGAGATAAAGAGTCATTGTGTGTAATTTTCGTACAGTGACGAGTTTTGTATGTTTTGTAAATGATTACGCGATCGATGAAAAAGGCAAAAATGATGGATAGTGAGAATGACGAAATTGTTAACATGGCGAACTCGCCAACAGAGGAAAACAGTATCATGAATAATGAAGTGGAAAACAATTTAATAAGTCGGGATAATAGTCCGGATCCATTTCAAAATTTTTCTCAATCAGAAAATTCACAGAATACGAGATCAACGATAGAAGATTCTGAAATAGTATCGAACACAGATAGCTTTATGGCTATGCAGAAGGAAGTCAGTTTTGCGGGAAATCTTAGGGGCGAAAAGAATTTCGAACCGGCTAATATGGAGCAGTTGATGGGTGCAATATTAAATCTGGGATCACAGTTGAAATCTAAATTTAAAACAGAGATGGGAACTTTGCGATCCGAAATTAAAACTGATATAGGAACAATCAGAACTGAGATGGGAACAATGGAAACACGGTTAGACTCACTTGGATCACAGTTATGATCTGAATTAAAAACAGAGATAGGGACAATTAAAATTGAGATGGGAACAATGGAAACACGGTTAGATTCACGAATAGGGACATGTTTCAAAAACATGAAAGATGAATTAAAGAAAGAAATCAGAGAAGAAGTACAACCGATTTTGAATACTCACAATAATAGATTAATTGCAGTAGAGATTAGACAAAAGGAACAGGATAGTGAACAGGAAGAAAGAGATCGCGTGATAGTACAAAAATTTTCAGAGTTAAATTTACAACGTGCACACGATAAGGAAGAAATATTTGAGAGAATCGAGGAATCCGTACCAAATGACAGATTAAATAATCTAACACAACAATATGAACAGTTAACTACTAAATGTGTCAATACTGAAACCCGAGTCGCGACACTTACGGAAGACGTAAATAAACAGAAAGAAAAAATAGGTGACTTATCGGAAAAAGTTGAGGACATTTCAGATAAATTGACAAGTCTTAGTTTAAATGGGGACAGAGATTCAGATGATACAGTACCATTGCCATTTGCAGAAACCGAAGAGTACCAGAACATAAATAAGCATGTTGAAAATCAGGGAAAATTTAATGAACGCGTGAAAAGGAATTTGAGGCATTAAAAAAGCAAGTCAAACAAATTGAAGGCGAAATCGTAGGAAAAGACGGCAAAAGAAATTTAGAATCACAGATACCAGAGGGGTTTGAAGAAAATAATTTGTTTCATTTACGGGATGCAACAAGAGAGCGCCAGGCGCGTGAATTTAACAATAATCGTCATTGTGACTGGGACAGACGCGATAGGTCTTTGTCGCCACGAGGCGAAAACTTTGACTATAAACACTTTTTGACTGTTCGGAAATTTAAGATCTTCCGCAATTCTAAGAATGACATACATCCATGTGCATGGTTAGATCAATTTATGTACGCACTCCCACCAAATTGGCCACTAAGTCACAAACTGGAATTTATGTGTGGATATTTAGAAAACGAATCGGCGACGCGGATGCGAGCACTCATTAGAGATTGTAATAATCTAAATGATTTTTATCATGCATTTCTATCGGCATATTGGTCAGAAAACACGCAAGACAGAGTCAAACATAGTCTGATTATGCAGCGTAATTTTAAACAGTCTGAGTTCCGCACGCCGGCAGTATACTTTGAAGACATGATTCGAAAGAATCAGTTCCTGTCCAACCCTTATAGCCCGACTGAATTAATTCGCATTTGTTTAACTAAGCTGCCACAATCCATAAGACAAATTGCTTTAGCCGGAAGATGTAAAGACGACATTGAGACTTTTAAGACTTTGTTGCAAGAACTTGAGTATGACAACGACGACGGGACTTCTTGTAACTTTTTCAGTAACAGTATTTACAATAGATTTTCAGAGAAAAGAGATAGTGATCGGAACGGGCGTTATATGGGTAATTTTGAGAATGACAGACGTAACAGACAGGGCAATAGATACCAGCCTTATGACAATAACAGACGTTCTAACAGAAATTACACAGACAATTATAATAACGGTAATTCGTACCGGAATGATCAATCATACGGAAACAGTAATCGGTATCATCAAGACAGAAATTATTCATACAGTAATAGAAATTCTTACTACAGAAATAACCAGGGTAGTAGATACAACAATAATTTCAGAAGTGACAGTCGAAATTACACAAGAAGTAGTCATGCAGACAGACAGGAAAATAGAAATTTTAATAACAGACACAACCAAGAATTTGCATCTAAGAGTCAGGAGGGACCTAATTGGCATCCTCCACGTGACAGAACTTCAGAGAGACAAGTGCAAATCGTAGAAATTGATCCGCGAAATGACGCGAACAATCAAAGACGTGACGTAAACAATCGACAATGACTTGCAGCTTCGGCTTCTGGCAGCAATATAGACGGTTCAGAAAGTAATGATACTACGACTTTACACTACATACGCCTGGAAGACATGAGAGACATTTTGCTAGACGAAAAGGAAAATAATGTAGACGCATTTTTACATCCTGTTATTGAAGTATGTGTGGGTAAGAATAAGTTTACTGCAGTTTTAGATTCTGGGAGCCCATTGAACGTCATTAGTGAATCAGTTTTTCGTATATGTGAAAGAACTATTGCCTGTCCTGTGTTACCTGTTTCTAAAACTACAATTCGAGGCGCTATTTCTGGAAAAAGTGTGGAAGTTAAACAACAGACCAACTTAAATTTCATTTGTCAAGGATACGAATTTTCTGCTAATTTTATTATTGTTCCATTATTCAATACACAAATTATATTAGGTATGGAGTTTCTTAACGCACATAAGGCAATTTTGAACTTTAAAGAAGGAAGTGTGAATTTGTCTGTTGCCGGAATGCCGAAAAGTTTGAAATTTTTCGAGTGTTTAACAAGATTTGAGTCAGATACAAAATGTTTAAGGTTTCTTACTTCTGATGTTTTCGTTGAGCATTATGACGACAGTGTGTTTATTTATGACAATGACAATAGATACAGAGACGCGATGGATGATATAATTAATAGCGAAGAATTAATTAATGAAAAGGTTAAGAAAGCTGAAGTGCCAGATGACGTTGCAAGAGAAGAGCTGCACCACATTCTGACTTCACATGCTACAGTGTTTAGTCATCACACAGGAACTATACAAGGCTTACAATATTTATTTAAAGTAAAAGAACACACACCATTTCGCGGGAAAACGTACGCTATTCCTTTGGCTTACAGAGATAAGGTTAAGAATGAACTTCAATACATGTTAGATCAGGGCATTATTGAGCCAGCAGTCAGTCCTTATACCAGCCCATTACACGTTGTTCTTAAAAAGGATTGGTCAATTCGTTTGGTTCTGGATTCCAGACAGATAAATAATATCATCATTCCTGAAACTGACCGCCCACAAAATTTAGATGAACTTCTTCAACATTTCCATGGAATTAAAGTTTTATCCACGATTGATATGCGCTCAAGTTTTTGGCAAATAGAACTCCACCCTGATTGTAGAAAATATACTGCCTTTTTAGCCTTTGGTAACTGTTACCAATTTCGGAAATTACCGTTTGGACTTACTGTATCTTCAGCAGCATTCATTCGTAGCTTAAACGAAATTTTACCTGTTTATCTTCGTGACAATATTACTTCATATGTTGACGATATTCTTATTGCTAAACGTTCTTGGAGTGAGAACAACAAAATTTTGGATTCATTATTACGTATTTTTGCAAGAGTTGGCATTACAGTGAACTTGGAAAAATCTGAATCTGGTCGTTCTCAGGTGAAATTTCTCGGTCACATTATTTCTACAGAAGGTATTGTTCCTGATCCAGAAAACTTGACGCTATTCGTAATTATGCTGTTCCTACCACAAAACGTGATGTTCGTAGTTTCCTTCGTGTCTGTAATTTTCTTAGACGCTTTGTTAGATTGGACGATTTGGCCACACCTCGTTTATGTGAACTATCCGGAAAGAATTCTAATTGGTGTTGGGATGAGGAAGCTCAATTAGAATTTGAACAACTCCGTGATGCTTTAGTTGCTGCTCCACTTCTTTCACATCCGGATTTATCTATAGATTTTTGTTTGGCGACGGACTCATCATACAAAGGCCTAGGTGCACATTTATTTCAAGAGATAGAAGAAAACGGCGTTGTAGTACAGAAAACTATTGCATTTGGAAGTCGTGTTCTCTCTAAATCAGAAAAGAATTATTCGATTACAGAACTTGAATCTTTGGCTGTTGTTTGGGCTTTCACAAAATTTCGCACATTTTTGTTTGGCAGACATACTAAGGTTTACACCGATCATCGAGCTCTGGAATTTATTATGTCGACAAAATTAACTCATGGCAGATTGTCACGATGGGCGTTGTACCTACAGGAATTTGATTTTAGTATTGTTTACATACAGGGTTCTTCAAATATTGTTGCTGATGCTTTATCACGTGCACGTATGGGTTTGAAACAAAGTGCTGAAGAGGACTGCAAGGAAAACAATTATTGTTTGATGTATATTCAAGGTGTTGCGTTTGAGAACTTTATTTCGTCTTCGCTCCAGGACATCGCTAAGGAGCAAAATAAGGATCCAATCTGGAAGGACATTAAGGAGAAGTGGAGGAGAAAGAAAAGCGTAGCGATTAGACAGCATTATTTAGTTCGCAATGACATTCTTTTTAAACGAAAATCGGTCGACAACTCTGTTTGGTTAGTTTGTATTCCTGATGAGTGGGTTAATAAGCTGATTTGGTATACGCATTTCAGTTATGCACACTTTGGTCCCAGAAAATGCCTTCATAAATTACGGGAAAATTGCTACTTCAGTAATATGGAAAAACGTATTCAATCTGTTCCGGCCAAATGCAAATTATGTCAAAAGGCTAAGCCGCCAACATTTTCTCACAGAGCACCGTTGTTTCCTATCATTCCAGCGAAATTAAAGGACATGGCTGCAGTCGATTTGTTCGGTCCAGTGGTTCGTTCTACTAATGGTTTTGCGTACATTTTCGGAGCAGTGGAGTTGACATCAAAATATGTGTGTTTTACACCATTACGCAAAGCAACAGCTCGTTCAGTATCTAATGGTTTCATTAACCATTTTCTTAAAGAAGTTGGTCATGTTGATAAGGTTATATCAGATAATGGATCACAGTTTCGCTCTAAAATTTGGCTTCGTACTCTCCGGCGTCGTAAAATTAAACCAATTTTCATTTCACTTTTTCACCCTCAATCTAACGCTTCAGAGAGATGGATGAAGGAAATCAATAAATTGTGTCGTCTTTATTGTCATCAGAATCACAGAACGTGGGATCAGTATCTTCATATTTTTCAAAACATTCTGAATGAACTTCCTAATGACTCAACTTCTTTACCGCCAATACTGATATTAAAAAACAAAGCACCGACAAATCGTATATCTGAAATCGTTCCTTTTCTGCCTTCACGGAAACTGCGGCATTCTGAAGTCGTCAGCCTGGCTCTACAAAATATTGCATCTGTGGCTGCTAGAAGAGAGAAATCAGCTAAGCGTCGGTCGTTTAAAAACTTTTTCAGTTGGTCAAAAGGTGTTAATTAAGTCTCATCGTTTGTCTCACAAAGGAAAAGCTTTGTGTCGCAAATTATTCTGCTTTATAACGGTCCATATAGAATTCGCAAAATTATTCATGATAACACTGTTGAAGTAGAAACTCTTAAATCACGACGCTCTAAGGGAATACATCATATATCTAACGTTAAAATTTTTGTGGAATGATATACCTTTGAAAAATTTTTGTGGAATGACATACTTGTGAGAAACTAACAGCTACATGTAAACATGCAGAGAATACAAGGATACCGCGCTGTGTTTTGGCGGCGGCATATACTCAAAGCAACAGTCAAGTCTGCGCGCCGCACAAGGCAGTCGTTGACCGCAAACAATTGCTTCCTACGTCACGCGCCTACAGCTGATCGAGCGCTCAGTGCGAATGCACTGACAGCCGTAAACAAATACACAGTCTAATTTCTCCGACTAAATTCAGTATAAAGCTATAGTGACTCGATGAATTATGTTATTAACGTTCAGTATTTTTCAGGATACGGTTCTATAAAATATTTAAGAACTTCAGGTAAATTCTGTGTGTCTCCGACGTTAAGAGGACTTGCTATCGAGAAAATTTCAGAAAGAATGTAATTTCCAAGAAGAAACTAATAAACTAAAAAGGTAGCTATTAATTGAGTTTATTTTTCAGGTAACATATTTCCACTTAGGTACGTACTTTAGACGTAATTTGCTGCTCGCAATTACGTGATTCATACTTTGTGCTAATTTCATGTTCTATGAATTTACTTGTGAAGCGACGTGCTTGCGTACATTTGCTGATTTTTGTCAATGTTTTATTAATGAAAAGGGTTGTTATTTGTATATATTATGCATCGCTTGGCTGCACTGCTTTTTCACTGATGTCATATTTTTCTATTATGTTTCTGCTGTGCTTATTTATTTAAATTATAATTGTCACCTGATTAGTTGTGCTGATATGTATGTCAGTTATACTTTGTGATTTATCTGCTTGCGCCTTCATGTTTACTTATTAAGATGACATATGAACATTTATTTGCTTATGCTGATATGATGCTAATGACCTGTTTATTACGTAAGATATATGTTTGCTGCTATGCGTATGGATTGCATATTTACACATTCTGTTTGTTGTCATAACTACTCTTTAATTTGGTATATAGAAATGCTGATATACTGTGTACAAACATAGAGATTAGGTCACACTATTGTATTAATTATAGATTATTCGCATGGCAGAGCCTCGTTGTAAGAATTGTGCTGCATCCACTTGTTACATTCTGTTCTCTACTGGTATATTTACTCGCTATTGCATGTTTTGCTGACGCTCAGTGCCTTATATTTTTAAGATAGGAAAATGAACTGCTATAATTCGACATAAACGACATTAGTACAAGAAACTTCATAGAAGTCACATGAGCCGGAGGTTTTATGGAAGCTGTATAAATTTATGCTAATAGGAAGCAAGCTAACGACATGACATACCAAAACTAGGTTTAGACCATTGACAGTTATTACGCTGCATTTTTCGTGAGCAATTGAAATAGGAAGTGACACTTGACACAAGAAATACTCCACATGTTTGCTTCTGTTTGCCATAATTCTTGAAGTGGTGTACACACTGTGAAATATTATTATCATTCACACTCCGTAATCGTACTTAATTACTGAGAGTTATTCGAACTAAGTCTGTTACAGGTCACGTATGCATTTCTTTTATTTAATGATGGACAAGGTAACCAAAATCCATCTTATAATTTATAATGAGTAGAAGATTTGGGTCAGATGGATTACACAGAGGTTGTGTGTTGACAGTGTGTCTTCGGATTGTATGGGATGATGAGGTCTGCATTAGGATTTTATCTGTACTTGTTCGAGGAGACTGACTAGAGGAGAGAGTTGTTATGGAAGTGAAATGATATTGGCAATAAGGTTTATATGTGTCGACGTATTGAAGAGGTATTATTGAGGTATTGAGATTATATGAAGTTGATGATTATTGGAGTTTTTGTGGACAAGAGGTAAGGTAAATGATATTGATGATAAGATTTATATGTATCGACGTAAGAGGTATTATTGAAGTATTGAGATTATGTGATGCTGATGATTATTGGAGTTTTGGTGTATAAGAGGTAAAGGAAGTGAGGAGCATATTTTTTTTGTTGGTCCATATGGAACAAGGAGGATGAAGATAGCAGACTAGAACACTAAAGTGAAAGGAAGATTGTCTACACACACTTTGTTAAGTCAATAAGCAGTACATATTTTTTTTTTTTAAGAGAGGAAGTATTTGCATATCTTGGCACACTGACAGTTGTTCAGCAACAGTACATTTTGATCTGGCTTGGCAAACATTGGTCTTGACATGATGACTATGACGTTGACTTAACTATTATTGACTGTTATACATTGCTGCCACTACTACTTGATACACATGATGAACATGAAATTTTGACAGAATTGCATTTACACAGTTAACACTATTCAATTACACAGTAGTACTTAATGTGGATGAAAGATGAGTGAGTGTGTTTTGTGTGTTTTCCTTTCCTAATTCTACCCACCTATCTCCTAAATATTATTTTATTTGTTTGCAGTGGCTTGCACTGACACCCATAAATATTATAGGTTTACTGATATTTGAGTATTTGTAATAGTTAATATGACAATTATCTGATATCATTTGTGTGTTTATTAGAATTTGTATGTTTAGTGTAAGAGCATTTAGAATAATTTTGTAAAAGCATTTGTATGTGCATTCAAACTATTGTTCATGCCTGAACTGTCTGATTAGTGATAGTGAATATTATGGCCTGTTACCTGCACTTTTTCAACATAATGGGTGCCACTTAGAAATGATTAAGTTCTGCTGATGAACTGTGTGATTAGGATAGTGAATATTATGGACTGTTACTTGTACTTTTTCTACATGATTGGTGCCACTAGGACATGTTTAATTTCTGCTTATAAACTCTGATGAACAGTGTGATCAGTGATAGTGAATATTATGGACTGCTCTCTGCACCTGCTCAACTTTGCTGGGTGCCACTGATGGACTGCTTCTACTGAAATGATGTCACTTGTTGGTGTCTGCACCTGTTCAACAATGCTGGGTGCCACTAATGGAACTGTTTCTGCTGAGTGATGTCACTTGTTGCTGTCTGCAGCTGTTCAACATTGCTAGGTGCCACTGATGAACTGTTTCTACTGAAATAATGTCACTTGTTGCTGTCTGCACCTGCTCAACTTTGCTGGGTGCCACTGATGGACTGCTTCTACTGAAATGATGTCACTTGTTGGTGTCTGTACCTGTTCAACATTGCTGGGTGCCTCAGATGGAACTGCTTCTACTGAAATAATGTCACTTGTTGCTGTCTGCACCTGTTCAACATTGCTAGTTGCCACTGATGAACTGCTTCTACTGAGATAATGTCACTTGTTGGTGTCTGCACCTGTTCAACATTGCTGGGTGCCACAGATGGAACTGCTTCTACTGAAATAATGTCACTTGTTGCTGTCTGCACCTGCTCAACATTGCTGGGTGCCACTGATGGACTGCTTGTACTGAAATAATGTCACTTGTTGGGGTCTGCACCTGTTCAACATTGCTGGGTGCCACTAATGGAACTGCTTCTGCTGAGAAATGTGACTTGTTGCTGTGTGTACCTGTTCAACATTGCTGGGTGCCACTGATGAACTGCTTCTACTGAGATAATGTCACTTGTTGGTGTCTGCACCTGCTCAACATTACTGGGTGCCACTGATTAACTGCTTCTACTGAAATAATGTCACTTGTTGCTGTCTGCACCTGCTCAACATTGCTGGGTGCCACTTATGGACTGCTTCTACTGAAATGATGTTGCTTCTTGCTGTCTGCACCTGTTCAACATTACTGGGTGCCACAGATGGAACTGCTTTTACTAAAATGATGTCACTTGTTGGTGTTTGCACCTGTTGACCATTGCTGGGTGCTGCTGCTGGAACTATCAACTATTTTTTTTTTTAATAATTAACAGTATTTTATGTGAACATTTCTATAAACTGATTTTTTGTGTATTGTGTAAACTATTATGTAAAGCCATATGTATGAAGGAATTTGTATTGCCTACTGTATTTTATATATTATGTTATTGAAAGGTCAGTGCAAAGCCAAAATTTTATCTAATTATGTGATATTTACGTATTAATATTATCTTTTATTTTTGTCTGTATATTTTTTGACGAATTTGGTGGTATGTTCACCACCAATGCTGGCAAAAATACCATCAAATTCTAGCCCGTGGAGGAAGGGCATATGAAAGGTGGCTACACTGAGCCACAGCGCCAGAGAGTTTTGTTTCGCCGCCTCCACTGGCAGTGATTATTGAGAAGTAGCGGAGGGCAGTGCTTGTTGAGAACTCGTAGTAGTAAGAGTGCTTGCTGAGATGTCGTAGTGAAGAGTGCTTGTCGAGAGGTCGTAGTAGGGAGTCTTGTTGAGATGTGGTAGTAGCGAGTCGGTGTTGAGATATTGTAATGTTTAGAGTGCTTTTCATCAATATAAATGAAGGTAACAAACTACTTTTCTTTTTTTTCTCATTATTTCAATGTCCTGAATAGTGCGTCATTACAGGTTCAGGCAACAAAGCATCTGGCTTGAGTTCTTGTATTAGAGTGTAATTCTGGTTTTCTTGCGCAATTATAGTATTTATATTTTTTTTAAATTACTTCAGTATAAATGGTATTTTAAATTTCTTGTCTTGTTGAAGAAGAACCGTGCCAGATGTGTACGTTGAATCACACTCCCACACACAGAACAATTACACTTGTGTTTTGGTTTCGTAGGTTTTATAGTTTCTGGGGACTTAATTAATTCATTCTATTAACGGAAATTTTCATTTCATTCTTTGTTGTTGTTCTATGCAGTCAGATTGCGTAATAATACTAGTCAGGGCCAACCGTTTACGAGACACAGCGTAATCGGACATACAGCTACGAAAAAATTAAAAAATTATTTTCATTAATTCAATTAAGCCCCCATGCAACCATTCCTAATTTTAGTGTCAGAATAGATGTTGTACTCGTTTCTGCTACTCTTAACCATCTTCCTTTTGGCTTTGTTTATATTTAAGCCATACTCTGTTCTAAGCATGCTGTCGCTTCCTTTACCGTATAGGTCTTGGAAGTCGTTCCCACATCCTGTCAGAGAACTTTCTTATTGCAACTTACATTGTTAAAGGCTTTCTAGGTCCAAAAACGATTTGAAAATGACCTGTTTTTTCTCTCAGACTGTCTTTCAGTACTAATCGCTTTGGTTCATTGTCCCTAATTTTCTTTCTGTTCTTCTTCATGTTATTAAGGTCAGCAGGTTACAAGCATCACGTCTCAGACTAGTCGTCCGATAATTTTCACATTTATCTGTTACGTCATTACTATTCTACTTTTCTTGAAATCTGACGATACGTGTGGTATTCTGTAGATTTTACATGTAAAGTAAACCAGCTGCTACGAATCTCAAGGATTTGGGTATCTTTGGGTATATCATTGGCTCTTTCTGATTTTTATTATTTCTTCCTGACTTTATCTCTCAATGCTCTGTTACGTCGCTGGTACAGCCATCGTTGCTTTCTAGAGTATTTAAATTGGAATGTTTAGTAAGGCGACGTTGTTTCCGCGAAACCCTGTTATGTGAACACAGAGAACCTGTGTTCGAGGAAGGTCGTTGGGCATTTCTGATGTCTCCATTGCTCATCTCGGGTGGTTAACATTCCGGTAAGAAAACATATAACAGTGGGCGTAAAGTATAAACTACTTAAAAATGTTTGGTACCATCTCCATGCTTCTATGTTTTCCGTTTATTTGACAGAAAATGTTTTGTTGAATACTCTTTTGATCCCTGGAAATTGTCTCGAACAACTACCTGTGCAATGGAGGTAAAGCTGCACCCTTATTATCAGTGCATTTGAGTAGAGCACGCATTGTCTCCAACTGTGAACGGGACAATGCGGCTTGTGTGCGCTGTTCAGTCTGCCAACGTGCCTGGACGGACCATTTCGAGCTTAAACAATGCTTGCATTGACCATTTAAGGCAAAACGGATTGCCACCACCAGCAGCTGCTCGCCGATTTGGTGTTCTCTACAGTGACGCCTTTCCAACTTTCAGCCAATACCGAGAGAACCAGAAACTGAAGACCTACCTCGCTGTAATTACCTCCAGTTAAAAACACCAGTTGATGATTGCTACCTACAAATTACGGCTTGGAGATATCCAGCGGAGAGTGCAAAAGGACATTTATGGGCATCTGGGAGATCTGTGTCAACCTTGACAGTCTCCTGACGAAAACTTTTGCCTCTAGGCGTCCATTACGAACAATAGCACAAGCCCCATAACACCATGCTGCGCGAAGAAGGTGAGCAACTGGATACCCTGAAAGGAAGCGAGATAAGGGACGTTAGATTTTCCTCGACAACCAAGGCAGGATTCGTCTGATGCTTGGCGATTGCCGTAGAAGACGCCAGAGGCGCTTAGGTATCAATGCACGTAGGAGGCACGCATTCCTATAGCTCCACCAGAGATGTGTCTTGTTTTGGGCCAGTATCAAATAGTGTTGTCTGACGGCTCTCATCACTGTTACGGGTAACTTGAGAGCTGTGCCTATTTTCCATCCTTACACTCAGCTTCTCAGTAATGGGTTCGACTTTCAAGACGACAATGAACGAGCGTACCGCACCCACCTCTTGACTCCAGGCGGCAGCAATCAACCGTATGGAATAGTCAGATGTAACTCTTGACATGAGCCCGGGTGAGTATGCTTGTGAGCAACTGAGACTAAAAGTGTGTCGTTGCTGGGACCCTCCTCTCTTTTTCACACAGATATCTTTAAGCCGTCAGCACAAAGAACGAGTTAGCTAAGGCTGACGTCACTTCTTGCTATTTCATGCTGAGCACAGATTTCGTCATGTGAAACACAAAAGAAGCTCTGCGATATTTGCCGCGCGGGGTAGCCGCGCGGTCTTAGGGCGCCTTGCCACGGTCAGCGCGGCTGACCCCGTCGGAGGTTCGAGTCCTCGTTCGGGCATGGGTGTGTGTGTTGTCCTTAGCGTAACTTACGCTAAGGACAACACACACACCCATGCCCTAGGGAGGACTCGAACCTCCGACGGGGGTAGCTGCGCGAACCGTGGCAAGGCGCCCTGACCGCACGGCTACCCCGCGCGGCTTTTTATATTGTACTTTATACGCTGTGAATATACGCTGTTTCTAAGCACCAACACACTGAACGTCTCGAAATCGAATTGTTATTGGTAATATTTGTTGTAATAAAATGACGGGAAACGTCATATAGGTTGTTAAAGAATTTTCGTATTTAATTATTTTCTCTTTCTAGCTTGCTTGTTCAGGTGGTTCAAATGTCTCTAAGCACTATGGGACTTAACATCTGAGGTCATCAGTCCCCTAGACGTAGAACTACTTAAACCTAAGTAACGTAAGGACATCACACACATCCACGCCCGAGGCAGTATTTGAACCTGCGACCTTAGCAGCAGCGCGGTTCCGGACTGAAGCGCCTAGAACCACTCTGCCACAACGGCCGGCTAGCTTGCTTGTTATTAAAGTAAGTCGGTTTAAGGCAACGGCACATTGAAGATACATAAAAAACGTGTTGTTCTTGTTAGTAATTGTTATAATTAAATGTCAGTTAGCATCATCTCGGCATTTAAAAACCTTTAGAACACCGTAACATAAAAACACAAGATCATTGATTGCAGAACTTCTATGTAGCGTAGTTGGTGAATGCCCAAAGCTACTAGTAGAGGTCATGCCTCTAGTGTATCCAATTTTCATTTTCAGCTTCACTTTTTGTAAAAGATTAAGGGACTTCCTTACGACGTTAATAGAAATAGTTTCTGTAATATTTCATGTTATGTAAATGTAAGTGTGCTCTCTGTCAGGAGTAATTTTGTTCGATTTAGAGAACTTTTGTAACCTGTTTTCTTTAGTGACTGGACTTATATCTTTCTTTTTGTCTTATTACATGTTTATGAATGTTTTTATGAACATATACGACAGACAGAACAACACGACAAGGGAGGAAATGTGCGTTTTAATTCACTAAGGTGCCAGAAGTTATGGGATACCTCTCAATAACGTGTCGGACCCCCTTCTCTCCGGCGCAGTGCAACAACTCGATATGGCACAGACTCAACAAATCATTGGAAGTCCCCTGCAGAAACAATGAGCCATTCTGCATCTGCAGCTGTCCATATTGCGAAAGTATTTCCCGTGCAGGATTTTGTGCACGAACTGACCTCTTGATTATGTCCCATAAATGTTCTATGGGATTCATGTCGGGCGATCTGAGTGGCCAAATCATTCGCTGGAATTGTCCAGAATGTTCTTCCAATCGGGAGCAATTGTGGCCCAGTGACAATGTCAATGATAAATATTCCATCGTTGTTCTGAAACATGAAGTCTATGAATGGCTGCAGATGGTCTCAAAGTAGTCGAACATAATCATTTCCAGTCAATGACCCAGTCCAGTTCATGTAAACACAGTCCACACCATTATGCAGCCAGCAACACCTTGCACCATGCCTTGTTGACAACCTGGTCCCATGGCTTTGTGGAGTCTGCACTACACTCGAGCCCTCCTGTCAGCTCTTACCAACTGAAACCGGGACTCATCGGACCAGACCACGGTCTTCCATTCGTCTAGGGTTCAGTTGATATGGTCACGAGCCTTGGAGAGGTGCTGCTGCAGGCGACATCGTGCTGTTAGCAAAGGCACTCGCATTGGTCTCCTGCTGCCACAGCCCATTAACGCCAAATTTCACCACACTGTCTTAAGGCAGACATTCGCCTCGCGTCCCAGGTATTCTCGGCACACTCTTGACAGTGTGCACCTCGGAATATCGAATTCTCTAACGGTTTCAGAAATGGACGCCAACGGCCTTGCCGCACTGGTAACACCGGCTCCAGTCATATCACCGAAGTTAAGCGCTGTCGGGCTGGGATAGCACTTGGATGGGTGACCATCTGGTCTGCCGAACGCTGTTGGCAAGAGGGGTGCACTCAGCCCTTGTGAGGCAAACCGAGGAGCTACTTGAGTGAGAACTGGCATACAGCCGGGAGAGCGGTGTGCTGACCACATGCCCCTCCATATCCGCATCCAGTGACGCCGATAGGCTGAGGATGACACGGCTGCCGGTCGGTACCGTTGGGCCTTCATGGCCTGTTCGGGAGGAGTTTTTTCAGAAATGGAACGTTCCATGCATCTAGCTCCAACTGCTATTTCGCGTTCAAAGTCTGTTAATTCCCGCGTCCGAAATCTATTCATATGAATTATGTGAGTACAAATGACGGATCCGTCAATTAACTGCCCTTTTATACCTTGTGTACGCGATACTACCGCCATCTGTGCAATATGTGCGTATCACTATGCCATGACTTCCGTCGCCTCACTGGATCCATACTGACTTCCCTGCATATCTGCTATCCCAGGATGATATGTTTTTTATCAGAGACGGAATAGCTAGAAGTCGTAATTCCCACGGCACAGTTACGAAACGCCATCATCGTAAATAACAGTGAACGTGTGAGTTGCCTACTAAACTGCTCCAGTTTTCACTGTGCATCTGAGAGACATATTCCCCAAACGGTATTGCAAGACACTCCGTTGACTTTTGTGTACACGCGTCATTTCAGCGTGATGGGACCGCAGATCGCTTAGCATATGTAGCTCATGAACATATGCGGCAGACGTTCTCTGAAGAGCTCCTGTTCCGCCGCCAGTTCATTCATCTGTCTGACTTCTTCTTGAAAGGTCATGTGAAAGGTCTTGTGCACGCGACATCTGTAGAAATTGAAGACAACATCCAGATTACATTCCCGTTGCATTTACCATTGTTCCATCCACACCTATTTCGTTCGAATGGATACTACAGATCTATTTGCGATGACGTCATGTCTGCTAGAGGCTGCGGGACGCCACTTTGAAAATTTTGATGTCCCGTTGTAAATGTAGCTCGTCGTGCAAGGGTAGATACAAGAAATCATAACAGTAATGAGACTACTTAAAGTTTTACTAGTGTCAGCAGGCCAACGGCAAATTTAATTTTTCCACTTTCGTTTGTTTCTTTAGACTCAGTCATTGCAGATCATGCTTACACATTAGATATTGTTATGTCTTCTCTTGACAATCACGTCTGAAGGACACTATCATCATCACATAACTCCCTTCATATGTAGATATAGAAAAAGCATGCTTACTAACAATAATGATACATATCAGTTTGGATCGCTATTTCATATAAATTTTCCAGAATTATCTGTCTGTTCCCGATCCGACGAGCGTTTGAGAGAGAGAGAGAGAGAGAATTAGCGCATATTGGATGCATGCGCCGGATTAGCGACCGGCCTTCGGACAACGCGATTGCTTTTTTCCAGTTCGCTACAGTCTCTTGAATATAGAGATAGACCACAACGTTCTCTTTAAACCCGAAATGCCCACACTCTTTGACAAGAAAATTAGCAAAATGCGACTTAAGTGACTAGCTAGCTGGTGGTCCACAAAAAAGGCTCATTAGAGAAAGTGAATTACGGTTAAAACAATTATCGTTAGTATGACTGCAGTGGAGGGCTACAACAAGCAGGAAATATGTCGAGAGCAATAGAGAAATGAAAAGTTCTTTCCGTGATCGTACTACACAGCTGTATTTATGACAGGACGTAAGGTTCAGAGCAAGGCTGCTCATGCAGCAAGTTTTACTGCGTGAGCCTGTAATAGCACCTGAAGCATGAAACTGGATCTGCTCATACATGATACTTGTAGATAAGAAAATGTTTACCGGTCAGCCCTCAGGAAGTACCGCAAGGCCTTTTATTACTATTCATGTTCCACACGATAAATAATTTAAAAGCGTTCGTTACGCCTTTTCAACTGATATGCTTCACACCATATACACACGCAGTCAGAACGAGTCTTTATGTGTATTAATACGGTTCACTAAGGAGCAAGCTGACAGACAGAGACACTTCATTTCGTCAGAATAAGTTCGTCCAATTTCGGTTTTACTTAAATTTGTTTGCGTCTGTGACTGTGCTATAAATTTACGAATTATATGAAATAGTGAATTGGCTTTTAAGAGACTCCGGAACGATGTAACAACCTGAATGTGAAAGTGTTGAGCAATGATGATGTATTTATTACTGTGCTCTGTGTGACAGACAAATTTTGACGAAAGTTGGTTTAGTTTCGGGACATAACCTTACTGGCACAACCAGCAAATGAGCCTCAGAACAATTCAGATTAATATAATCTAAATGCAACTCTAAAGCTCTTAATGGTGGCAGCGTTCTGCCGAAACGCTTCGTACCAATAAATATTAGTAAAAAGTTATGAAAGCTGCAGATATGTCCTCAGACTTTTTTTATGCTGCCGATAGCTCGTGTGTGTTATTCGGCTTGAACACTGCGAAGATTTTATACAATATGAAGAGAGACTTGGGCAACATATCTACCTCGTATTAAGGTTGGTAAAGCAGAAAAATGTGAATTTGTGTAAAGTACAAACGAGTTCATGATTAATGAGTCACATTCGCAGTCATTCACGTAACATAAATCCTCGGTGTTACTGTATTCGATGATAAGATGTGAAACTGTCAACGGGCTCAGTTCTCATTAAAGTCAACGACAGACTTTGATTTATTAATAGAATACTGGGAAAGTACAGCTTAAAAGCGAAATAATCAGCAAAGACAAGAATACGGCTGAAGTGCGTGAATGTCAGATAGGGCATCGCGAAGAAGTTTGTATATACAGAGATAGGGCAGTTTCAAACCCATACTGTTGTCTGCTATACTGAAAAAAGTATTTGCTACCGTGAACTTTACATATGTAGTATAAATGTAGATGTACAGTTCATGACGATGTACCGATGCTATCGCAGTTAGGTGAGCAATGAGGGAAGAGCTGCTCTCCCGAAACTAAGGATATTTTCTAGGAGAGGATCTCTCACTTAGTGCTCTGTTCCTACTTACAGTCGTGAAAACGCTCTCTGTCATTTCGCTTTGGGACAGAAATGTCTCAAATACAAGATCTCATTGCAGAAACAACTTGGACCGGTGCTCGTGGCAAAATATGTCAACATACGCCAGACTGAGCTTCACACTCTGGGGAACAGAGAAAAATTTATAATAGGAAAAATCACCATACACTAAATAATAAGCTCGTCTGACGCATACATGAAATGACACAGCAGTCGAGTCACGTACTAAACGCTCGTGCACTGCTTCTATGGGAGCGTAAGACCGGACACGGTCATTGTACGGAAACACCAGCAAATGTAAGGACGTAACGGAGTGGCAAAAAGGGGCCCATGACCATATGGTGTGTCAAGTTGCTGGTTTTGTTGGAGTTCCTCGGCGGACTGTTTAACGTGTCTACAAACAGTGATGTAACAAACGTGGTCACGAAACAGGACGTCAGGATTGTGGTCAGAAGAAGTTCCTAACTGAGAGGGACTAGAGACGCATTTCGCGGCATGCGAATCAAAATCGGTTCTAAATCCGACAGGAACTGCTGCAGGCAGTGAAGGAAGGTCCATCCTAAACTGTTAGCGAAAGAAAGTTACGAGGGTAACTGCATGTAGTGAATATTTGGGGACAGTCACCTCGCAAGAGGCCATTGCTCACACAGACATATGAAGACGACAATAGCAAAGTTCATCGGGCTGGAAGAATATGTGACTGGTTTTCTGAACACTGTACCGTCCTGGAACATCTCAACTGGCCTGCAAAATCGCCTGACTTGAACCCTTTGGAAAGTCTGTGGGACACGTTGCAAGAGCGTGTACAACACCAACAGCATCCCTGCAATGTGGTGGAAATGCACGATCAAATCCTCGCCGAGTGTCTTAACCACGATACGATGTGCCTACACAACCCTGTGTACTCACTTTCTAGCCGAAACCAGGGTTCACCAAGTCCATGTTGGTTGATTTGGGGGAGGGGACCAAAAGGTGAGGTCATCGGTTCCATCGGATTAGAGAAGGATGGGGAAGGAAGTTGGCCGTGCCCTTTCAAAGGAACCATCCCTGCATTTGCCTGAAGCGATTTAGGTAAATGTCGGTAAACCTAAATCAGGATGGCGGGACGGGGGTTTTAAACGTCGTCCTCCCGAATGCGAGTCCAGTGTGTTAATCACTGCGTCACTTCGCTCGGTGCCAGGAGCGGAATTACACGGTAATAAATGATTAATGATTTTTCTAGGGGTGACTACAAAACACTGTGTTAATTTCGAACATTTTAATTCTTGTAATAGAAACAGAAAACGCTTAACACGGAAAGATTTTGCTTCTCTAAACTGGCTTGCTGCAGTCGCGACGTTACCCACATTTTATGGCTCTTTTTTTTTTTTTAATTTTTCGTTACACAAAACATAATAAACCCTGACAGCTACTGGCGAGGTGCTACAGGTAGTCTTTGGGTGATACAATTCTCAAAAGACTCAGTCAGTTTTCGAATTCGAGAAGAGATATGTTGAAGTCAATGAGTTGGATTATCCAATAGGAGGGTGGGGGCGGTGTCACGAGAATACGGGGGTAGGGTAAATTTTTATTGGACAAACAAGCAGTATTTGTGACGGTGTCACATGCAGAATTAGTTGGGGTTTAGAAACTACAGTGAAAATCGGATGAAGCTTTGCACTGATGTGCTGGATAGTGCCGCTAGTATGCCCATAGATCGCGACACATCGCTCTTCTCAGTTCTGAGCGGACAGTGAGCACGTAAAGGCCTAGAAAACAGCGTCTCCCGCCAGGTATGAGTGCCTGCTGAGAGATTTTGCCTGATTTCATGGAACTTCACATAACGAAACTTTCATACATTTTCTTCTTCATGATAATCCTCGGCCTCACACTACTGGGGAAATGAAGAGACTCCTGCAGCGTTTTCAATGGAAAGAATTTTACCACTCACGATCAGCCAGCATTTGGCTCTCTCTGATTTTCATCTCTGCTCATATGCACCGCCGGTTATTAAGACAACATTTCGGAAGACAACGAGCTGCAGACCAGCGTAGAAATTTGGCGAAAACCACGTCTGTGACGAGTGTATTGAAAAGTCGGTAAAACGCCACGGCAAATGTCTAAGTCGAAGCGGTTACAATGTACAGAAGCAAATGGAAGGAGTAGCTAACTTTTGGAAATAAAACATATCAGCTTTTCACTGTGGTTTTCATTTCACGAATGACCTGACCTTAGTAACTGAAAAGCCCCGATCTTTACATTTCATAAGCCTGAGGGAAGAGGTGGGTGTTCGAGTAAAGACCAGTCCAGTAATCAGACACTTCTCAGCCAAATACCAGAGGAGCTGCAGTCTGCTGAAAATTGATTTAGGATTGACACTCGGACACGAGCTCGTGGAAGCACGGATCAGAGTTGCCACTTCCCGCGCGGGACACACGCGTAATCTTACATTTCATTCATCTCGCTCGAACAACAAATTATTCAATGTAAAAATATGGGCCTCGCATAAACGAGTTGTTAAGGAGTTTTACTGTGTTTTCATTCTAGTTTTATATGCGACGACAAATTACAAAGACGTTATACTTACAGTTTACGGAAATGAATTTTTTGATGGCGTTATCGAACTTTTTTTTACAATGGGACGCAATTTGTCGTTTTTAGGTGAATACATTAAGCGAATGAGATCTTAAGAACAAATGTCGCCTACTTCAGATAGGAACTTTGTAAGAGTTTCCCGACATGAGAAAATGTCAGTTAAATCTGAAGTACAACGGTCTCCTTGCTCGTCAAACACTAAGCGGTTGCCCGTATGGCTATTTTACAAGAAACGGAACACTATAATTAATCTGTTATTACGTTTTCTGATACACCTAATTATTCCTAAAATAGCAAGAGATGATATTTATGAGGTAGGAGATCCTGTTTTTTATGATATGTGCTGAATTCCCGAGACGAACTTCGTTGGGAGGTAGTAGTAGTAGTAGTAGTAGCAGCTTTATTCATCCGTAGATCTCTTTTTACAAGAATATAGGACATGTCAGTGTTTACAAGATTATACCAATTTAAAATAAGCTAATTCGTATACACATACATTTACAGACTCCTAGTTAGAGACAATCAATAGATTTACTCTTGGTATACAATACGTCTTTTACAAATAATTTATTAAATAATGTAATGCCACACTGTTCACACATATCTCACCATCAGTCACTGCACACGGTATACACACATTGTTTCATAACACTTCACTCACTATACACACAAACAAACACACACTTGTGACCTCTGGGCCATTATCTGTACCGTAACTACCCATTTGCTACTCTGAAAAATTGAGTCAGCGTCCTTCTATAATGAGTGAGGTGTTGAGCTCAGAAAGAGGAAGAGGTGTTTACACTCCACTGTGCATAGCTTGGGGGTAAGGTTTTTCAGAAAAGAGAAAAAGAAGGAAAAAACATAGTGTGAAGGTGTTGCGTGGAATGTTGGATGTTTTATAATCATTATTATTATCATTATTTATTTGTATAACTTTTTTTACCAAACCCCTACTCTCTTTTATCCGAGTAATCCTTCAATGTATAAATGTATTGCATAACAGGTACTTTTTAGCTGTCTTTTTAAGTAAGTATATTTTTGCTATTTCTTTAATCTCTTTAGCTAATTTATTGTACAGTTTTATTCCTTGGTAGAATATGATCTTTTGAGTTTTATGTTTATTTTTTCTTGCTAAATGTGAGTTTAGCGTCTGTCCCATGGTCATGGACAGAGCTGTTCGTGCAGTAATTGCCAATGTTATTTTTGATGTGTATTCACACAGGGCAGTTAAAACCCAAGTTTTTGAACAGATCTTTATAATGAACTCGACAACTGGTTTTGATTATTACTTTTATGGCTCTTTTCTGGAGTATGAAAATGGTTAATATTTTGTGCATTTGTTCCCCAAAAAAGAATGCCTTAGCTAAGAATTGAATGTAACTAAAAGACACTGCATATTACACACTGATGATATGATTTTAAGGGCATAACACGCTTATGACATTGTATTTGCAAGTAACTTTGTGTATTCACACCACTGCAACTGACAATCAATATTCATTCCTAGAAATTTTACATTTGTCACACAGTCTGTAAAGGTGCCACCTACATTTAATTTAACACTGTCATTTTCTCTCTTCAAACTGAAATTCATGGCAGTAGTTTTCATTGTGTTCGATGTCACTTTATTGCTTATTGACCAATGGTAAACTCCCTTGAGAATTTCATTTGCTTTCCCTGCAAGGAAGTCTCTTGTTTTCTCAATGGCTATAATATTCCTGTCATCAGCGAAAAGAATTTTTCACCATGAGCAATGCTACTGGAAATTCATTGATGTACACTACTGGCCATTAAAATTGCTACACCACGAAGATGACGTGCTATAGACGCGAAATTTAGCCGACAGGAAGAAGATGCTGCGATATGCAAACGATTAGCTTTTCAGAGCATTCACACAAGGTTGGCGCCGGTGGCGACACCTACAACGTGCTAACATGGGGAAAGTTTCCAACCGATTCCTCATACACAAATTGCCTGGTGAAACGTTGTTGTGATGCCTCGTGTAAGGAGGAGAAATGCGTACCTTCACGTTTCTGACTTTAATAAAGGTCGGATTGTAGCCTATCGCGATTGCGGTTTATCGTATCGCGGCATTACTGTTCACGTTGGTCGAGATCCAATGACTGTTAGCAGAATATGGAATCGGTGGGTTCAGGAGGGTAATACGGAACGCCATGCTGGATCCCAACGGCCTCGTATCACTAGCAGTCGAGATGACAGGCATCTTATCCGCATGGCTGTAACGGCTCGTGCAGCCACGTCTCGATCTTTCACTCAACAGATTGGGACGTTTGCAAGACAACAACCAGCTGCACGAACAGTTCGACGACGTTTGCAGCAGCATGGAATATCAGCTCGGCGATCATGGCTGCGATTACCCTTTACGCTGCATCACAGACAGGAGCGCCTGCGATGGTGTACTCAACGACGGGACGTCATTTTTTTCGGCTGAATCCAGGTTCTGTTTACAGCATCATGATGATCGCATCCGTGTTTCGCGACATCGCGATGAACGTACCCTGGATGCGTGTATTCGTCATCGCCATACTGGCGTATCGCCCGGCGTGATGGTATGGAATGACATTGGTTACACGTCTCGGTCACCTCTTGCTCGCATTGACGGCACTTTGAACAGTGGACGTTACATAGCAGATGTGTTACGATCCGTGGCTCTACCCTTCTTTCGATCCCTGCGAAACCCCACATTTCAGCAGGATAATGCACGACCGCATGTTGCAGGTACTGTACAGGCCTTTCTGGATACAGTAAATGTTCGACTGCTGCCCTAGCCAGCACATTCTCCAGATCTCTCACCAATTGAAAACGTCTGGTCAATGGTGGCCGAGCAACTGGCTCGTCACAATACGCCAGTCACTACCCTTGATGAACTGTGATATCGTGTTGAAGCTGCAGGAGCAGCTGTACCTGTACACGCCATCCAAGCTCTGTTTGATTCAATGCCCAGGCGTATCGAGGCCGTTATTACGTCCAGAGTTGGTTGTTCTGGGTACTGATTTCTCAGAATCTATGAACCCAAATTGCGTGAAAATGTAATCACATGTCAGTTCTAGTATAATAAATTTGTCTAATGAATGCTCGATTATCATCTGCATTTCTTCTTGGTGTAACAATTTTAATGGCCAGTAGTGTATATCAGGAATAGTATTGGTCCTAATATTCTACCTTGTGGAACCCCTATATTAATGTATTTTGGTTCTGATAAGTCTTTTATCAAATGTTTAGATCTATTTGAAGTATGTGTTATCGCTGCTCTTTGTACCCTGTCTGCTACGTTTGATCGAAACCAGTCATTAGCTACCTCTCTTATTCCTAATGCTTCTAATTTATTTAAAAGAATCTTGTGGCCGACTGTATCAAAGGCCGTAGAAAGATCCAAGAAGATGCCTGTGACACACTCATCTTTATCAAGAGCATCAAGTACAACTTTTGTGTATTCTACTACGGCTAACTTCGTATTCTTGCCACTTCGGAAACCAAACTGTGATTCGCTTAGTATATCGTATTTATTCAAATAATTCATTAATCTATCTTTCATACTTGCTTAAATTATTCTTGAGAATGGTGACAGCAGGAAAATGGGCTGGTAATTTTCTATGCCTTCTGCATTACCTTTCTTAAGCAAAGGTACAGCTCTTGCCTGTTTTAACTAGTCTTGAAATTACCTGATGTGGAGGATTCATTCATTATACTTGTTATGGGGTCTTGTATAATCTATATGCATTGTTTTAGTACACACATTGTTACTTCATCTAAACCTACTGTTTTTTTTATTTTCTAGTTTTTGTACAGTTTTATTGATTTCATTCTCTGTGGTTGGAAGTAACATCATTGTATTTAGTGCAACATTATTTACAGGTGCCATATTTGTTTTGGGGAATTTTCACGGTACCTTTTCCGCAATACTTGAGAAATTCTCGTTTGCATAGTTTTCCGAGTGTTGAGGATCATTTATTATCTTATACTCCTCCATTAGCAGTATGTTATTCTGCGTTTGTTTGACTCTCCCCGTTTTCTTTTTTATGACATCCCGGACTGCTTTGCTTTTATTCTCTGCGTTACATATTATTTTGTCATTAAATGACTTTTTTTGCAGCAATCAGCATCTGCCTATAGTTTAAGAATTCTGGATCGCTGCGTCTCTTTTTCATGGAACTGAGGTATTTAAGTGCTTGGGAGGACTTCTTAATACCTGCTGTTCTCCATCTTTTTCTTGTGAGATGTTGATAGACACATGCATACTTTTGGAAATGCCTTTTCAAAGTTCAATTTAAGTCACTGATTAAAATGTCAGATCTTACGCAAATGTAATTTCGTCGTGTAGTTACTTACCACTGTAAACTGCACACCACGCAGCTAACTCGATCTAGCCTTCATCTGTGGTGATAATGGAACTCTACTGATATCAGTCTCGTCACTATGACGGGTACTGGAACTATCATTGTAACTGTCATTGTTGTTATTTAGTGATATGATCATCCCCTCCGACCCCCCCCTCCCCCTGAATTTTCCAAAACGTTCATCATTCTGCCATGCTCTCTCCATGACGAACTATACATATTTGTCGATTTTCTTCCAGTCTTCAGGGATGACGTTACTAACAGCTTCTTTTTGAGCACTTCGTCTTCAAAGAGGGTAAATTTATTCTTATTCCTAGGGAAGTAATCTTTTATTTGGAACCATATTAATTATACTGGTTTGAAATGGCAGCGATTGAATGTCCATATATTTTCGCTGGCTTATGAATTTCGTATACGAGGAACTGTTGTTTATGGAAAGATATGAGTTCCCCAACCTCCATCTTCCTAAAATTCTCTCTTGGATTGACGTTATGACGCTGAAACCAATCAATCATTTCCCTCTATCGCTTTGCTATGTCAACAACAACTAAACGGTAAGAAACATTATCTAGAAAAATTTACAGTTTTCCCAGTTTTTTAATCAGTGATTCAGTGAACCACTCTGTAAACGTAACATGGTTCATTTCTTCATGTTCATTTCTTGTGTCCTTTGATTTAGAAAGCAAGAGATTGTTTGAGAGAAAACGTTACAAGGTGCATGCATTACGAGGTGCATTCAAGTTCTAAGGCCTCCTATTTTTCTACACATTTTTCACAACGCTGACGCCATGCCAGCGAAGGCTTCTTTAGGAGTCTGTTTTGACCACTGGAAAATCGCTGAGGCAATAGCAGCACGGCTGGTGAATGTGCGGCCACGGAGAGTGTCTTTCATTGTTGGAAAAAGCCAAAAGTCACTAGGAGCCAGGTCAGGTGAGTAGGGAGCATGAGGAATCAATTCAAAGTTGTTATCATGAAGAAACTGTTGCGTAACGTTAGCTCGATATGCGGGTGCGTTGTCTTGGTGAAACAGCACACGCACAGCCCTTCCCGGACGTATTTGTTGCAGTGCAGGAAGGACTTTGTTCTTCAAAACATTTTCGTAGCATGCACCTGTTACCGTAGTGCCCTTTGGAACGCAATGGGTATGGATTACGCCCTCACTGTCCCAGAACATGGACAGTTATCCGAAATTTTTTTGGTGGCGGTGAATCTGTGTGCTTCCATTGAGCTGACTGGTGCTTTGTTTCTGTATTGAAAAATGGCATCCACGTCTCATCCATTGTCACAACCGACGAAAAGAAAATCCCATTCATGCTGTCGCTGCGCGTCAACATTCCTTGGCAACATGCCACACGGGCAGCCATGTGGTCGTCCGTCAGTATTCGTGGCGCCCACCTGGATGACACTTTTCGCATTTTCAGGTCGTCATGCAGGATTGTGTGCACAGAACCCGCAGAAATGCCAACTCTGGAGGCGATCTGTTCAACAGTCATTCGGCGATCCCCCAAAACAATTCTCTCCACTTTCTCGATCATGTCGTCAGACCGGCTTGTGCGAGCCCGAGGTTGTTTCAGTTTGTTGTCACATGATGTTCTGCCTTCATTAAACTGTCGCACCCATGAACGCACTTTCGACACATCCATAACTCCATCACCACATGTCTCCTTCAACTGTCGATGAATTTCAATTGGTTTCACACCACGCAAATTCAGAAAAGGAATGATTGCACACTGTTCAAGTAAGGAAAACGTCGCCATTTTAAGTATTTAAAACAGTTCTCATTCTTGCCGCCGGCGGTAAAACTCCATCTGCCGTACGGTGCTGCCATCTCTGGGAAGTATTGACAATGAACACAGCCTCATTTTAAAACAATGCGCATGTTTCTTTCTCTTCCAGTCCGGAGAAAAAAAAAATCGGAGGCCTTAGAACTTGAATGCACCTCGTACAAAGAAGAAACCTGTCCCCCTTACCAGAAAGCATTGCCATAGCTCCTTTACTTGGGTCGCCTGTTCAGCCGAAATTGAAACACACTTCGCCAAGCCACACAATTTCGTCGATCTTCATGCCACGGATCTACATTTAAACAGGGCAACGCGTTTCTGTTCTATCCTTTCTTTCCATCAACACCTGACATCCACAGAATTGTCCATAATAAATCATAGGTCGAGCAAAACTGTGAAAATGGTTTGCGGCTGCCAATAACCTGCTGATTGTCGAATTTTCTTTTCTGCGTTAATAATGCTAAACATGACGAATCGCGTCCTCAGCAAATGAATTTATATTCGTAATCCGTTTTTCCACACGACATTTACTGTCAGAGTTTCAAGCTTCCTTTCCTTTCTCAAACATTTTCTTGCCAGTCTTCAGAATGGTGTTTTTGTTTGTATTCAAAGCTGCAGCACTTCTATCGATCACATAGTGAAAGGATAGTAGGGGGCCACCGTAAGTTTTTCAGTTTCAAAGTAGGCAAGTAACGCGCAAATCATTTCTTTCGGCTGGCCTCGTGCGGAAATCCCCTGGCCAAGAGAATAACACCGAATTTAATGACTCATAACTTTCGATAACAAACAAAAACGTAGGGAACAAAGAACACGCAGAACAGTAAGCTGCCTGAAAAATTAGCACAGTGTAAGAGGGGAGTGTTGTGGTGGTGGGGGTTGTACAGTGCTGTATTCCTAACAAAAGTAGTGGGCGGACTCACTTAAAGAAGATCCAACATGTTGGAATATCGGTCAGACTACTGCATATGTAGATTGGCCTTCTGCATGTTTTGAGTGTGGGTTTTGATCCGTACTTTGATGTAGCGGAGGCACCACAATAAACATTAAGGATGAGAGCTGGCAAACAGAAAGCGGATTCCACAGTGTTATCATAACTACGTTCATTGTGCTGAAGCCTTTATGACAGTCCGATGTGCTCACAGGGAGTGTATCTACACAAACAAAAACTGGTTTCAGGTTTTCAGGGATGTTCTCTCGACTGTTGTCTGTATAATCTCTGAAGCTTTCTCTTACATTTAGATAACAAAGAAGAAAACAGTCACACATTTTTCTTAGATGTTGTTTCCCTTCTAGCCATGGGCTCACAACGTCATAAGGACAATTTGTCTGTCCAAAATATCGATGTCTTTCATGAAGGATTTGAATCTTCAGTGTAATTTTAAATTACCCTTTGGCTGAAGTTGTCGCCATAGCTATGACAGAACTGTTTCCTATTAATTTGGTTTGTCATTCTGCTTGATTCTCTTCTGGGAACCAGTGAAACATCTTAGAACCACCATTCAGAAATAGCTTTCTCTGCTACCTTCATGCAAGCACCTGGCATTCCTTTAGTGGTTCAGTGGCTCTTATTGACCGCGTAATTGCCGCATATGATGAGGGAATAACAACAAGTCCTTTTGGAGGTACTGTGAGAGGATGCTAATCTCTTCAAGAATACCAGAAAACAGCGCTATGTTGCTCACGAACTCAGGGCTTGAGAGTGTTCTCTGTAATCCCTTGACCTCTTCCCTTGCAATTGATTTTCTAGACATATCATTCGAACATCTACTGAAATGAGCATTCAGAGCTTTATAGGACTTTCATACTGCTTGCACTGTTCTAAGGCTTGAGGCCTCCCAATCCACCGAGAATACTTTAGATATCTTCTTAAGTTCTTCACCTAACTCTTGTTCCACAGTTGAAAGTTCATGCTGATTCTTACGATATTGATTATGCAACACACACAGTTTGTTAAAAAAGAATGATAATATAACTGACACCAGGAACCTCTTCGATTGCATCAGCAACCCCTATATCAATTCGGTGGCACACACAATGCCATTTGAATAGATTTTTGTACTTGTTCTTAATTCATTCTAAAACGCTTGAATTCCTATGTAGCATTACACTGGCACTATCACTGTATGCACCAAACAGCTTGAATGAAAACCAGGCTTCGAGAGATATTTTAGAAGCTCTGCTTCTATTGTTTCTGCAGCTTTTCTTTCAAGTTCAATAAAATCGAAGAAGAAGGTATTTATACAGCCATCTCTAATGTCAGACGTTAAATACACTGACTGAGAAGCAACAGATGTAGAGTCATCAATGAGTACAGAGACCTTGGAATTCTTTGATATCGTATGTGAAGGACTTATTTCAATAGTGGTACAAGTCAATTACCTCTACTTTTATGCCTATAATGCTTCTGAAATTAATGATCCAAACAAACAGAAAGAAAGGTTCGTCTCTAGCAAGAAGCCATATGCTTGAATATTTCTGACATCTCAACTGCAGATTTTTCAGCGCTCATTTAACTTTAGGACTCTATCTGAATATGAACAAAAATGGACTTGTACCACTATTGAGAAAAGCCCTTAATATATGAGCAGATCTCATTCCTGGCACAACTGAGCTTACTATGTAGTGTTTTCCCACGTGGAGACTATTTTAAATTTGCAAAAAAAAAAAAAAAAAAAAAAAAAAAAAAAAAGAGCGCATGGCATCGTTGGCAGGGAGACCCCATTCGGGAAAGTTCGGCCGCCAAGTGCAAGTCTTATTTCAGTTGACGCCACACGGCGACTTGCACTTGCGCACCGGTGATCAGAATAAAATGATGGAGAGGACAACACAACACCCAGTCCACAACCGGAGAAAATCTCCAACCCAACCGGGAATCGAACTCGGGCGTGCTTGGACGGTAAGAGAGCACGTTACCACCCAGCTAAGAAGACGGACTCTGAACTATATAAACCACAAGCTTTTGGAAGTATGCATTGGTTTGTTATTTTTTGCTACGAAATATGCTGTGCCTTGCACTTTTCTTGTAGTTTCAAAAAAATGTCTTTCTGCTGTTCAGCTACAAGGTTTTCTACAACAATGTCTTGTCTTTCCTTTCGTTGTCTGCATGCAGTTAATTGGGCTTAGAAAGTGCTATGTTTATGAACTTTTTTTCTCAGTAATGTTAATTAAGCTTGTTTACTTTCACAAACTGGACCCGCTGGAATACTACTCCATTCTTTAGAAATGTACACTCCCTGTGACTTACTCCAGTATTCTGTACACGATTATACACTGAGCAACCCAACTTCCTTCACACTAAACACACTAAATACTCATATTTCGTCTTAAATTCTCTCCATATACTGTCGTTCCAACAAGTAGGATAACTAGATATGTTTTGGGAATCCAAATAACAAGCAATTACTTCAAATGATTGGCTTTCATCTTCAACAGTACCTGTTCCGGTGCTACTATTCGTATATGAAGTAGATGGGCTATCATCAGCTTCACGTTTTTTCGAACCACAGGGACCATCTCCTGTAGCTGACACTGTGGAGCTATATTTACTGAAATAATCTACTATACTGATTTTCAGTTACTAGTACAGTTCAATTACTAGCACAGTTCACACAGCATTCACTTAAAAATATAATATGCCAGGATTTAAAACGGCAAAGTAATACGTAGAACCGAAGGAATTGTTGTGTACATAGTTCCGCGTAGTCAGCGAGTACACAACTTTCCCACTAGAGCGCGCCCCGCTAAGCACAACAGCGCAGGCGCAGCGCTCGTCCGTCTCTGCACTACGAGATGGTGCTGCCTTAGAGAAGGACCAAACTCTGCTTCTGCTGATCCGCGTATTAATATGTAACACAGCCAATGAGATTGCTGCTAACGTAGAACCTTTTCTCCTCGTGTATCACACTCGTGCAGCGATACCTGAATGCGCGAGGTATTATAACGCTACTATTCGTAAAGACCTCCGATTAGTCAGTCTGTATTTGTCTGCACCAGTCTGTATCAGTCTACATTAGTCTGTACTAGTCTATAGTCAAGTTTCAGTCTGCGCCTATTAAGATTATCATATTCCTGTACATAGCCATGAAGAGAAATGTATAGACACTTTGTCAAGTATCAGAGATATGTGAGAGTAAGATTAACGTACCACGACCAAAGGAACTTCAGATTGTCAATTGTAAATAGCATCCAGAATCAAGTTATGTAAGGTTTATGCTTGTTACTATTTTAATAAATGTGTGTGAAAATTGATCAAGTCCTGTTTAAAGTTGGTCACTGTCAATCTGCTACTCTAAGCATGCAAGTGGCATTTCTATCGTCTGACCTAACGGCAGAAGATAAACACGCCACAATAAGACCACGAGACATATTGCTCACACTCGCCTATTTCGTTAGAGCGACAAGTCAAATAATCTGATGGTGTGTGTACCGAAGGCCTTACAGTACGCACACCACAGGAGTCAACAGAGCTGTTCAGTGCAATGCCTCTAACTTCACTTCAAAGAAAACTGAATAACATTACCTGTATCGGCCGTGCAGTGGCTGACAATTCATGCTGTTAACAATTTGACTGTCAACGCACAAACGAAAGGCAAGACAATGACTCGAAATTATAAGTAGGTATACTGTGGTAATATCATAGAGTGTCAAATCAATAGCCGACATTAGATATTGTGGCTGGATCATTGAAGGTTGCAAAATCAGCATAAGGAAGCGAGAACTACTTTTATTTTACTTACATCTTACCTTACAGATTAAGTTTGAGATAGGAGTCAGGTTCTGTTGCATTATTAAAGAGTACAACATCAGCGTGCGGAAGAAGGGAATTAAGTATTTTCAGACACTGTTATCACGTCACGCGACGAGAGTATCTAAAGGCGAGTCGACATCGGATGTGTAACGCCACACAGCGCCTCTCAGGCCAGCACAAAAATGGCTCTGAGCACTATGCGACTTAACTTCTGAGGTCATCAGTCGCCTAGAACTGAGAACTAATTAAACCTAACTAACCTAAGGACATCGCACAGATCCATGCCCGAGGCAGGATTCAAACCTGCGACCGTAGCGGTCGCTCGTTTCCAGACTGTAGCGCCTAGAACCGCACGGCCACTTCGGCCGGCTCAGGCCAGCACAGAACTGCCAAAAATGGAGCAGAGTCTTTGTAGGCGCCCAGCAGTGCTCCACCGGTGTGTGCTCGCGTGTGCGTCGATAATAATGAAAAACTAGAAATGCCGTACAAGAAGATAGTGCATTTCCTTTCAGGTTCCGAAACTGCACGGAACTTTTCATTCTTGTGCAGAACAGCGCGGTATGACGTCCACACCAGCCGCGCTGAGACGACCATTCTTGGCTTTGACGAGATGCTCGACTCCAGGCGCTTGATGTTCATTCTTCCTTTGCATTGCAATGCTCAGTTGACTTATGAATTATAACTCAGAATTGACGATAATTTAATTTAGAGAGACGATGAAACGAGAATTCGGCCACGTAAACTGACAAAACGGTCGGGAGAGCGGTGTGCTGACCACATGCCCCTGCATAACCGTTTGCAGTGACGCCTGGGGTCTGAGGATGACGCGGCGGCCGGTCGGTGTCGTAGGGCCTTCATGGTCTGTTCGGGCGGAGTTTAGTTTTTTGAAAGAGAATTACTGTAATAAAATGTATTCTCCACATAAAATGGTAAGGGGACGGTGCACCCTTCGGGAGATAGTGGGGGGGGGGGGGGGGGGGGGGGCGGGACGTCCATCAGGGTTGCCGCTGCAATACGGTCCTGGAGTTATGGGAACTCCGCGACTGCAAGGAACATCTGTGGTGGTCGACGAATCCCACGCGCACAGTCTCTGAAACTGAGTTCGTTTAACGGCTACCGTTGTGCAGTCGTATCTGTCTTGTATGGCCTTAAGCAAAATAAAAAGGAGTGTTGTATCGGCTCCGTGTAGTAACATTATACCGCCTGCATATTATCCACGCAGCGTAGCACTACATTAGTGACCTACGAGAACCGTGTTCCGCTTAATTCGGGAATTTCAGAGATTTTTCGCGATTACACACAGCGTAGCACTACATTAGTGACCTACGAGAACCGTGTTCCGCTTAGTTCGGGAATTTTAGAGATTTTTCGGGATTACAACGCTGCCGTTACACTCTCATCGTACAGCGAAATTCACGCTTCCGACCAGCACTTCTCGTGATACGGCACCTTCAGTTGTGAGCAATACCCATCACACACCCCAAGTTACCAAACTGACAATCACATTCTTCACAACAGTGCTCAGAAAGTGAACAGTGCTGCTGAAAAATGGAGTGCATCGGACGACCTACTTCGTGATTTCGCAACGGCCTCCGTTTCGTTCGCAAACCGAGTTACTTCCGAGCCTCGTCAATCCGACCTGTTGGCTTCGCGTTTGCTCACTGTCGATGAGGAGTCATCCGCTCCGCGTGCGAATTCATTCGCTCCGGGTCACATGCAGCCGGGTGCATTGTGTTCCAATTTGTTTACCGCGCATCAGTTCACGCCGCTTATGAAGCCTAATTGCACAGCCGTTCGTCCTCGATGGACCCACTGGACGTGAACTCATCTTAAGCTGTCAGCTTTTCTGCCAGATCAACCTGCTCTCTGGTTTTTCACTGCAGACAGCATTTTTGCTTCGAGTGATGTCATCAGTCTTAGCTCGAACTCCGTCACACTGCTTAGTCGCTCTGGGTGAACACGTGGGTACTATCAGCGGTACCATCCTTGCCCCACTCGCTGACAATAAATACGAGGCTGCAAAAACAGCTGTCCTCCGTCGCCTCTCCCGTTCCCCCCGAGGTGCAAGTTAAAAGACATGACTCCATCACAACAATGGCATCCGTTGTGCACTCAGATTACTTTATACCTCATGCCTTATCATAATCTACGAGCATAATGGATTGTCAAGCTGCCTACACAAGTGCAACTGATCATGGTCGCCCAACCGCAAGATCCATTAGATGTACAACTCAAACTTGCATAGAATACTTTCATTTAAATTGACGATATATTAAGAACATTGACAATTATGGCGTCAAACGCGATTTGCAGCCGCAGTGGGAGAACAGATGACGTCGTACCTACGACGACCCGAGCCCGTCTTGTCCAAGCTCTGCCCACACTGACGTCAACGAACCTGGCGGAGCGATGAGCTTCGCACCGCGACAATAAATCCCTGGCCATCCATCTACAATGTCGCGCTCATGCCTGCGCAGGACCATGCCACGCCCACACCTGCGCAGAGTCGCTTCTGCTGGTACGGAGCACGTTCTGGTGAGTTTTCTCGCAACTGTCGTTCCCCATAAGGCTTCCCAAAGCTGACGCACGATTCAATGGAGGTGCACTGAACCGTGCAGGATATCAAGATACCTAGGCACTCACAATGACGATGATGACCCTCACCCTCCTTACTCTCATTACGACAACAGACTCTTTGTACTCGACCAAATCAATGACTACCACTACCTGGATCACTTAAGATCGGAAGTTAGTAATTCGCCACTATCTTCATCGTCCCCGACACAACTCAGCTCACCCATCCGGCACTGTGCAGCAAACAATAGATAATTCGAGTTTACGGGTCTGAGATCTGCACTTTGGGCACTGCTTTGACAATTGTTTCACCTGGACACTTATAGAAGTGAACCAGTACTCAGCACAGACGTTCCCTGTAATTTCTGCTTAGTTCCCAACCTACTTGGCAGCATGTTGACTCACATAGCAACTGGTTGCTCTGCCACAGGTGTCACTGAAACATCCCCTCAGTGGCTCGGCACAACGGTGTGAACCAGTTTACGCAGCAGCTCCCACCACTCACAGATACCCCCAACGGCCATTGCTTCTTTCAGAACAACCTCCACACCACTGATCGCATACAGAAAGTACAATAGCATTATTTCGACATGTTAATGACCAACTTACATCTGCAACATGACAGAGATGCTGTCTGATACAAAATTCATGACGTCGATAAGGAATTCCACTCACCACAGCGGCATCTCGACCAGATATGTCATTTGCCTCCACCTGATTCCATCACCCCATCAGTCTCTCCACACCATTCCAACCTTGGATCCTTTGTGACATATGTGGACACACTCACAGCACAGCCTTTGTATACTAACACAAATGTCAGTACTGCACTTTTAGCTCGCCCACCCCATAACGTATCTCCGACCCCTTCCCCACAAAACTAGTTTGTACAGTGCATCATTCAAAACGCAATGATTCATAAGATTATTAGTAGACCTAGCTTCAACGTGTATCACAGACCGCTTGGACCATTGTCGAATTTACTTCAGGTCACTAAGCCAGCAGTAGACGAACTCCTTGAAGGTGGTACCATACAACCTCCCCCCCCCCCCCCCTCCAATAGTTCCTGGGCTCCAACCATTAAACTAATTCCCAAACGAGATGGATCTGCCAGGCTGTGAGGTGATTATAGTGTTCTCAGCGCTCTACACTGTGGATAATGATGTGCTACTGACTGCCTTGCAAAACACTCGATTCCTTAAGAGTGACCAACAACTTGCTGAGTGACGTATGTTCTTTTCTGCTCTAATAATATTAACATGACGGATGACATCCTCAGAAAATGATATCCATTTGTAGTCCACTTGTCCACACGACTTTCAGGTATCCTTTCTTTCTCAAACATTTCCTTGCCGATTTTCAGAATGGTGTGTTTATTTGCACTCTAAACTGCAGCTGTTCTATAGATCACATTGTCAAAGGGCAGCAGCAGGCCGCCATTAAGTTTTTCAGTCTCAAAGTAGGCAAGGGATGAGCAGATCGCTTCTCTTGACTTATATCGTACGCACTCCGCTGGTCAAGAGGACGACGCCGAACGCAACCATTCAACTTTCTACGAGCTTCCATCTGGCACTGTTCAGTATCACACAACAAATAACACTAAGAAGATACAAAATAATATTACCTGTTACAGTAAAATCTATAAGAAACAGAAGTACAGGGCGCAACGAACACACAAATCAACAAACTGCCTGAAATTAAAGCATAGTGTAAGCGGAAAATGTTGTGGTGGTGGGGATGAAGGTTTGGCAATAGCGAGTGCCTGTTGCATTGTTGCGGCTACATGTCGCGTGGATCAGAAGGAATATATGACGGGCTTTATTCGTGGGCTTGCCGTCTACTGCTTGCGTCGTAGCAGTCAGTCCGAAAGTAATTTTGAACAGACTACTGTAATAAGACAAAAGGAGCCCCAACTGGGAAAATTTGGGAGAGAATTTACTGGTCCAGAATTTCATTTACGGGGAACGAAAATCTTCTGTAAACTTTCGTCAGAACCGGAGGTCAGAACTCTTTTTAATTTGATTCTAACATGTCCAAGACAAAAAAGTTTTGAAAGCCTAATGTGTGTAGGCTGCACTTACGTAGCAGTTGTAGGAGGGCTTGTTGTGAACTATGGTTGTGAAAGATACCGATAGAGATTGGGCATAAGTTACCACGTTTACGACTCTGATAACTTCAGTGAACAGTTGCACTCTAGCCATTGTCGATTACAATATATTCCTACTCTTTTTTGGTCTTGTGTTGTGCTCTGCTCGTTAATTTCATTTTATTGTTTTAAAAAGAGTGAAGAGAATAATACTGGTTCGAGTGCCACTCTCACGACAGCAGAAGGAGTTCCGCAGGGGCACGGAATGCGGGGAAGTAGGCAGCCTGCTAGGGGGAGGAGCGGCTCGTTTCCCTGCTCCGCGTCTCTCCCCTTGGGCGGTCTAAGTTCTCGTTTGCTAACCTCGAGACCGACTGCCCCAATATAATGTATGCTCTCTCTTCATTTATTTGTGTATATCGTAGAGTTGGTCAGCTGCTATGCCGCAGATGTGATTAACTGAATAACTATGATCAACTGAATAAAAGTGTGTACGCACGGTTTGTTTGTGTCATACAATGTTTCATACATTCTACAGAGGCTGAGTAAATAGTGCTCTCAATCGTCAAAGACGCGAAATGTCATTTATTTATGGAGCACAGTAAGAAAAATTTGTTTCGTGTTTCGTTACGAGCAGGTGTCGCATTCTAGTGCATGTTCTGGGAACTATAGCGGTAGCCTTCATACAGAGCAATGTCGGACACACAGTGTCTGCCCCTGACCACATCAATAATATAATGATAATACAAATTTAGTCCTCATTTGTCCGTTTGAAATTGCATTGGTGTACCATGCTGTTGCTGAAAATATTCAGCTAAATTTTTGATCATTGTATGTTCACACTATTTCAACAACTACTTATCTTGCACATTGGGATTTGTGCGACGAAACACACCCCCTGTCACACGAAAAGTTTAGTGATTCATGCACTATGGCGCTTTGCAGTTCCCTTCTGCATATTAAAAAAATAGGTGTGGCATAGCAAATGCCTTCGTGAGTAGAAGAGTTAATTTACAACTAATCAGGAAATTCGTTTTTAAGAAACTCCAACACAAAGTTCACAATTGCCAAGTGAATACTGAATGTAATAATGACTCAAGAACATAATCTTATACCCTTGACATTTAGCATTACATGTTACAGCTAAATAACAATAGGTACAAATAAAAATCACAGCATAATGTGATTGTTGTAGAAGTAACGATTGATGATACTTTATGATGTTTCTCATTCTGGGTTAAATGCTGTGTAACAAAACACAAGGGCAGTTTCTATTACGAGGGGTGTTCAAAAGAAAAGGAATAAAATAATACTGTAGTTATAATTGTTCTTTATTCAAAAGTAATCACCAGAGGCCTAAGCACTATCTCACTGTCTGACAAGCCGAAGGATTCCCTGTTCCAAGAATTCCTGTGGCTGTGACAGGAGCCAGTCCTCCTGTGTCCTTCAGTCCATCGCCCAAGTTCAAGCGCTTCCCTCCCAGATGTTTTTTTTAGCGAACCAAGCATATGGAAGCCGCTGGGCGACGTGTCCTGGCTGTAGAGCGGATGTGCAAGATGCTCCCACTTCAACTTGGTCACTACACTTCGTGTGATCTTGGAAACGCGTGGACCCGCGTTATCGTGGAGCACAATCACTCCCTTCGTGAACAACACATGCCGCTTGCTGTTGATGGACTTGCGGAGGCTATGGAGTGCCTCACATTACATATCACTGTTTATCTTTTTTCCGTGCTCGAGGAGTTCTATGAGTATAGGACCTGAGACACCGAAAAGGATGGTGAGCATCACCTTAGCTGCTCAGGGCATAGCTTTGAAGTTTTTCAAGGAAAGGTGAGACGCATTCTTCAAAAAATGGCTCTGAGCACTATGGGACTTAACATCTATCGTCATCAGTCCCCTAGAACTTAGAACTACTTAAACCTAACTAACCTAAGGACATCACACAACACCCAGCCATCACGAGGCAGAGAAAATCCCTGACCCCGCCGGGAATCGAACCCGGGAACCCGGGCGTGGGAAGCGAGAACGCTACCGCACGACCAAGAGATGCGGGCTGACGCATTCTTACATTGCCTTATGTTCCACAGTGCTATCCCTAAGCGGCATATGCAGATTTCAAGCGGTTTGGTTCTTACGGCCTTTCGTACCTATCGATCTGAGCACTTTTTAAGATTAGTTATTAATAACATCAGAGTGAGAATCACATGTACCATTCCATACGTACTAAAATTGTGCCCACTTCCTCGTAATTAACACATCTTCAGTATGTTATGTGCATTACACCAGTCCATACACTCTCTGGGTTTTATGTTCTATCTCGTGAATGAATCTTGTATATCCATTAGGAATGTAACACCATAAAAACAAACATTTTTAATTCTCTTTGTTTATACACATTACTAGTAAAATTCCACTTGCAGTGGAGAGTCTCTATGTGCATAAAATGTAACAAAGGTAGGCGTATGGTATATTCTGTCTCACTGTTCCTTGTGCCTTTAAATGCTTTCGGACTAAAATGACGGATCTACACTGATGTCTTTAGAACCTGATTCATATATACAATGCAGGATGCAGTACCTTACATTTCGGACGTGAATATTCACAGCAACAGAAAATATATACAATATAGAAATTGTGCATCTCACGAAAAATGTTTGGCACACTCACAGCCCTCTCTCTGCACGTTTACCGAGCGAGGTGGCGCAGTGGTTAGCACACTGGACTCGCATTCGGGAGGACGACGGTTCAATCCCGTCTCCGGCCATCCTGATTTAGGTTTTCCGTGATTTCCCTAAATCGCTTCAGGCAAATGCCGGGATGGTTCCTCTGAAAGGGCACGGCCGGTTTCCTTCCCCATCCTTCCCTAACCCGAGCTTGCGCTCCGTCTCTAATGACCTCGTTGTCGACGGGACGTTAAACACTAATATCCTCCTCCTCCTCTCTGCACGTTACACGAGTCTGAAAGTTTGAACAAAAATATTACAAGAAAATCAGTAGTCATGCCGTTTAACGAGATCTGCATTACACCAAAGAATTCGTTGGACTTCCCAGTCTACATCCCTTAACTAACGCAGTGCTTCGGTTAGGTTCCTCACTGGTTTCCTTAAAAAAGTTTTCATTTGTGTGAACTATTTAGCTATTACACTATGTAACGTTCAACTGTTACACTACTGAGCCCTCAACAGTTGCAAAAAGAAGCGAATATTGTTTCATGTGACTTCAAAGAAACTAAAAGTTATTGCTTCACTATTAGGAAAAAAGAAAGGGTTCTTAATTTCTACATTCAGAAGAAATAATAAAATTTTTCTGTACAAAAGACATTTACAAACAGGTTCGTAAAATGACGACTGTTTGAGGTACAAACAGTTTTATTATTAAACGCTAAAAATGGTGATTGCGCCTTACCCACAGGTCTGTGGTTAGATTTTAAAGTTTCTAGCTAAAACAAATATTATCAGATACGTAAGAACTACCATATCACTCTTTATTAGCAGACCAGCAATTCTTGTAGCGAATGGAACTCTTAGTTTTCTCAGTGTTGAGGGAAATTGTTCTTTATATTGCTGTAGCTTGGAAAAAGCGAAGATTCAATGATTAACCATTGTGTGAACTATTTCAATAAGTGGCGACACACCAGCGGATTTCCTTGAGAGGCCAAGACTGCGGGGCAGTTCTGCAGATACTTTTGACTGATCCGGCCCGCCTACCACACGGCCGTCGTTTTCACTAAAGAGCAGGCCCATTCCATGTTCCAGATCTGCCCGGAGGGCGAGTCCGTGTGCGAAGTAACCCGGCGGATATTCGTGGTTTATCCGCAGACCCAAAATTGCGGCGTATGCTTGACAGGCCAGAGGCCACTTGTAACGTAGCCACTTATTACTAGATGACATTCGTTGCCGTAAGGCACTCAGCCGTTTCGTACGGTGGCTACAGAATGGCTACGTTTTTTTGTTGTTGTACACAACCTTTTGTTATTGATGGAATGATGCTGTCGAAATTTCAGATTTTTATTTATTATAGTGCCAGAGATACAGAAAATTACCTAAAAGTCCAAAAACCAATGCTTGTTTTGTAAAACCATGTTAGAAACAATTACAGATTGGTTTGTATTATCATTGAAGCCATTAAAAAGTACCAGTGCACAAAAATTAATTAATTAGAATTTTCTTTTTTAACACTTTAGTCACTGTGCATTATGTAATACAAAAGTCGGTCAAAATTATAATTTAATTATATTTTGTTGTATGAATGCGTGAGAGTGATTGGAAGAGTGTATGTGGGACATAAGTTAAAACTTCATATATCATTTTTCATGAAACCTTGTACAGATAGACCGTGGGAAAGTTATGGTGCAACCATGATTCAGATGACATATGGCGGCGTGAGCTTCCTTTTATGTAAAAGCAGCCAGAATGGAAGTTAGAGACGAAATAAGTTTATTTATCAATTTTATGAATAATTCGTACGGTGCTTATTTTAATTAAAGAATATACTAGAAATTGAAATTTGAATGACGTTGATTACTATCAGATTATTAATTGGATAGGGTTAGGTTTGCCGTGAGAATGATCTGGAAGGAACATTCTGATTGGTCGTTTAGATCAACACCCAATCAGAATTAAGCTGTTCCCGTGCGAATATAGTGGAGTGGGCAGTGAGTAGAGTAGTTCGAGATAGTCGCTTGCTAACTGGCCAACGGATAATACTATGTTGGTTAGCTCCATAAAAATATTCTGGAAAATTAAGAAATAGTGAGTTAATTGCGGTTCGAATACCTCGTGACTGATGCGACAGGAGTTACAAACATTTTAAATAAAGTTTGGTGTTTCTAAATTAAATATTTTGAGAGTTATGAGTGTGTGAACTTTCTGGTCGTAGTAGCAATTCCGTGTGGCATGTTTCGTGCTCTGTATGGAATACTTTGGAGAGCACTGCTTACTAAGAAGACCACTGAAACGATCGAGTATTTAACTCGCAATTAGCTGTGGGTCTGTGACTGTTAGAACATGAAAATTATTCGGGTCGGACTTACGAAAGTTCTGGCTACTTTTAGAGTGAAACAATGTTGTACAGACAGAATATTACCACAGTAAATACAGACTTGATAGACATTTCATGTGTTTCAATATGAATAAAAAGTAGATTAAATCTAATTTTAAAGGCTTTCTGCAAGAAAACTGCATCCTCCGAACGCCTGATTTTTTAATCGTGAACTTTCAGGAACTGACATTCAACTCGAGTTACGCGGCCTCTGTGTGGTAGGTATTAGGTAGTGGTTTCATCAACGCTGCTTTACACTGGCTAGCACGTATCTTCTTCTACAGAGTGAAGGGACGTCGGAAAGAAGCATGTCGAGATAGGTGGACTTTCGATAAGTGAAAGAGAGAATGTAGACGACCGAGCCTGAACCGCCACACACAGGCAACCATTTCAGTAGTCGCGACTGTATCTCTTCCGGATTACCTTGTACAGAGCTTCGTTTTTAGATATTATTTTTATTTGAGTGTATTTTCGAATTGTGAAACTTGTTTATATCGTCGTTAGGAAGTTAGTACGGACGACAGTATGATGTAAATTGTGGCAGTCGCCGAGGATGTGTAGGCCATGAACTAGGTATTTCATTACCGAAAGTCAACGGTCCAACCAAAGATGCAGAGTCATTGAGATACTGAAAATGACGGGAACTACCGTAGAGTGAGTCAGTATGATGCCAACGCCCTATTAGAAGAGTGAATTTTCGTATTTGTTAGCAGTCGATAGTTGATGTAGACCTGGCCGTCCACAGAATTTTTTCCACAGGGGTGGGGGTGACAGGGCTTGGGGGTGGCGGGGGGGAGGGGTGCTACACTAAAATAGTTAATTAACAAAATTTCTGTGCCCTCACAACGGCAGAAGGGATCAGCGATCCATGTGAACATATCCATTATCTGAGTTCTCCTTTCCCACGAGCACAGAACACAGACATATGCTGTCACCCTGTGAAAGGGAGGCGGGGCTTGTTCCCCTCTATGCTCCTCTCCCCTCGGGCAGTGCAAGTTCTCGTTTGTTTTCGCTCGCGGCCGAGTACCACATTATAACGTACGAGGATTGCTCAGTAAGTAATGCACCGCCTTTTTTTCTCAGCCGAAAACAATGCTACGAATGCGAAACGTTACATGTGTGTTATCTGAAGTCTCCCGAGTGAGCGCGCCAAGTTACCATTACTGCCCACAGATAGCGTAGCTGCAGCACAGTTCCAAAATGGCGTCTGCAGGTGATGTACATTACAAGCAACGTCGCGTCATTGAATTCCTCACTGCAGAGAAAGAAACTGTCGGGAATATGCACAAACACTTGTGCAAAGTCTATGGAGCAACTGCTGTCGACAGAAGTACAGTTAGTCGCTGGGCACGGAGGGTGAGGTCATCAGGAGGCGGTTCGGCGGAGCTCCACGATTTGCAGCGGTCAGAAACACAATCCAAGGCTGTCACACCTGACACGTTGCAGCGAGCTGATGATGTCATTCGCGAGGGGAGATGCATTAAGAGTCGGGAGTTAGCGCTGCATCTGTCAGTCAGCAAAGGAAGTTCACATAGTGAAGCAATGGCTCCGCCACCATGACGACGATCGGTACCGACAGGACAGGGCCTACATGCCTTTGTTTCGCGCTGGAGGAAGGCCATAGAATGGGGTGGAGATTACGTGGAAAAACAGGATGTGTAGATAAAACACCGTTAATTAGTATGTATAATTCTCTTTATGTTCGATAATGAACTGTTACAGAAAAAAAATGCTGTGCATTACTTTCTGGGCAACACTCGTACATCATAATGTAATGCACACAAGTGGCACCTCTTGCCCCCGGCCCCCTTCCCCCTCTCCCCCCCCCCCCCCACCCACCTATCCTTCCTTCGCCACCACTCTTACGGAATCCTATGAATGTGGAGCATCAGGCACAGCAAATTTTATGTTTCTATTTCTAGGAATGATGGGCCCCTTACTACATAAACAAGACATAGTAATGTGCCGAAGTATTTCAGCGGGAGAAACACTGTCTTTCTGAATCGTCGGAATTACGGTGAGAACCGTGAAGGTTTGACATGCCTGGAAGAGGAAGTTGTCGACCCATTGTAAAGTAAAATAAACCGTAATAGCTATAAAATAATGGACATACACACTTAGACATAATATAATAATAAACATAGCACAAGCAACTTGAAACTTCCTGGCAGATTAAAACTGTGTGCTGGACGGAGACTCGAACTCGGGACCTTTGCCTTTCGCGGGCAAGTGCTCTACCAACCGAATTTTCTGGAAACTTTTTATTGGTTTACACAGGCCATTGTTCATCTTTTGCAGCTCTTTCAGTGGACTTCACATGTATGAGCCTTTTCCTCAAACTTGGTCTCAAAATGTTTAGCTTAATTTTTGTTTATAGAGTGCTTTCGTTCACAACTGGACTACTGTGTGGAAATGTTTCAATGACATTGTACGCACGTTGTTTTACATTCATCTGGATGTTATGTTCATTGGTCGTATTCCACCAAGAAAGCCTTCTGCAGTGCAGCTGTATAACCGTTTTCGTTATGGTCATCGGTCTGTCCACTCCTTCACAGCACCTGAAGCAATTTAAAATTACTCTTACGTGAACACCACACGAAATTCATGACTTTCTGAACTGGGACCGTGGCAGAAATCCCCTCGTGTGTGCAAAACTGGGGAGATGGTATCTCCGTGTTCAAGAACTGCAGTTAACGATCTGACGTCGGTGTTGGCACTAAAGCACAGGCGTGGCCTTCGTGTTTTCCACAGTGCGTCGGATATATCCGTCGATAGTCGCTAAAAACTACTCGAGTGTGCCAAATAATCACAAGTGTCTGAATTTCTCAGTTTTAAACGGTGGCCGGCCGTAGTGGCCGAGCGGTTCTAGGCGCTTCAGTCTGGAACCGCGCGACCGCTACGGTCGCAGGGCCGGCCGAAGTGGCCGTGCGGTTAAAGGCGCTGCAGTCTGGAACCGCAGGACCACTACGGTCGCAGGTTCGAATCCTGCCTCGGGCATGGATGTTTGTGATGTCCTTAGGTTAGTTAGGTTTAACAAGTTCTAAGTTCTAGGGGACTAATGACCTCAGAAGTTGAGTCCCATAGTGCTCAGAGCCATTTGAACCATTTGAACGGTCGCAGGTTCGAATCCTGCCTCGGGCATGGATGTGTGTGATGTCCTTAGGTTAGTTAGGTTTAAGTAGGTCTAAGTTCTAGGGGACTGATGACCTCCGATGTTAAGTCCCATAGTGCTCAGAGCCATTTGAAGCATTTGTAAGGCTAAAGGAAAGATGAAATTGCAAAAATCTAAGGTTGTGGTAATACTACTATTTTTATTTAATTACATAATTTTGATTGGTGGACATACCTGACCGAAATTCTGGCGTATTTTATTCTGACGAATTTCACCGACAAAAAAGTATGTCACTACACGTTCTTCACGAAAGCGTCCTGCGAAGTTAACGAAATCTCAAAATCATTGTTAGCGACACTATTACTGCAAGACGTAACAGAGGTAGAGTATGTCAACGCATTGTTAATTCAAGCTGCGCAACAATAAGTTTAGTCATGTAGTCTTGTAGCGAGTAGCAGAGCCGATGTCGCGGTGTATTGGTCGCGATAGGCCTCGAAACTCAATTGTTGGCAGTATGGGTACCACCTCAAATAGTTGGGGGGACAGGATACCGGGGATGTCCGGCCAGCTAACGCGGGCCGGTTTGCCGGCCCTCGCGGGCCGGTTTCGGCCCGCGGGCCGTAGTTTGGAGACATCTGCCCTTATTCATCATTATTATCGTTCCTCACTACGGATGCTTCAGTGGCCACAAGAACCATTAATAGGCGGCTCACAGAAGGAGGACTGAGCTCACGGCGCCCTTTGTGCCGACTAGCAGTGACTCCTGTACACCAAAGAGCCCATTTGCACCGGAATCGGGCATATTCAGCCTGGAATACCATTGACTGGAGTAATGGTCTTCAGTGATGAGTCCCGCTTCGAACAGAGCCACGATGACGACGAAAGAGTGTCTGGAGAAGCCCTGGACAGCGGTGGGAGACTAAACTGACTGTCGCCCGTCGCACTGCTCGACAGCCAGGGGTGATGGTCTGCGGTGCCATTTCGCTTCATAGCAGGACCTCTTTGGTTGTCATACACGGCACCATTACGGCACAATGGCACGTCGACGATATTCTACGCCCCGGTTTGTTGCCTTTCATGGCAAGCCATCCTGGGCTTATATTTCAACAAGATGATGCCCGCCCACACACGGTGAGAGGTTCTACGGCGTGTCTTCAAGCTTTCCAAACCCTACATTGACAAGCAAATTCGCCGGTTCTCTCCCCAGTTCAGAATATTTGGAGCATTATGGGCTGGGTCCTGCAACGAGCTTAGGATTTTGAAGATCTAACACCGGAATTGGACATAATCTGGCTCGATATCGTCCAAAAGGACATCCAAAATTTCTATAAATCCATGGCAAACCGAATAGCTGCTTTGATAAGTGCCAGAGGTGGTCCAACGCGTTGTTGACTTGCTCAGTTTGTGAAGCTTTGTCTCTTTAATAAATGATCCAGTTTTTCTGAAATTGTAATTTGTCTGTAAGTGAAGATCACATCAACCGATTTCCGTCCCGATCGGATAATTCCTTCGTGGTGTTTTGCTTTTTTGTCTTAGAGTGTATTTATTTCTTTTAGAACAATACATTGCTTCGTGGACTGCTGTGGGCTCACCAGTTCCCGCTCTCAGTGGCACCAGGAACGGTCTTTGAATATGAAATAATTAAAATCATTTCGTGATTACACAATAGAGTTCACTTTTAGACAATACATGTACAGTTTTAGCCTAGTATGACAAGCAAAAAAGGAGGGACAAACACTTTTTACGAGAAGGCTCTACGTGTTTGCAGTACATCAGAGGCCTTTTGAGGTATATACTGCTTTGATGGTTGGTGTGTAGATTCACGTGCTGCGCCGTGTGTTAGGGAGAGGGCGCACTAAATGGGCAGGTGGCGGGCGGTGCGTGCGGGCGGTCTGGGAGAGTGTCTGTGGCAGGTGGTGTGCTCTGCACGTGACGCAACCCGGCCGGCCTCCCCACTTAGCCGCAGCTCTGCCTTCATCACCGACAGCCGCTCCTCCGCTGCCCACTAGGCCACCAATCGATAGCGCCCACTGACTTCCAGTCTGCATGCAGGGAATTTACCGGACACGCCGTTATTACTGGGCCTAAATCTTCACTGTATAAAGCGTATTTTGATTGTTATTGTGGAAACTGTGTACTCATATATATATATATATATATATATATATATATATATATATATATATATATATATATATATATATATATCTCTTACCCCCTGATGCTTTTTGCGCCTGACTGATGCCTGCCTGCTATGTGGAGCGGACTTCCGAAGTCTTGTTTATAAGCGAACTTCCAGGCACCGCTCTCGTAGCCACAGGGAGCGACTTACCAGGCCTTGAGTGGTCGAAGTTTGGAACCTTCAGCTACGATCGTCTTCAAGAATCATCTAGTATCCTGCTCGATTGGTTGAACACTGTCTAAAACCAGTATTGTGTTCCTTTAGAGAAGGAACTCTCGTGCACTTCTTCCAAGGAAATTGGAGTTATTCCGTAAAATTCTAGAGGCTACCATCGGTGGGTCATTGTGATTGGATAGGTCATTGAAGCATAGGGGAAAGTTTATCAAAATATTATGCCGAGGATGCCAGCTCAGAATTGTTTACCATAGAGAAACAGGGCGGCTGGTAGTAACTCTGAACACTCAAGTATTCTTACAAGACGAGCGCCAAGGTCTTGCATGTACAGATTTCAAACAGTGACTGTAACGTTTGTTTGACAATACTTCTTGGACATTTTCTGTGATTTAAAATTTGTTCATATCTTAATGTACGTTGGGTCTGAATGAACCAATGGCCTCTTAAATTCTGAAGCTTTATTGTTTCGTCAGAATTTAATGTAGTTTGTCTGTTTTCAGACTACGTTGTCTCGTTCGCACTTAGTGATTCTTTGATTCAGCCACCTTTTACAACCAACCTTTCTCACAATTCTTCCCTACCCTTTTAGTCTACTTCTGTACGACAAAAGCTACGAATTTTCGTAAGGCTGGCATTTAGTTATATGGTTGACAAAATGTCAACAGAGCCGAATGACTCAGTTAATTACATCGCTATCGGGATATTTATTGCGTCAAATTTGCTTGTAGCACTCACGCGTTACTATAATACGTATCCTGGCTGCAGTCCTCCTGTCCTCCTAATGTTCTGCTGCCACAGATTTCGCATTTCTTTCGAACTCCATCGGGCACTGAATCCGTTCATTTAATCCTCTCCCAGTTTCCTCTATACGCACCATGCGTCAATCACACAGAAGACTCACGCATTGTGGAGGCAATCGAGTACGTCCACTGTAGGTTGTACAGTTTTTTGTGTAGACATAAAAAATAGTCTTTATACTATTTTTCCGAAGAATTATACAGGGTGTTACAAAAAGGTACTGCCAAACTTCCAGGAAACATTCCTCGCACACAAAGAAAGAAAATACGTTATGTGAACATGTGTCCGGAAACGCTTACTTTCCATGTTAGAGCTCATTTTATTACTTCTCTTCAAATCACATTAATCATGGAATGGAAAAACACAACAACAGAACGTACCAGCGTGACTTCAAACACTTTGTTACAGGAAATGTTCAAAATGTCCTCTGTTAGCGAGGATACATGCATCCACCTTCCGTCGCATGGAATCCCTGATGCGCTAAAGCCGGCCGCGGTGGTCTCGCGGTTCTTGGCGCGCAGTCCGGAACTGCGCGACTGCTAAGGTCGCAGGTTCGAATCCTGCCTCGGGCATGGATGTGTGTGATGTCCTTAGGTTAGTTAGGTTTAAGTAGTTCTAAGTTCTAGGGGACTGATGACCACAGCTGTTAAGTCCCATAGTGCTCAGAGCCATTTGAACCATTTTTTTGATGCGCTGATGCAGCCATGGAGAATGGCGTATTGTATCACAGCCGTCCACAATACGAGCACGAAGAGTCTCTATATTAGGTACCGAGGTTGCGTAGACAAGAGCTTTCAAATGCCACCATAAATGAAAGTCAAGAGGGTTGAGGTCAGGAGAGCGTGGAGGCCATGGAATTGGTCCGCCTCTACCAATCCATCGGTCACCGAATCTGTTGTTGAGAAGCGTACGGACACTTCGACTGAAATGTGCAGGAGCTCCATCGTGCATGAACCACATGTTGTGTCGTACTTGTATAGGCACATGTTCTAGCAGCACAGGTAGAGTACCCCGTATGAAATCATGATAACGGGCTCCATTGAGCGTAGGGGGAAGAACATGGGGCCCAATCAAGGCATCACCAACAATGCCTGCCCAAACGTTCACAGAAAATCTGTGTTGAGGACGTGATTGCACAATAGCGTGCTGATTCTCGTCAGCCCACCCATGATGATTGTGAAAATTTACAATTTGATCACGTTGGAATGAAGCCTCATCCGTAAAGAGAACATTTGCACTGAAATGGGGATTGACACATTTTTGGATGAACCATTCGCAGAAGTGTACCCGTGGAGGCCAATCAGCTGCTGACAGTGCCTGCACACGCTGTACATGGTACGGAAACAACTGTTTCTCCCGTAGCACTCTCCATACAGTGACGTGGTCAAAGTTACCTTGTACAGCAAGCAGCAACTTCTCTGACGCTGACATTAAGGTTATCGTCAACTGCACGAAGAATTGCCTCGTCCATTGCAGGTGGATTCGTCGTTCTAGGTCTTTCACAGTCGCGAGTCATAGGCTGGAATGTTCCGTGCTCCCTAAGACGCCGATCAATTGCTTCGAACGTTTTCCTGTCGGGACACCTTCGTTCTGGAAATCTGTCTCGATACAAAGGTACCGCGCCAAGGCTATTGCCCCGTGCTAATCCATACATCAAATGGGCATCTGCCAACTCCGCATTTGTAAACATTGCACTGACTGGAAAACCACGTTCGTAATGAACACTAACCTGTTGATGCTACGTACTGATGTGCTTGATGCTAGTATTGTAGAGCAATGAGTCGCATGTCAACACAAGCACCGAAGTCAACTGGCGGTTAATCGAGGAAGTACAGTACATATTGACGATACTAAAATGAGCTCTAACATGGAAATCAAGCGTTTCCGGAGACATGTCCACGTAACATCTTTTGTTTATTCGTGTGTGAGGAAAGTTTCCTGAAAATTTGGCTGTACCTCTTTGTAACACCCTGTATTTTCTTGATCACTAACTAGTAACCAATGGCAATATTGCAGATGTGATGCAAGTTCTGTTATTTCTGGTGGCCCATTAATACTACTTAGTTTGAAGACCCTGTTATAGCCGCTGCGCAAAAGAGCTGTCTTTAAAAATTTCGGTACACTGATGCGCAAGGCACGTCGGATGACGTCAACGAAGACGAATGGCAAATTTCGCCTTGGCTGACAGAGTAACGGAAGGGGTAGGGCTCATCTCACAGCTCCTACTAAAATACTGCTTGTTGTTGGACCTATCGGTTGTTGTGTATTCATATCTGTGCAGCTTTGACTTCGTGCTATTCAGATGATATTTGTTGGTATGGAAAACTTAAGAACAAAAGTAATTTTCGCTTGACGTGTCACTGCGGCCTAACGTAACTCCATGAAACTGGGACCATAACAGAAGAAACTGTTACAGTAAAGCATGAATGTAATGAAAGAAATACGCGATGAGAAGAATAGAGATGATACTTTTATTCACAGACAATAATTATACTGAAGTCTCCGCGATTTATGCTAATCCCCTGGATATTACTAACGGCGCGACGTGGCTGACATGCTGGAAGCAAGACTGGTGAGGAATTCTTATAGTACAGCCTTCCATTCCTCCAGGAGCAATGTTGACAACTGCTGAATGGTCGTTGGTGCATGTGGATCTGCAGCGAAAAGTTTTCCCAACGCCTCCCACATGTGCTCGATGCGAGTTAAGTCGCGGTAGTGAGCAGGCCAGTCCTTTCGCCGAATATCGTCTTGCTCGAAGAGTTCCTCCGCATGCACAGTTCTATGCGGTCGCGCATTCTAATTCATAAAATGAAGTCATAGCCGAACTCACTACCGGAAACAGGCACACGGGGAAGGAATACAGTGTCTCAATAACGCTGTCCGCTGAATGGTTCAAATGGTTCTGACCTTAGCGGTCGCGCGGTTCCAGACTGAAGCGCCTAGAACCGCTCGGCCACTTCTGCCGGCGCTGTCCGCTGAGTGTATCGTGTATTCAACATTATGTCTCCACTCACCATATCACCTGGACCACCAAAACGAATAAGTTCGACAATGATGGACATACACTCACATGGCGAGCGGTAGAGAAACGTAATGCACCCGGGAACACTGTCGAACATGAACATTTTTGTGGTCCAGGGTCTGTGGTATGAAGAGGCATGGTGTTGTGGACGTATTGACCTCCAAATGTTTGATCATGGTGCACTCAGTGGTAAACGTTATTTTGGCGCTGTACTCCTTTCCCACGTTCGTCTTTTTAGGGGTGTATTCGTCCCGACTTCAGTTTTATAGAGGACAGTGAGCGACTGCCTCGAACTGCACAGATGGGGCAGATCCTGGAATGAGACATTCGGCGAATGAACTGGCCCTCCACCCCCCCCCCCCACCCCCGCGCACTTAAACCCCCCGCACCACCACTAAAACTCCTTACCAATCTTGACACCAGCATTGGAGCCCATTTCAGAGTATGAATTGCCATCCGTAATCATATACCGTCCTATTTAGAACCATGTCCCGCCTTTCGTAATGTCCGGGGGACCATCCTAAACCGCCTTGGCTTCAATGTTAATTACTGTCTGTGAATAAAGTTTCCTTCTGTGCTACACTGTAACAGTTCTGTCTTTGTATGGTCCATGTTTGTTGGCCAGTAACACATCACGTTGCAGTTAATTTCTTCCTTAAGTGTTGTACACCTGTATACTTGTGGATGTATTTACTTCGTTTTTCCTGCCGAGTGCCTTAATATCGTAAATCTTTGCTGTTGGGCTTTTCATAGCTATCATTTCCTTTCCTTCTCGTGGTTAAGGAATGTGTTACCTCCAGAGAATTTCTCCTTTCACCATGACCGTGGCAACATCGTACTTCTTGGCTTACAGCAGATTTTGCTGCCGAAACATGTTGTATGAATGAACGGCGACAAATGAAAATGTTACAGGAATAAAAATAAGGTTGTCGCATTTTAACTTTGTTCAACTATATTCTTCAGTACAAATGAAACTGAAGCAGTCTTCCATTTTGTGAGCCGTAAATTCACAAGACTCAATTATTAGTGCTAAATACCCATACCTCACACGGCAGATCGTTAGATCAGAGAAGTATTTCTGCTTCTGAGAAGTCAGATATATGTACATTACATTAACAATCACTTTCTGATCGTAGCTGGTGAATTAAATAAAAATTAATTTCTACAGTGAATCATAGAACTATCTTGGAAAATACCTTTTCGAGACTGATGTCTGAAATACTCCTCTGTGATATTGACGAGGGGCAGACTGAGTCAATAATTAAATCACTGAAGACGAAGAGCTCTCATGGATACGATGGAGTAACTGGCAGAATTACAGTACTGTGCTGCACGTGTTAGTCCTCTGCTTAGCCATATTTGTAATTTTTCCTTTAAGAAAGGTCGGTTTCCTGAGCGATTAAAGTACTCAGTAGTCAAGCTGCTTTATAAAAAGAGAGAAAGGGATAACGTAGACAATTTTAGACCTACTTATATGCCCATCAGTGTTTGCTAAAGTTACTGAAAAGGCTGTGTACGTAAGGATAATTGATAATTTTATTTCACATAATTTGCAATCAAATGTCCATTTAAAAATGGTTTAACAACCAATAATGCTATATTCTCTTTTCTCTGTGAGGTACCGCATGAATTAAAGAGAAGGTTTCGAACGCCGTTTTTTGATTTAACTAAGGCATTTGACAGTGTTGATCACAAAATATTGCTGCAGAAGTTGGACTATTTTGGAATACGGGGAGTAGCCCACAATTGGTTCAACTCTTACTTTAACAACAGACAGCGAAAGGTCATTATCCACAGTGCCCACAGTGTTGAGAATGGCTATGAAGTGGAGTATGGGGCATGGTCAAACGGGGTGAAGAGGGGTGCCCCAGGGTTGAGGGATGGGGGATGGGGCCATGGCCTGTTCCTTGTCTAAATAAATGATATGCCCTCTAGTATTATGGGCGATTCCAAAATATTTTGTTTGCTGATGACACTAGCTTGGTACTAAAGGATGTTGTGTTGTAAGTAGGCTGTTTATGTTTTCTTATTGGCAACGTTACGTAGCGCTCTGTATGAAAATCACTGGCTGTGCTGTGTGCAGTCTGTGGCTAGTTTGCATTGTTGTCTGCCATTGTAGTGTTGGGCAGCGGCAGCTGGCTGTTAACAGCGCGTAGCGTTGCTCAGTTGGAGGTGAGCCGCCAGCAGTGGTGGATGTGGGGAGAGAGATGGCGGAGTTTTGAAATTTGTAAGACTGGACGTCATGAACTGCTATATATATTATGACTATTAAGGTAAATACATCATTTGTTCTCTATCAAAATCTTTCATTTGCTAACTATGCCTATCAGTAGTTAGTGCCCTCAGTAGTTAGAATCTTTTATTTAGCTGCCAGTAGTGGCGCTCGGTATATTGCAGTAGTTCGAGTAACGAAGATTTTTGTGAGGTAAGTGATTTGTGAAAGGTATAGGTTAATGTTAGTCAGGGCCATTCTTTTGTAGGGATTATTGAAAGTCAGATTGCGTTACGCTAAAAATATTGTGTGACAGTTTAAGCACAGTCATGTATAATTTTTGTAAGGGGACGTTGCAGTGTGCAACATTGGACCTGTTTCAAATAGTGCAGTTCACGACATAAGTGGGATTATAGAAACTCAACTAAAGTTAAATCACAGTGAGACTCAGTTTTCACAGTTTCTAACACACAATTCAACAAAGCCCGAAATTTTAATTTCACAGAATGGGCTTATGATTAATGAAACTGAACTGTTCAGATTTATAGCTGTTCTGATAGATAGTAAACTGGCATGGAAAGCCCACGTTTTGGATCTTGTTCAAAGGCTTAATGCTACCATTTTTACTATTCGAACGGTGCTTGAAGTAAGTGATAATTCGACACGAAAAGTAGTCTTATATATATATTCTTTGTTGTCTTTTGCTTTTAACAAAATCAACTTATTTCCAAGAATTAGCCGCTTTCACTCAGTTAACACTTGGCAGAAATCCAACTGCATTTGGATCGCACTTGCTTGACTCTCGTGCAGAAGGGTGTGCAGCATATTGCTGCATCCATTTTCAGTATGCTGCCACAAGAACTAAAAAGTGTTAGCTGTAATCCACGCGCTTTCAAATCGAAACTGGAGAGTGTCCTCTTTAGTCACTCATTCTATTCTGTTGAGGAGTTCCTTGAAAAAGTAAGCTGATTCCTGTGGTATATTGTTGCTTGTGTGTACATAAACTTATGGCTTTTCTTTTTTCGGGTTCATAAACATTTTATTTAATCTTTTATTAATTACACACTGTAATTTTATGTACTGACACGTCCCATGACCTTGGAGATTTACTGCTCAATTTGGTCCTACGGTACTAGATTTGTAAAATAAAATTAAAAAAATTAAAAGATCCAAAAATTCTCGTACTTCATCCCATACGCGTTATAAACGAAACGACAAGATGAAAGCAGACCAGTTAACTATAATGTTTCCGTCAGAAAGAAAAGACATCGTTCGAGTCCAAATGCACTCAGGGGGCAATCATTCATAGATAGAATGATGGTTCTTAATTAGCTGCAAGAGTTCTAGAATTCGTTTCAAATGCCGAAACAGATCGTCGCTCTTATCAAGGAGTCAACCCCACGAAAGTGGCAGCAAGTAACAGCGTCGACAACTGGCGTACATGATCTCCACTTGAACGTCTGTCAATGCCATATCCTTTATAAGCGTCGGAATTAAAAATAAGCCTGGGCTCTGCAAGCCTAATTCCAAGGTAACGGAAGTCAGAGATGCTGTTAACTAGTATCGCGGCAGACCACTGCACCATTGTACACGCTGATAAGAGACGAAACGAGTGAGTGAGCTGCAAGAGTGAGTCGAGTGAGTGATGTGGAGCGCGGTGCCTCCAGCAGTTTCATAACTTGAGCAGTGTACCTGAGCAACAAACACAAACCGCATTGCAAACCCTACAGGGTAGCGGCACTCACCTACCTCTGTTACGTATTTATGGCAGCCACGAGAACTTTTTTAGCTCCAGGGTTGCGCTTTCCGCGTGCCGCCGTTCTAAGGCACGGAAATAAACGCTCCCATTCTGCGACCGCGTGGTCCGCACACAGGATTTGAACATATACGATTTTTCCAAACAGTCACAGCCATACGGAAATTTGTAATGAAAATTAATTATGAGAATCATGAAAAAGGTTCTGACATCACTGTCTGATAATCCAAATCTTTTACAAAACGTTGGTAGTTCCAGAACTTCGAGTCTAATTGATATTCTGGGAGAGATTAGCATATTAAGTTCATGTACTTGATTCATATACAAGTAACCCGCCTATGATTGCGGTCATTCGATTTGTAATTTCATCAGCTGTCAGAATTTATGATCTAAATTTAAATTTTGGGTTTACAAAACTCATTTTTTCTTTGTAGGGGCTTGATGTAATGTTTACATAGGCCTTGCCAACGTCACCGCGAAGTGCTCTGTCAAGGAATATAATCTGTACTATGGAGTCATATGACTTCAAAGTCGATTTTAATTAGAGTGGAAAAAACTATCTCGAGTGATATAGAAATATAAAGGAAATAAAAAGTATATATAGATGAACGGAAACAAAATCGCCACACCAAAAAATTGTTAAAGAAGAGTAATGAAATTTCGGGGCTACATTTGTCTAGGTAAAATATTTAAGTGAATAACATTACCAGATTACAGGTTAATGTAAGTGCGAGATAAGCAATTACAAATGTGGAATGATGGTACATTAATAACCGGTGTAACTGTCAGAAAGCTGAATGCATGTACACAAACGTGCGTGCATTTTGTTGTATAGGTGCCGGATGTGAGACGGAGTTTCATGCCTATTACACTTGGTCGATCATTACAGGGACAGGCTATTTTTTGATCACACTGGGGCTGTCATCCGATGGTGTCCCGTATGTGCTCGACAGGAGACCTGATGATCGAATAGGTCAAGGGCATGTCGACGTTCTGTAGAGCATGTTGTGTTACAACAGCGGTGTGTGGACGAGCGTTATCCTGGTAGAAAACACACCTTGGAATGCTGTTAATTAACGGCAGCATAGCTGGTCGAATCACCATACAGATGTATAAATTTGCAGTCAAGCTGCATGGGATAACCACAAGAGTGCTCCTGCTATCATACGAAATCGCTCTGCAGACCTTAGCTCCAGGAGTATGTCCAGTGTGTCTAGCACGCGGACAGGTTGGTTGCAGGCCCTCGACTAGACTCGTAATCAACACACTGCCATCAGTGGCACCGAGGCAGAACCGGTTAACATCAGGAAACACAACAGACTTCCACCCTGCCCTCCGATGAGCTCTCGCTTGACACCACTGCAGTCGCAAATGGTGGCGGTTTGGGGTCAGTGGAATGCAGGGCGTCTGGCTCGGCGCTGTCGCTGGAATAACCAATTTGTAACAGTTTTTTGTGTCCCTGTGCTGTCAACTCCTGCTAAAATTGATGCTGCAGATTCAGAACGATGAGCCAGAGCCATACACCGAATACAGTCGTCTTCTCTCTCAGTTGTGCCACATGGCCGTCCGGAGCCCGATCTTAATGCGACCGTACATTCTCGTGACCACCGCTGCCAACAATATTGCACGGTGGCTGCATTCCTGCCAAGTCTTTCTTCAACACCACAAAAGTAACATCCACTTCTCGTAGCCCTGTTACACTGTTGTTGTTGTGGTCTTCAGTCCTGAGACTGGTTTGATGCAGCTCTCCATGCTACTCTATCCTGTGCAAGCTTCTTCATCTCCCAGTACCTACAGCAACCTACATCCTTCTGAATCTGCTTAGTGTATCCATCTCTTGGTCTCCCTCAACGATTTTTACCCTCCGCACTGCCCTCCAATGCTAAATGTGTGATCCCTTGATGCCTCAGAACATGTCCTACCAACCGGACCCTTCTTCTTGTCAAGTTGTGCCACAAATTCCTCCGCAATTCTATTCAATACTTCCTCATTAGTTATGCTATCTACCCATCTAATCTTCAGCATTCTTCTGTAGCACCACATTTCGAAAGCTTCTATTCTCTTCTTGTCCAAACTATTTATCGTCCATGTTTCATTTCCATTCATGGCTACACTCCATACAAGTACTTTCAGAAACGACTTCCTGACACTTAAATCTATACTCGATGTTAACAAATTTCTCTTCTTCAGAAACGCTTTCCTTGCCATTGCCAGTCTACATTTTATATCCTCTCTACTTCGACCATCATCAGTTATTTTGCTCCACAAATAACAAAACTCCTTTACTACTTTAAGTGCCTCATTTCCTAATCTAATTCCCTCAGCATCACCCGACTTAATTCGACTACACTCCATTATCCTCGTTTTGCTTTTGGTGATGTTCATCTTATATCCTCCCTTCAAGACAATGTCCATTCCGTTCAACTGCTCTTCCAAGTCCTTTGTGTGTCTCTGACAGAATTACAATATCATCGGCGAACCTCAAAGATTTAATTTCTTCTCCATGGATTTTAATACCTACTCCGAACTTTTCTTTTGTTTCCTTCACTGCTTGCTCAATATACAGATTGAATAGCATCGAGGAGAGGCTACAACCCCAACCACTGCTTCCCTTTCATGCCCCTCGACTCTTATAACTGCCATCTGGTTTCTGTACAAATTGTGAAAAGCCTTTCGCTTCCTGTATTTTACCCCTGCCACCTTCATAATTTGAAAGAGAGTATTCCAGTCTACATTGCCAAAACTTTCTCTAAGTCTACAAATGCTAGAAACGTAGGTTTGCCTTTCCTTAATCTATTTTCTAAGGTAAGTCGTAGGGTCAGTATTGCCTCACGAGTTCCAACATTTCTACGGAATCCAAACTGATCTTGCCCGAGGTCGGCTTCTACCAGTTTTTCCATTCGTCTGTAAAGGATTCGCGTTAGTATTTTGCAGCTGTGACTTATTAAACTGATAGTTCGGTAATTTTCACATCTGTCAACACCTACTTTCTTTGGGATTGAAATTATTATATTCTTCTTGAAGTCTGAGGGTATTTCGCCTGTCTCATACATCTTGCTCAGCAGATGGTAGAGTTTTGTTTGGACTGGCTCTCCCAAGGTCGTCAGTAGTTCCAATGGAATGTTGTCTACTCCCGGTGCCTTGTTTCGACTCAGGCCTTTCAGTGCTCTGTCAAACTCTTCACGCAGTATCATATCTCCCATTTCATCTTCATCTACATCCTCTTCCCTTTCCATAATATTGTCCTCAAGTATATCGCCCTTTTATAGACCGTCTATATCCTCCTTCCACCTTTCTGCATTCCCTTCATTGCTTAGAACTGGGTTTCCGTCTGAGGGCTTGATATTCATACAAGTGGCTCTCTTTTCTCCAATGGTCTGTTACAGTACCTCTTTCAAATTCAATGAGGTCTTGATAATGGCGTCTTTGTTGCCTTAAAGACATCGTTGTCTAACATCAACTCACCACTCCAGCCTCATAAGTTAACTAATGTTCACGACCGTTATAGTGTGTATTTAAAGCAAACCTGATTTGCTTCCTCATAGTGGTCCTACTAGCGCCACACGTACGCGTTGGGTGCCAAGTGTGAATAATCATCATCTTTCAGATGTAGAAACACAGCTACCACCTTTCGTTTATGTCACACGACTCCTTCTTGGTGTTGCGACTTTTTCTCGTCGTGTATTTTCCTCCACGAACATTTTCCACACCCATATTGTCTGTATTATTTATCAAAAACTGGTAAGCATTGACAGAGACAGACGATCACTATTATTATGTCAAATGTCACAATGTTATTTCCATATCTACAATGTCTGTTTTATTTAACATACAGGTAAGAAGTGGGCCACATCATGATTCCAGCTACCTAGTTTTGTTTGGTTTGTAAGGGCACACAACTACGCACAACGAGCCGTCACCAAAACTGTGACAAATTGCCCTGTGTCACTGAATGCGTGTTACATTGTGTAACCCAATTAAAAAGGGTGACGTATGGTACCTTTCGTTACAATTTTGAGGGGAGCTAGTTGTGCGAAGTTCAGTGACCTTGAAAAGTAGCTAAAATTTGGTACCTGAAAGCATGAGATCTCAAATTTCTTACATATATGAAGATAAAAATATTATACATTTATTTCATCTGAATCTTCTATTATACAATCTGTACAGTCCAGTTTAATAGGAAGTTGATCATCCGATAACTTTGCATTCACATTGTAATGCTTGATACACTGTTGACACAAGAAAGGTATTATTACGAAACACTTGAGGTACCTGTGAGAGTTTTATGAAACGGTAATACACTCATTTGAAGGTTAGGTGAACACAGTATCTTATTTATCCACCTGAACATTATTGACGAACTTTATTTTTTCATGGCATAGTAACGAAAGAGTAAAGCATAAAGGATATAATTTTCTGACCAGCTCTCAAAGTCTGAATCTCATTCACATCTTCATGCACGGAACTATAAGTGAATAGTTCTAATTTGATAACTTACGGTAACCATTGTAACCTTTGTCTATGTGAGGCAGATTAAATGTACTTACGAGACAAAACTTCTGGTATAATGAAACTTACTGGCAGATTAAAACTGTGTGCCCGACCGAGACTCGAACTCGGGACCTTTGCCTTTCGCGGGCAGGTGCTCTACCATCTGAGCTACCGAAGCACGACTCACGCCCGGTACTCACAGCTTTACTTCTGCCAGTATTTCGTCTCCTACCTTCCAAAGCTGTGAGTACCGGGCGTGAGTCGTGCTTCGGTAGCTCCGATGGTCGCCGGCACGGTAGCTCAGCGTGTTCGGTCAGAGGATTAGCTGCCCTCTGTAACAAAAAAAAAAAAAAAAAAACTGAGTTAATCGATCAACAACGAACTTAAACGGATGTCTTACGACGTCTGCCCCGAGCAGATTCAACGAACAGAAGCGAACAAAATGAGATTACCAAAAAAAAAAAGAAGAAGATGGTAGAGCACTTGCCCGCGAAAGGCAAAGGTTCCGAGTTCGAGTCTCGGTCGGGCACACAGTTTTAATCTGCCAGGAAGTTTCATATCAGCGCACACTCCGCTGGAGAGTGAAAATATCATTCCTTCTGGTATAATATTTTACGTAAGCATTTCTTTAGTGAAGTATAAGACTGATGCGGTAGAGCTTTATGAACGGTATTTGGCATAAACTGTTTCTTTAGTGGAATTTAAAACAATCACTTACGAATGAATGTGTATGTGTGCTTGTTTTTGTTTTTGTGCTCGTATAGTGTTTAACTCTCCTACTCGACTCAAAAGCTGCTGCCAACAACTCGAATAACGATAAAATTATTAGGCAGACTGCTGTTATTGTTCAATGTAAAAGACAAGTTTGTATTTTACACATTCGAGGTCATAAATTATTTAGTTACAAAGTGTAAACAAATCTCTTTCTCATTCTGTTCAACTGTTTTCTGATATGCTGTGTGCTCACATTTGCATGTGTGTGTGTGTGTGTGGTGTGTGCGTGCGCGTATGTTTATGTATGTATGTTTATGTGTATATCTGTGCTGTATTTTCACTATCTTATATTTTTTAGCTTCCCATTAATAAAAATGGACTAGTCCCGCCGTCTTGAATTTTTGAATATCCTATCACCATCATCTTGCATTCCGTTATCTTGAATTGTGACAATACTGCCGCGGTATGTTATGTTGGCATCCCATGATTGTGAAGTCATTACACGTATGTGGAACATCATAACCTCAGATAAGTGGTATCATAAAGTGGTTCAGATAGTAGATAGCTATAAAGCTTATTCATTTACGAGAAGTAATGCACACATTTTAGATTCGGAAGTACTGTAAGATATACCTGTTTTATAAGTATCTTTTGTATTTTTCATAAATAAGCAACTCGAAAAAATGCTTGGGATGAGCATAGAGTACCACGATGTGTACTGCCTGCTGAAATCACTGCGTGTCTATCTGATCAGTGTGCAGAGAGTCTGAAGACACGGTCAGAGACAGAGACTGTAAGAGTGCGACCACAAGAGGAATTTAACATTTATGAGAAGCAAGCGTAGGCTAAGTAAACAAAATCTGGGCTCATGCTAGCATGCAGTTGACTTTGGAATCTGGGAAGCTGAACCAGGAAAAGCTATGACATCAGAGCCACTGCACAGTGTATATGACACTCATGCCAGTTACGATGGAGTAGCAAATCACGCCAGCTCTCAACCATGTCTGGTGGGGAGAACAAATCTCTTCCAGAGCTGTGTTGAAATTACTAAATCTAGGGACAAGGGGTGATGGGGATCTCTGGCACGGGTTGTGCCTGGAAACTCTCAATACGGACATCATGGGGACATTTGGTGTGGTGACAGGCTGATGCTGCACCAGAGGCTGGTGGTCGAGAACCGATTAGGGCTGAGGGACTACTGAGACTGGCAGTGGTGATGATTGATGGAGGTTCTCTACCTACCTCCATAAGGTCTGTGCGTGCCACTAAGTGTTGAGAGAGGACTGCGTGGTTCCTCACACCCGTTCAAATGTCTCTTGTATGTATTGTTTGTGGCACCCACTGCTCAGTTTGAAGTGTGTGCAACTCGTTAGAGTGACGTGTGAGGTGCTGCTGACCTACTGCAACTATATAAAGTTGTTGCCTCTAATGTCCCACCACGATTCCTTGCATCCGCCAAGGTGTCCACTAAATGAAGATGCCCAAATGGAAGAATCTTGCTGACACTATGGCTTGGCAAGGGGCACATAGCACTAGACACAACAGGTCAAAGGGGTCATGTGGCTAATAGCTATGCAGCATTTCAGCCCGAAGTTGCTTGGTAAGATGCCAAAAGCTGGACAGGGCAACATCTCCAGGTAACAACCAAGACTGTTTTATTTAATTGCGATTGGAACATCCTGACAAAGTGTTCGATCTCTGCGTTTGATACCAGACAGAACGGCGCAGTGGTCAGGAGCTTAATTCCACTCAGTGGCAGAATACTTCAGATTCTTCCAACTCCCAGGCAACCATTGCCTGAGCCCAGAGTGCGTGGCACACTTTCACTGTGACAATGGCAGCTAAGGCCCTAATTCTAGCGTGTGAAGTCTTGAAGACAACGTACCAACATGTGAGAATTTAAACGAGGATTCTATAACCAACAGCCGCATGGCCTCCAAGAAGGGATCAGTAAACTCCACATGCATCCAGTCCTACGAGTGCTCTGGCATGTGTCAAGGAGAAAATTTTTGTGGTGACGCTGTCTGGTTGCGGCTGAATATTGAAAAGGCACGCGCTGCATGCTTGGTGGTGGAATTACTGACCAGGCCAGCACTTTCATGTTAAATATCCACCAGTGAGACACATGTAACACTGCAGAAAGCGTTGTCGCAATGACAGTGAAATAACATTCACGTGCCGTGTGGAGGACGTTCAGTGAATGTCGTAGGGATAATTTTTCAGAAATAGTCCCAGTGTTGCAATCGGTTCTGTTCTGTCTGGGAGCTTGAACAGGGGATTAAACAGCCACGTGAGCGACTTTGTTTTGTGGAAATGGAAATGAGCGTTTGGTGTCATTAGTCGAGAGGCCCCTTTCAGGGCAAGGAGGTGTAACGTAGTATTGCACAAGAAACCAGGGTACTTCTTGCTTTAAATTTGATCACGAAAGCCTCCTTCTCAGTGCGAGAATAATTTCTCTCTGGTGCCGGCAAAGTCTTAGAGGTGAACGTTACAGGGATTTCTGTGAGGCTTACTATGGGGCGAACGTGGTCAAATGTGGAATTGTGTGTACGTGTTGCCCCAATTTTTGGAACACCAACTGAAATGCTGCTGATCACACAAATGTCACTCCTTTCTTGGAAGTATGATTCAATGTATGGAAAAGGCGAGTAGACCAAGGAATTAATTTTGAATAATAGTTTGCTCTAAAAATTACTGTAATCTTCTAATAATCTTAGGGAAAAAGTACGTTTCTCAAGCTTGCAACGCACTTCATTGTCTAATAGTCGTTAAAAATTGCCTGGAGATTTTACAGATTTGGAGCCTGTAACTTAACTGCAATTCAAATAGCTGATACAACGCAGAATGTATTTGATAAATTGTTCAAGAGAATACTGGAATATTCCTGGAATTGATGCTACCCCAAACGCCAAACAGATAAACTAAAACATTCCGAAACAAGAATTTTATACTAAAATCTGCCTCTCTAGCCAATGGAAAATGGAAGTCCGCATCTCTGAGGTCAGTTTTGGAAAATACTGACTGTTGGCCAGTTTAAACAGCAACCTCTCGGGACACTTTTTGGGATATGTATTTCACTTTGTGCATTAAGTGTGTGTTAGAAATCATTGCAAAGTCTAACATTGCCATTTGGTTTTTGACTCAGACCACTGTGGGTGGACCAGTGGCTTCTACATCTACATCTACATCATCCTTCGCAAGCCACCTAATCGCATGTGGTGGAGGAGACTGTTTGTACCACTAACTGGGCCCTTCAACCGTGTTACACTCGCGAATAGCGTGTGGGAAGGATGATTGTCGGTAAGCTTCTCTATTGGTTCTAATTTCTTGAATTTTTTCCTCATGGTCATTAAGCGAGATGTGAATCTTCAGGTTTTGGCAGCGCTAAGACTGTTCCATTAATTTTCGGGTGTGCAGCCGCATGAATTCTCCTTCTTCTTCTAATATTTCGGCTGTATAACGTTCAGCTATCTTCAGTGTAAGCCGCAAGACTGCCGCTTCTTTTTTTTCTTTATTGTTTTTTTGAAAACTTTTGAATAAATGTACGCCGGCAGCGGCCTATGTACGCCGCTCTTTGGCCACAGTGAACACATACAGGAAACAGAAAGACAGAAAAACAAAGAACATGGTGGACAAAAACGGGAGACAGACATAGTAAAATAAATGAAGCCATTCACGGGTGCACTGTTTGAATAAAAAGCGTTCATAACATAGCACAACGGGGAAGAACGAGTTTACACACGTGAACGGAGGAGCGTAAACTGAGAAACACTGAAGCACTGACGCGAAGACACACGAGCACTGGGGATGCTCTCCGGCGCGCGAGCTGGGGACCTTCCAAAGGGAAGAGGTGATGGTAGGATGGGGAGGGGGGGTGTTGATACCAGTGGGAGAGGGGAAGGGAGGGGAGGGGAAAGGGTAGGGAGGTTGTCGAAGCGCAGGGGTGGATGGGAGGGAGGGAGGAAGAGAGAAGGGAGAGAGCCTGCCCTGGAGGAAAAACACAGGGGGAGGAAGGGGAGCCGGCCGCTGATGGCTGAGCGGTTCTGGCGCTACAGTCTGGAACCGCGCGACTGCTACGGTCGCAGGTTCGAATCCTGCTTCGGGCATGGATGTGTGTGTTGTCCTTAGGTTAGTTAGGTTTAAGTAGTTCTAAGTTCTAGGGGACTTATGACCTCAGCAGTTGAGTCCCATAGTGCTCAGAGCCATTTGAACCATTTTTTGAGGAAGGGGAGGATCAATGTTGGTAGGAGGGGTAGATGGAGGGGAGGAGGGCATCATCAGGGAGGGGGGGGGTTGGTAGAAGCCACCTTGGGCAAGGGTATGGAGTGTGGAGAGATGGAGAGTGCATGGGATGTGGGCAGCAGACAGGGGTGGGAAAGGATGGGAGAGACAAGCGGGTGAGGGAAATCAAGTATGCAGGAGGTGTAAAGGATCTGTATCTGTTCGAGGAAAAGGAGGAGGTGTGGGAACGGAATTAAATCATACAGGATCCGCATGGGGAAGGGGAGGCAGATGCGATAGGGGAGATTTAGCGCATGGCGTTCCAGGATTTGAAGGGATTTGTAGAAGGTAGGAGGGGCGGCGATCTAGGTGGTATGGGCATAGCAGAGTATAGTGCGGATGAGGGATTTATTGGTGTGGAGGATGGTGGATGGGTCTAAACCCCATGTATGGCCAGAAAGGGGCTTGAGGAGGTGGAGTCAGGAGTGTGCCTTGGCTTGTATGTGGGGTCCAGGAGAGGCGACAGTCAAGGGTGACGCCAAGGTACATGAGAGTGGGGGTGAGGTTGATAGGACGGCCATAGATAGTGAGATAGAAATCGAGGGGATGGAAGGAAGGGGTGATTTTGCCTATAATGATCGCCTGGGTCTTGGAAGGGTTGACCTTGAGCAGCAGCTGGTTACACCAAGTGATGAACCGGTCAAGATGAGATTGGAGAAGGTGCTGGGAGCGTTGCAGGGTGGGGGCAAGGGCAAGGAAGGCGTACTGGAGAAGGTGTGAGGGAGGTGGAGGCAGCGGCATGTCCGCCGTGTAAGGAAGGTAGAGAAGGGGAGAGAGAACAGAACCTTGGGGCACACCGGTGGAGGGGTCGAAGGTGTAGGAATCCGTGTTATGGATGGTGACATAGGAAGGACGGTGGGAAAGAAAGGAGGCGATCAGATGGACGTAGTTAATAGGAAGGGTGAAAGTGTGGAGTTTGAAGAGAAGACCGGAATGACATACATGGTCATGGGCACGTTCAAGGTCAAGGGAGAGGTAGATGGTGGAGCGACAGGAGTTGAGTTGTTCGGAGAGGAGGTGAGTGAGGTGAAGGAGAAGGTCATCGGCAGAGAAGGACAGTCGAAAGCCACATTGGGTAGCGGGATGGCGATGGTGCTGGTGGAGATGCTGGTGGATGAGTCGGGTGAGGATGGATTCCAGGAACTTGCTGAAGACCGAGGTAAGGCTGATGGGATGGTAGGTCGGTTTGAGGAACATCAGGATCAGGGAGGTTTTCCAGGGTGGAAGCCAGTGGACAAGACCACATAATATAGTCTGGCCAGGGTGGAGAGGAAGGAGGCGGGGGCTTCACGGAGGTGCCGGCCACGGTGGTCTAGCGGTTCTAGGCGCTCAGTCCGGAACCGCGGGACAGCTACGGTCGCAGGTTCGAATCCTGCCTCGGGCATGGATGTGTGTGATGTCCTTAGGTTAGTTAGGTTTAATTAGTTCTAAGTTCTAGGCGACTGATGACCTCAGAAGTTAAGTCGCATAGTGCTCAGAGCCATTTGATTTCACGGAGGTGACAATGGGTAGCACAGTTGTGACCGGTAGCGGTGTTGCGTTTCGGCCGGAGTTTAGATATAATACCTTGAGTAGTGATCAGGGCATTGAGTTCGGTGTGTGTAATGTTGTCCAAGTACTGGAAGCCAGGAGCGAGTGGAGTGGCAGAGGTGTCAGTTCGAACGCGGACATCAGGGAAGAGGGAGTAATCGAACTGGGGATCATCAGGGAGGGTAAAGATATCAGAGAGGTAAGAAGCAATGTGGTTAGCCTTACTGAGGTTATCATGAAAGGGGTGCTCATCATGAAGGAGAGAGTAGTAGGGTGGGGGGGGGGGGTTAGATCCGGTAAGGTGGCGGACGGCTGACCAGTATTTAGACGAGTTGATAGGTAGGGTAGCAGTAACACGGGTGCATGTCTGTCGCCAGTCCCAGGGTTTCTTGGCCGTGAGCAAGTTTCGGACATGTCATGCCACTACAGTGCTCACTTCGTCCCTTTATACTTGTGTACCGCGCAACTACGCATGCGGCCACAGATGCAAATGCGCCAGAGACTTTGGTCGGAGACAGAGACGTGCACAATGCTCGAGTTACATCTATGAATCCGTAGTCGATCTGTGTTGACATGTAGATATTGTGAACTGCACTGTGACGGGGACTTTGTGAGTTTATTACACCAAGTGCCGGATTCCACGATTTATCAAGGTTGAAACCTCTAGCTCTATTAATTAAATTTGTCGTAAATCGAATCTCAATTGCCTCCTTCACTATCGAGTCCTAAAAAGATGATGTAGTTGCGAAAATTTCGACGTTGTCATACGACATATTGTGACCAGTATCAATACAGTGCTATGCCACTGTCGACTTGTTAGATTGTAAAAGCCGTGTGTATCTCCGGTGTTCTGTACATCTTTCTTGGACAGTTGGAGAGTTGTTTGTCCAATGCAAGAAAGGCCACATTCACATGGAATCGAGTAAACTCCAGATTTTCGGAGCAGCATATCATCTTTGACGGAGCCGACGAGTGCAGCTGTCTTGGGTGGAGGGCGAAAAATTACTTTTACTTTGTGTCTGCTGAGAACTCGTCCTATTTTTGATGAGAGGCTACTCACATATGGCAGGAAGGCCATCGATTTGAAGGTTCCTTCATCTTCTTCCGCTTTCTTTGTGGCCTTTTTCGGTTTCATTTTCAGTGCCTTCTGTATTTGTTGTGAGGAGTACCCATTGTCTTCAAACACTCTTTGTAAGTGGGAAAGTTCATCTTCCAGACTGCTTTCGTCAGAAATAATATGCGCTCTAAGAGGTCAAATTTCGGAGAACACTCATTGTCTGGGCAGGATGGTGGCAGCTATTTGCACGTAAATACAAATCCGTGTGCGTCGGCTTCCGATACACTTCATGTTCCAAAGTGCCATCCTCTCTGCGCCGAACCAGAATATCCAAGAATGGAAGGCATCCTTCCTTTTCAATTTCCATTGTGAGCTGTATTTGATCGTGGAGGGAGCTCAGATGTCTTAAGAAGTCTTGCAAGTTATCTTCACCATGGGGCCAAACTACAAAGGTATCATCAACATACCTCCAGAATACCGTGGGTTTCAAGTCAGCAGATTCAAGCGCCTTCTCCTCGAAGTCTTCCATAAATAAACTGGCCACCAGAGGGGATAAGGGACTGCCCATGACGACTCCGTCCATCTGTTCAAACAATTCGTTGTTAAATAAGATGTAGAGGTCAGAACATATTTGAATAAAGCTGAAATCTCTTTGTCAAAACTTTTTTCAGTAAGTTGTAGAGATTCTGGAAGGGGAATCTTTGTGAATAAAGACACTACATCGAAACTAACTAATATATCAGAAGGGTTCATTTTCAATGATTTCAGTTTACTAATGAAATCAGCAGAGTTTCTTATGTGGTGAGCACATTTTCCCACAAGAGGCCTCAACAACAATGCCAGTAGGAGAATTCTTGCGGCTGCACACCCGAAACCTAATAGAACATTAACCGAGATGGATGTGAGGAAGTAATATGTTATCCAACTCTTCCTGGAAAGTGCTCTCTCGAATTTTCAATACTAAATCTCGCCGTGATGCACAACACCTCTCTTGTAACGTCTGCCAAATGAATTTGATGAGCATCTCCGTAACACTCTCGTGCTGACTAAACGATCCCATGACGAAACTTTCCACTCTTCATTGGCTTTTGTCTATCTCTTCTATCAGTGCTATCTAGTAGGTATCCCATTTAGATGAACAATACTGAAGAATCGGTCGAACAAGCATCTTATAAGCCACTTTCTTTTTTGGATGAGTTACATTTCCTTAAGCTTCTTCCTATCAATCTGGGTCTGGAATCTGCTTTTCCCACTATCTGCTTTATGTGGTCATTCCACTTAAAATAGCTCTGGATAGTAACTCCTACGTGTTTTACGGCAGACACTGTTTCCAGAGGTTTCTCATCAATAGTGTAGCTGTACAGTAGTGGATTTCATTTCCTATGTAAGCGCAGTATGTTACATTTATTTACGTTCATGGTCAACTGACAGGGTCTGCACCATTCATGAATTCTGTGGAGGTTATTCTGAAAATCTTTACTATCTTCTGGCGTTCTACTTTTTTATAGACAGCCGCAGAGACATTCGTCGCTTTCTACTATATCATTTGTATGATGAAATCGTTGGTACTATCCTAAGATTCTTCCATTTTTCTAGTGCCACCTTCACTTAAAGTATACCGCAAAGCAAACAGCATGGGACAGATTCGTCAAAATTTAGAAACTGCTGACGGTTTCAGTGTTATGTCGGCTTCAAAATTTGTAGCTGTGCCCAAATCCATGTAAAAAAGTTGATTGAACAACCGCAATAATGCCTCCAAGTTCTGAAATGGTGTTGCCTGAAAGATAAGGTTAATTTTACCAACAATTTCAATCAATAAAAACAAAATAGAAAAAGCAAAAGTTCGAAAATATTAGGACCATAGAAGAGATAGTTTACAATAAAAAATTGATATGTCTTACTTGTAGAATTCAAGAACATACCTTCTTTGTATTTATCAGATTATTGGCTGGAGAAAGAATTAGATGACTTGATACTGATTTAGATATAAGTTAAAAATAAAGCTTGATACTATTAAAACTACTTCAAACAAGCATAAAAAAATGGTTGTTTTCCATGTTTAGGGCGTATGCAAAAATTAACGAATATTTTGTACAAGAATATTTGTTTTATTATTCCTTAGCCTGCCAAAAATCCTAAAATAAAGTCTCCTTATTGGATAATATACGTGTGTCTTTTGGGCGGTGATCTGGAAAAGTAGTTGAAAGTGAGAAGTTGGGTGACCTTGAAAAGTATCCAAAACTAACTGAAAGCATAGTATCCCCCGTTTAGTGACAAGGCAGAATACTTGATGATGAAAATGTGTCCGGTTGCAGCTGACAAAGCATCTTGCTGCTCTCCTTTTTTTGGGTGTAGGATACCCGCGTGTGTGATGTCAGGGTTAAGGCACTAAGCATAGCACGTTGCACATCCGTGCATTGAAAAGCAGGCCAGAAGGCCTGTAGCTATACTAATAGCAATGATAGTTAGATTCATTCTTAGTTTTTGTTCTCACCAAATGGTGTCGATAGCATTTTTAATGTATTTGTGACGTTGCTTACCCAGTGTCACCACCGGAAATTGCGGAGCTCTACACGTCAATGACATTTGAGGAGAACGTTGGCTACAACGTCGGTGAAAGGCGACAGACGTGCAACAGTGGAAAAACTCAGCGTTTAGCACGGCGAAACTCGAGTGTCTACAAAAGTTGAATTAAACTTTCTTTATATGATTCTGAAGGACACTTACGATTTCTCTGCCTGTGTTAGCGAATGTGCACCAACCAATGACTTAATTTTACTCATCAGTATCGTATTACACTGCCATGCCTGAGGAGGCACGCTTTGTCTTTCACAGAGTGGATGGGCGCCGGTGGGTCTGGCACGAATAACGAAGAAAGAGAAACTTTATAACCATTTCCGAAAGAACACATGCGAGTATATGCTGCCGACCATTAAACAGCTTCCTTGACAATTTATAATGTACATTGAAGCAATCTCACTTGATTTGGTAACAAATTCATCCCTGAAGATTACATTCACCAGCATATGATTCTTATTGCTGAAAGGCATGACATTTGCAAGCAGGATAACTTGGGCTGCTACCCGGGCACCGGCGCAGATGCCTCTTCAATAGCAGAATTGTGCCTGTAGTGGATTGAGATTTATCGCTGCAGACTGAGTTATTTACTTTCGATTAGTCTCGCTAACGCATGTGCTGCAAGGAGCGATTCCATTGGATTAGTATAATAAAGTAACAGTATACGCTTGTGTCAGTGATTGTCCTCGTTAAAGCTGACCTTTTGATGAATGTAATTCCGTTCTGGATTTAACACTTTGTTTTACTTCGTTACTTGTTACAGCCTGTGCTCTACTCGTGCGATCGACAGCGCGAACGAACGTAAATTACTTAGCTGTCCGAAAGGTTAAAAGCGAGTAAGCTCTACAGACTATCGGGAATGATACAAGGAACTACGAAGCGATTTAAGGGCGAGGACCTACAGAAGACTTCATACCAATGCTTTCCTTCTGTCTGCGTTTGAGGTTTATAGTGTTTGACTTACTAGAGTAAAAGGATAGTATTGTTTATACTATATTTAAAACACCTTGTAACTAAAAGGAATATGGTAAAGCATGACACATGGCGCATATTCTGCCTGTGTCCAAAGATGTAAGGATACCAGCGAGTTATAAGGCAACACACTATTTAACATTATCCAACAGGAGTTTTGTACTTTCGAACAGGTTGTCTTCACTGTTTTAAAATTTGACTTTAGAGTTCTTTTATTTATTATTTCTTAATCCGTTTATTTGAAACCCTCCCCCATAGCCGGGATCCAATGACACTCATAACACTGGGACTTAAATCTGAGACTACCGGCCAATACTTGGCCGATCTACAGTGTTTTGTGTCTCCCGATAACGACTGAATGTTTTAATGACGTTGGTGTGACGTACTCCAATCTGGTTAGCATCTTCTCTTGACGACAGCCCTTCATGCGTAAAGCAACAATTCGCGCATGATCTAAAGTATGCTTGAGATGACCTTTCGAGGAATGTGTGAGAGGGGGTCCGTTTCTTTCGCATCCCCTCTCATAATATTTTCTTTCCCTGGCTTATTTCTACCACTCAGTATTTCCGCCATATCCATTTCTGCCCGTCGCATACCAATACTTGGAAGAAGATTTCCTGCTCGAAATTTGATTTGATTTTTTTCTCTATTTTGTCATGGGAATCAGCAGCCCCAGTCTTTTTTTATATACCAACTCCCTGTGTAATAACCTGCATGAGATGAGAAGATTGCGACATTATTTCAAGCTAGAGGAAGTCGAAGAGACCTAGACACACTGGAATGTTTCAGATTGATTATACAGGATGTTTCCGTAAGATAGTGTAAAACTGTAACAGGACACTGAGAATGCTCCACTGAACAATTTGAGATAGGGAACCTGAGGTCTGAAAAGCCAGTTTAAGTAGATACGGAACTTATATATCATTTTGTCTAGCATTAGTGTTTTCCAGCTTATTTAAAACTAACATTCGTACAAGTTTACACATACTGTACTGTTTACTTACGAGCACATTATTTATTTCCTGTAAGGAAACAACGCGGACAAACCTGATTACTGGGAAGTCAAGGTACAGGTTTTGTTTACTTTACTAGCTCCTAAGGTGGTTCTCTTGTATCGTAATTACATTGTCCCCTTAGCTGTTCAGGAGAGGATGTGGATACAGCATGACGGTACTCCGCGTCACTTCAGTGTGAATATCCGCAACCATCTCAGTGCTGAATTTCCTGGTCCCTGGATTGGAACGGGAGGTCCTATTCCATGGCCTGCGAGGTCATCTGACCTGAATCCCCTTCATATCTAAAGTCACTTCCGGATGAGATCCCAGCGGATACGGAGATGGAATTAGATTCCAGAACTGTAGCTGCCTTTGATGTGATTCGAAACACGCCAGGGGTAGTTTCAGGGTGCTTCAGAATCTTGTTAGCCGATATCATGCTTGTATTGAGGTTGATGCCGTCAGTTTCAGCACATTTTGTGCTATATGGTACAAATGGTACGTTCATTGGCGGTATTTGCAGTTAACTGTAACTAATGTAAATAAAAAAGTACGCAGCAATGTGATTTGTTCCTATTTTCTCCTTAAGCTGGCTTCTCCAACCCCATGTTTCGTACCTCAAATTAGTGGAGCATCCCCTATGTCCTGTTAAATTTTTGCACGCTCTTGCGGAAACACCCTGTAAGACAGACATTATGGTAGCAGATTTTAAATTGTAAGAGATTTCCAGGGGCAGGTGTGGGCTCCGGCCACAATTTATTGATTATGAGCTGTAGTTAACTAAGAAAAGATAGGAAATTAAGGAGATGGAACCTGGATATAATGAAAGAACGAGAGATTGTTGAGAGTGTCGGAGGGAGTGTTACGCAGCAATTGACGAGAACAGGGGCGAGGAATACAATGAGAGAGGAGTGCGTAGCTTTCAGAGATGAAATAGTGAAAACAGCAGAGGATCAAATAAGTAAAAATATATGGCCTAATGGAAATACTTGGATATCACAGGAGATAAAGAATTTGATTGATAAAAGAGGAAAATTTAAAAATGCAGCAAATGAACCAGAAAAAAGGTAATAGAAACGTCTAAAAATGAGATTGACAGGAAACGCAAAATGACTAAGAATGGCTAGAGGACAAATGTAATGATTCTGAAGCATATTTCACCGCCTACAGGAAAGTTGAAGAGGCCTTTGGAGAAAAGAGAACGAGCTGTATGAATATCAAGATCTCAGAGAGAAAACTTGTATTAAGCAATGAGTACATAGGGGGTCTACACAAGGGAGATGAACTTGAAGGCAATATTATAGGAAGACCTAAGTCGAAACACGTTCTGTGGAGCAGACGCCACTCCTTCAGAACTACTGAGAGCCTTGGGGGAGCCGGCCATGACAAACTCTACATCTGGTGTGCGAGGTGTATGAGATAGTCGAAATCAGACTTCAAGAAAAGTCTAACAGTTCCAATTCCAAGGAAAGCAAGTGCTGACAGGTGTATACATAATCGAACTATCAGTTTGATGAGTCATGGTTGCAAAATACTGGCACGAATTCCTTACACAAAATGCAAAAACTGGTAGAAGCCGATCTTGAGGAAAATTAGACTCCTGAGAAATGTTGGAATACGCGAGGCAATTTGACCCTGCGACTTCTCTTGGAAGATAGATTGAGGGAAGGCAGAGCTACGTATGTCGCATTTATGGATTTTGAGAGAACTTTTGAAAACGTTGATTTGAATACTCTCTTTCAAATTCTGAAGGTATCAGAGTAAAATACAGGGAACAAAAGGATATTTACAACTTGTACAGACACCAGATGGCAGTTACAAGAGTCGAAAGGCGTGAAAGGGAAGCAGTGCTTGAGAAGTGAGTGTGACAGGGTTGTAACGTGTCCTCGATGTTATTGAATCTGCACATTGAGCAAGCACTAGAGGAAACCGAGGAAAAATCTGGAGTAGGAATTAATGTTGATTTAGAAGAAATCAGAACTTCGAGGTTCGCCGACGACACTGTAATCTGTCAGAGACGACGGAGAATTTGGAAGAGCAGATGAACAGAAAGGACAGCACCCTGAACAGAGGATATAAGATTATCATCAACAAAAGCAAAACATGGATAATGGAATGTAGTGGAGGCATTAAAAGTAGTCGATGAGTTTTGCTATTTGAGCAACAAAATGACTGATGATGGCCGAAGCAGAGAGGATATAAAATATAGAACGACAATGACAAGAAAAGCGTTTCTGAGGAAAGGAGATTTGTTGAAATCGATTATAGATGTTCTGAAAATTTTTTTCTGCAGTGTAGTCATGTAAGGAACTGAAACATGAACGATAAACAGTTTAGACGAGAAGAGAATAGATGCCTTGCTACAGAAGAATTCTGAAGATTTGATCGGTAGATCACGTAACTAATGAGGAGATACGGTATAGAACTGGGGAGACAGGACGTTTGTAGCAAAACGTGACTAAAAAGAAGGACTGTTTGTAGGGCACATTCTAGAACATCAAGGGATCACCAATTTAGTACTAGAGGGAAGTGTGGGGAGGGGGAGGGGAGTCGGGTAAAAATTGCAGAGGAGGGCCAAGAGATGAGTTCATTAAGCGATTCAGAAGGATGTAGGTTGCAATAGTTACTTATATGGGATGGGTAAAAGCTCATTGGACTACTTTCAGCCTGCCTGGGGGACAAGTCTGAGCATCAGAAGCCACCCTTCTCGCCGTTTCCAAAATCGAGTCCCATGACTGGCCCTATAGAATTCAGCGCATATCGTTTTAGAACTTGCTAAATCTATTCTGTTTTCTGAAAGAGTCTAGGGGCAATGGCGACCAGCACTTTTCCAGCGCCCCTGGTTGGCTTAGTGGCCCTTGATTTCTAATATTCGCCGGGAATCGGCCCCTCCATAAAGATCGGATTCTGGACTCAGCGCCCGGGGAAGGCTGTGAAATTTTTTCGCTGGAGACACTAGGCCACGGGCAGACGGTGAGACACAAGATTCAGATGGCAGGTCGCGTTCAAAACCCTTAGATGCAGGGAGTGAACCATGTTCCTCGTTTTTACTTTTTCATGAGAAGTTTAATTTTATCGTGAGGAATTCCAGTTGCGAGGCGTTGTAAAAAGTCACGTGGTCGGTACGAAACAGTTGGCTATGTTTTCTGTACAGATCCGTTTTCTCGAAATTCAATGTTGAGCGAATTTTATGATTTTTTCCTTGCTATGGTATCGGACGCCACGTGGTCACCGGCCACTCCAACTCGGATCGTAATCTCCCTAGATGGAAGTATCCTAGGCCGATGAAACTGTCGAAAACCAGTGTTTATACGAAATGAATAATTCACGGCTTCCTGGAATTTACTGTAGTTTTGGACAATAGGACGTCCTCTCCTGTTAATTTTTATCTCGCTGGTGTCCCCATGTGAGTTGGCTTTATATTTTACTTGACTTTTAGTTAGCCATTGTACCACACGTCTTTGATTTTCAACGACCAGGTGTTTCGTGAGTAATAGCTGCCGTATCAGACAAACGGAAAAGCAGCTCTTCTAGAGCATCTGTCAATGTATCTTTCACCAAATTCTTTATCTTCCCTCACAAAAAAATTGTAGAAGGTCAGGCACATCTCTCAAAGAATACTTACTCATCAAACGGCAGTGTGAACAACATCTGTGACCATCACTAGTGTCAAAACCTTCATGGACCCATACCGGGAAAAGCTGCATCTATGACATTTTTGCACATAAACAAATGTTTCTTTTTGTCTTCTGCAGACACGTCAAGATTTTGTATACGTAGTTTCCATTCCGCCATGTATACGATGACATTCACTGTCTGAGGCCCTATACAACACGTTCAGAAGGAAGACCGGAGACTTTCCTCCTCAGGTGTGTGTGTGTGTGTGTGTGTGTGTGTGCAGGTTAACACTAACATAAAGTGAAATTCTCCAAAATCTTCTCGCGGTATCACCAGCCAAGTCCTTCATTAATGCCAATTTCTGCTTTCTTTCGGGCAACGATTGTGGGGTGGGGACCTGGAACCGACGTGAATGATAGGCATGAGGGCGTTACTGAGATAAACTCTTGAGTGCTATGAGGGGCCGCTCTTTGTGGGAGATAACGCTTACATCGATATCTAGTTTGCTTCACATGTCGTGACTACTCAACACTACTCTGGGACCTTTAAGTAATCTGCGAGCGTAATTAAAAATATTATTAAAATGTTATGTACCTAATTTTTGCATGAACTTCCAGTTATTTGTCATAATTAAAGTTTTGAAAGCAGAGTGTCTAAATCTCTGTCATTGAGGATATTTAACAATTTTCTTTATATGTTTACATCTAAGTGTGTGGGCGAACCATATCTTGACTTCATAAAAGCATTATTTTGATTTTCTAGTCCAATTATCAAGGTGTGCTGCTTACGTTCTTGTATTCGTTGTTCCCAAGGCTTCTTTGGTGTTATTTTCACTGTCACCTTCACGATGGTACCGTATTTCCTTCGCTTTTGAATGTTTTCTACAGTACCTGAATCCCAGAATAATACTGCGTAGTTTAACGGCTGCAGCTGGGACACTTTGCTCGTTTACTTTTCTTTTTTAGTTTTGTTTTTATCATCATAACATTTTTGAGCATTCTATGAAACGAGCAATATTTCGTAATACTGCAGTGTTATTCCGCAGTAAGGAGTAGTAGAAGTCCTGTTCTTTGTATTACACATGATATAATCCGTTGTTTATTAGTATGTTTTAGGTGTCATTTAAGAAGGGTATTTTTTGAAATTTCTCCCTTAACGAGTTGAAATAGGCGATGAAAAGTTTTTCAAAATATCTAACTACTAAGCCAATTTTGAAACTAGACCTACGAAAACAGTATTTGGTTTCTCGGTCAGAAATAGAGAGATCTGTGTTTCAGCATTTTAGGAAATTTAATCTCTTTGAGATGAATTAGTCGTTATATAACGTGTTTGAACATAAACAATTGTTAAAGGACTGTTATTGTGGTCTTCAGTCCTGAGACTGGTTTGATGCAGCTCTCCATGCTACTCTATCCTGTGCAAGCTCTTCATCTCCCAGTACTTATTGCAACCTACGTCCTTCTGAATCTCTTGGTCTCCCTCTATGATTTTTACCCTACACAGCCCTCCAATGCTAAATTTGTGATCCCTTGATGCCTTAGAGCATGTCCTACCAAACGATCCCTTCTTCTAGTCAAGTTGTGCCACAAATTTCTCTTCTCCCCAATCCAATTCAATACTTCATCACTAGTTATGTGATCTACCCATCTAATCTTCAGCATTCTTCTGTAGCACCACATTTCGAAAGCTTCTATTCTCTTCTTGTCCAAACTATTTATCGTCCATGTTTCACTTCCATACATCGCTACACTCCATACAAATACTTTCAGAAACGACTTCCTGACGCTTAAATCTATACTCGATGTTAACAAATTTCTCTTCTTCAGAAACGCTTCCCTTGCCATTGCCAGTCTACATTTTATATCCTCTCTACTTCGACCATCATTAGTTATTTTGCTCCCCAAATAGCAAAACTCCTTTACTACTTTAAGTGTCTCATTTCCTAATCTAATTCCCTCAGCATCACCCGACTTAATTCGACTACATTCCATTATCTTTGTTTTGCTTTTGTTGATGTTCATCTTATATCCTCCTTTCAAGACACTGTCCATTCCATTCAACTGCTCTTCCAAGTCCTTTGCTGTCTCTGACAGAATTACAATGTCATCGGCGAACCTCAAAGTTTTTATTTCTTCTCCATGGATTTTAATACCTACTCCGAATTTTTCTTTTGTTTCCTTCACTGCTTGCTGAATATAAAGATTGAATAACATCGGGGAGAGGCTACAACCGTGTCTCACTCCCTTCCCAACCGCTGCTTCCCTTTCATGCCCCTCGATTCTTATAACTGCCATCTGGTTTCTGTACAAATTGTAAATAGCCTTTCGCTCCCTGTATTTTACCCCTGCCACCTTTATAATTTGAAAGAAAGTATTCCAGTCTACATTGTCAGAAGCTTTCTCTAAGTCTACAAATGCTAGAAACTTAAGTTTGCCTTTCCTTAATCTATTTTCTAAGGTAAGTATTGCCTCACGTGTTCCAACATTTCTACGGAATCCAAACTGATCTTGCCCGAGGTCGGCTTCTACCAGTTTTTCCATTCGTCTGTAAAGGATTCGCGTTAGTATTTTGCAGCTGTGACTTATTAAACTGATAGTTCGGTAATTTTCACATCTGTCAACACCTGCTTTCTTTGGGATTGGAATTATTATATTCTTCTTGAAGTCTGAGGGTATTTCGCCTGTCTCATACATCTTGCTCACCATATGGTAGAGTTTTATCTGGACTGGCTCTCCCAAGGCCGTCAGTAGTTCCAATGGAATGTTGTCTACTCCTGGGGCCTTGTTTGGACTGAAGTTTTTCAGTGCTCTGTCAAACTCTTCACGCAGTATTGTATCTCCCATATCGTCTTCATCTACATTCTCTTCCATTTCGAGAATATTGTCCTCAAGTATCTCGCCTCTATATACTCCTTCAACCTTTCTGCTTTCCCTTCTTTGCTTAGAACTGGGTTTCCATCTGAGTTCTTGATATTCATACAAGTGGTTCTCTTTTCTCCAAATGTCTCTTTAATTTTCCTGTAGGCAGTATCTACCTTACCCCTAGTGAGATAAGCCTCTACATCCTTACATTTGTCCTCTAGCCATCCCTGCTTAGCCATTTTGCACTTCCTGTTGATCTCATTTTTGAGACTTTTGTATTCCTTTTATTCTGCTTCATTTACTGCATTTTTGCATTTTCTCCTTTCATCAATTAAATTCAATATTTCTTCTGTTACCCAAGGATTTCTACTAGCCCTCGTCTTTTTACCTACTTGATCCTCTGCTACCTTCACTACTTCATCCCTCAGAGTTACCCATTCTTCTTCTACTGTATTTCTTTCCCCCATTCCTCTCAATTGTTCCCTTATGCTCTCCCTGAAACTCTGTACAACCTCTGGTTTAATCAGTTTGTCCAGATCCCATCTCCTTAAATTGCCACCTTTTTGCAGTTTCTTCAGTTCTGATCTACAGCTCATAACCAATAGATTGTGGTCAGAGTCCACATCTGCCCCTGGAAATGTCTTACAATTTAATACCTGGTTCCTAAATCTCTGTCTTACCATTATATAGTATATCTGATACCTTCTAGTATGTCCAGGATTCTTCCATGTGTAGAACCTTCTTTTATGATTGTTGAACCAAGTGTTAGCTATGATTAAGTTATGCTCTGTGCAAAATTCTACCAGACAGCTTCCTCTTTCATTTCTTTCCCCCAATCCATATTCAACTACTATGTTTCCTTCTCTCCCTTTTCCTAATCACGAATTCCCGTCACCCATGACTATTAAATTTTCGTCTCCCTTCACTATCTGAATAATTTCTTCATCATCTGCATAGCTAGTTTGCATATAAACTTGTACTATTGTAGTAGGTGTGGGCTTCGTGTCTATCTTGGCCACAATAATGCGTTCACTATGCTGTTTGTAGTAGCTTACCCGCACCCCTATTTTTTTATTCGTTATTAAACCTATTCCTGCATTACCCCTATTTGATTTTGTATTTATAACCCTGTATTCACCTGACCAAAAGTCTTGTTCCTCCTGCCACCGAACTTCACTATTTCCCACCATATCTAACTTTAACCTATCCATTTCCCTGTTTAAGTTTTCTAACCTACCTGCCCGATTAAGGGATCTGACATTCCACTCTCCGATCCGCAGAACGCGTTTTCTTTCTCCTGATTACGACGTCCTCCTGAGTAGTCCCCGCCCGGAGATCTGAATGGGGGACTATTTTACCTCTGGAATATTTTACCCAAGAGTACGCCATCATCATTTAACCATACAGTAAAGCTGCATGCCTCAGGAAAAATTACGGCTGTAGTTTCCCCTTGCTTTCAGCCGTTCACAGTACCAGCACATAAAGGCCGTTTTGGTTAGTGTTACAAGGCCAGACCAGTCAATCATCCAGACTGTTGCCCCTGCAACTACTGAAAAGGCTGCTGCCCCTCTTCAGGAACCACACGTTTGTCTGGCTTCTCAACAGATACCCCTCCGTTGTGGTTGCACCTACGGTACGGCCATCTGTATCGCTGAGGCACGCAAGCCCTCCCACCAATGGCAAGGTCCATGGTTCATGGGGGGGTTAAAGGACTACTAAAATATTTTAAAGCAACATTTATGAAAATTGGTATGTGACTTCTCAGTTATAAATAAAAATACCTGTTTTCGTGTTTTTGTTAATTCAGCCCCTAAGGGATGAAATATTTTACGAAAATATTTTATTATGAAAGCGTGTTAAAGCTTAATCTACGAAAATTTGAATCTGGCTTCTCAGCTAAAAATAAAATAATGCATTTTACCGTTTTTGGAAATTCAATCCCTAAGGGGATGAAGTAGGTGATGACAGTTTTTATGGAAATATCTCATTATGCAGTTGTTTTTCAAGCTAAATCTATGAAATTGTGTATAGTATTTGATTTCTCTGTTATAAATAAAAAAATGCTTTTCACTGCTTTTGGAACGTATGGGATTAAACGTTTTCTGAAAACATTTTGATGTGAAAGCATTTTTAAAGGTAAATGTTTGAAAATAAGTGGCTTCTTTGTTAGAAATGAAGGAAATACGTATTTCACTGGTTTTAGAAATTCAACCCATAAGGGAGTGAAACAGGAGCAGACTGATTCATTGACTCATGGTGACCCAGCCTAAACCGTGAAGGACAGAGAATGTATGGATCTTACGCTGTAGGCATCGTTTAAGAAAATCTTGTTCGAAACTGCTCTTTTAAGTGGGTGAAATATGGCAAGGACGCTTTTTTGTAAACATGTCGCTATTAAGTCAATATTGAAGCTGGAATTACGAAAACTGGTATTTGGTTTCTCGGTCAGAAAATATGTTTTGGAAATAAATCATTAGTAAAGGAACTACTAGAGCACTTTTAAAGCTACACCTCCAAAAATTGGTATTTGGCTTCTCGATTAGAAATAAAATAATGTGTCTTTCAATGTTTATGGAAATTCATTACTCTAAGGGTGTGAAATAGGAAATGAAAAGTTTTACGAAAGTAATTCATTATGAAAACACTTTCGAAGCTAAATCTATAAAAATTTCTATTTTACATCTCTGTTACAAAAGTAAAAATATGTTTTTCATTACTGTTGAAATTTAAACCCCTAAGGGGTTGAAATAGGGGATGAAAATGCTTAAGAAAATTTTGAAAGCTAAATCTATCGAAATTGATATTTCACGTCTCGGTTAGATATAAAGGAATATGTGTTAGGGGGTGGAAGTTTCTATGGAATTATCTCCACAAGAATGCAAAAGGCATATCGACTCCAGCTGCTAGAATTGCTTTTTGGTCAGAAACATCCGGAAAAGACCATGCTTCTATGGCATTCCTTAGCGTGAAAAGGTTAAAACGTGTTGTAGTTTGTGAATAACATAAAAATTCGATTACAGAAAAACAAAAAAATAAACAAAAAACTTTGCAGGCCATACAGTCAACGTGAGCGAAGCAGTTAGCGCTAAGCAAGTTCTTAATAAAACTGTCTCGATGTTCGAAGCACGTCAAAGGGTAAAAAATTCTCCGGGTATCCAGATCTTTTATTCCACATAATAACTATCATCTTTCTGGGGACGTCACCTTCTGCAATCTTCTGCGAGCAGAACCTTCCGGATTGCCCAGCAGATACATTTCCAGGTCGCGGAAGAGTAAGTAAGACAACACAAGATGGAACAAAAGTTACAAGATGGGGCAGACAACCTGAAGTTAACGTAATTATCAAAACGGGTCATAGCTTTTAGTTTCTTATGATTGTGATTCCAAACATAAGTTGTTTTGTGTCTTGCACAGGGATTTGACGTCGTTATCGAGTCACTCATTGTAAGGTGTGTTCAAAAAAGTGTGATTTCTAAGCGTAAGGTGTAAGAATATTTGTTAATCTGCTATCCTCATTCATAAACATATTAGAAGTAATTAAATTAACAGGTTTATCCATTATCTTGTAATAAGAATCACAGTTTGAATAGGAAAGCAAACCGATTTTGTGACATAAGACTCTACAGTAGAGTTCCGCAGCGGGAGTCGATAGTCCGTTTGTCTGGATAGTTTAGTTTTCCACGGTCTTACTATGGTTAGGGACTGTGATTGTTGTGTGCGGATGGGAGCCGATTTAGTGACACTTCGCTCTCAGCTCCAGGCTTTGGTGGCTTCGGTTACACAGTTTGAGGCTGCAGTGGATGGAAACCACTGTTGTGGGCCGGCCGTGGGGTCCCAATGGACGTCCAGCACGTCCGATTCCTCCGATCGGTCCTCAGCGGTGGCCAGCCCAGTTACTGCTCGCACTGAGGTTGACCCCTCACCTATGGTCGAGTGGGAGCAGGTGTAGGGGGTAGCAGGTGGCGAAAGACTTCCCAGGGGACCGCACGTAAGGCCTCCTGGTTAGTCTGACAAACAGGTTCCTGGTGCTGACTGTGGCTGTTACTGAGCCAGATGCCGTCGCCTGTCCTGTTTCAGAGGAAACCTCTCAGCCTGCAAGATTCGGACAGTTACAGAGGGTTGGATTATTGATAGTTGGGAGGTCCAACATTAGGCGCGTTATGGGGACCCTTAGGGTCATGGCTGCCAGGAAGGGGAAGAAAGCCAATGTGCATTCCGTGTGCATACCACATAGAGTCATTCCAGACGTGGAACGGGTCCTCCCAGATGTCATTAACAGTAGAGGTTGCTGCCATCTGCAGCTGGTGGATGCCAATCTTGCTTGCGAAATGAAAGCAGAGCTGACCATTTGCAGCATAGTCGACAGGACCGATTGCGGACCTCTGGCAAAGAGCCAAGTAGAGGGTCTGAATCCGAGGCTCAGACGGTTCTGCGACCGTGAAGGCTGCAGATTCCTCGACTTGCGCCAAAGGGTGGTTGGGTTTCGGGTTCTGCTGAATAGGTCATGAGTCCACTATACGCAGGAGACGGCTACAATGGTAGCAGCGGCTGTGTGGCGTAGAATGGCTGTTTTTTGGGTCAGAGGGTCTCGGGAGAACACAAATAGGGCTTCAGTCACAAAGGGTGCAGGCCGAACACGGGAAGAACGTAGATACTGGAACCATAACAGTCGTAAATTGTCGTATCTGTATTGGGAAAGTACCAGAACTCCAAGCGCTAATAGAAAGCACTGATGCTCAAATCGTTATAGGCACTGAAAGCTAGCTAAAGCCGGAGATAAGCTCAGCAGAATTTTTGAGAAGAACCTAACGGTGTTCCGAAAGGATAGGCTAAACACGGCTGGTGGAGGCGTGTTTGTTGTTGTTAGAAGTGGTTTGTCTTCTCGCGAAATTGAAGTAGATAGTTCCTGTGAATTAGTATGTGCAGAGGTCATTGGTGGCAACCGGAATAAAAGAATAATAGGATCCTTTTACCAACCTCCCAATTCATATAATTGTTGAAAGGTTGAAAGAAAACTTGAGTTTGATTTAAACACGTACCCTAGTCATACGATTATAGTTGGTGGTGACTTTAATTTACACTCGATATGTTGGTGGAAATACATATTTAATTTCAGAGGTACGCATAAAACCTCATCCGAAATTGTGCTAAACGCATTCTTTAAAAATTATTTCGAGCAGTTACTTCATGAACCCAAGCTAATAGCAAACGGTAGTGAAAACACACATCGCCTTTTAGCAGGAAATAATCCTGAGTTAATAACGAGCGGCAAAACAGATACAGAGATTAGTGAAAAAAGGATTGTCGTAGAGAGACTGAATATTGTAAGCCCCAAATCCTCCAAAAGTAAAAAAATAAACCTATTCAAAAAAGCAGATAAAAATTCACTTGACGCCTTCCAGAGAAACCATTTCCTCTCCTTCCAAATTAACAATATAAGTGTAGACCAGATGTGGCTTGAATTCAAAGAAATAGTGTCGGCAGCAATTGAGAGATTTATACCAAATAAATTAACAAACGATGGAGCTGATCCTCCTTGGTACACAAAATGGGTTAGAACACTATTGCAGAAACAACGTATCAAACATGCAAATTTAAACAGATGCAAAATCTTCAAGTTTGGCGATCTGTTACAGAAGCTCGAAATTTAGGGCAGACTTCAGTGCGGGATGCTCATAATAGTTTCCACAACGAAGCTTTGTTTCGAAACCTGGCAGAAAATCCGACGATATCAATGCCTTCTCTGCGCGATAGCAATGGGGATACTATCGAAGACAGTGCTGCCAAGGCAGAGTTACTGAACACAGCCTTCTGAAATGCCTTCACAAAAGACGAAGTAAATATTCGAGAATTCGAACAGCTACCAACATGAGTAACGTAGAAGTAGATATCGTCGGAGTAGTGAAGCAGTTTAAATCACTTAATAAAAGCAAGTCTTCTGTTCCAGACTGTATCCCAATTAGTTTCCTTTCAGAATATGCTGATGCAAGAGCTCCATGCTTAACACTCATATGCAACCGTTCGACCCACGGAAGATCCGTACCCAGAGACTAAAAAGATGCACAGGTCACACCAATATTCAAGAAAGGTAGTAAGAGTAATCCACACACATGTTTTACTCGACGACTTTCCGCCTGTTATTACGAACTGTGACATTTACAACAGGAAACCACGAATCCAGTCGCACAACTGAGACCTCACTCCATAGCCACGCACTTTAATTAGAAGCGAAACGCGTTAATTAGAAGTGCTGTCAAAGGCCTTCTGGAAATCTAAAAATATGGAATCAATTTGACATCTATTATGGATAGGTCTCACTCATTACTTGGTGTGAATAAACAGCTGGTTATGTTTCAAAAGAGCGATAATTTCTGAATACATGCTGACTATCTGTCAATAGACCGTTTTGTTACAGAAAATGCATAATGTTCGAACACACTGCATGTTCTAAGATCGAAGTGGAAATCAACATCAGTGGTATGAGTTTCTAATTCATCCGATTACCTCTGCTGCCTTGCGTAATTATGTCTTCAAGTAATGATCTTTCGTCGAGCGAGCAGTTGCGCATAACTGCTGACTGTGGAGCTATTGTATCAGAATATTGTGAAAGGAATCTAATTTATACACAAAGTAGATCGGAATCCTTGCCTTAATTAAATTATTTAATTTGCTTCGGTACACCGAGGATATCTGTTTCTAACTAACTCATGTTGGCAGCTGTTCTTGATAAGAATTCTGGAATGTATATCCTTCTAGAATGTGTATTGATTCGAATTCTGGAACGTAGGATATTAAGCATCGAAGAAGAATTGACGTTTCGCTCAACAGAAGTCTGTCATATTTGCGAGAAATCACTTGAGGAAGATGATGTAAAGCACCGAGATCATTGTCATGTGACAGGTGTCTACCAGGGTGCAGCACCTTCCGGCTGCGATGTGAATCACAGACATCGCTATACTGTGTCTGTCTTATTCTACAATCTGAGCAATTGCGACGGGCATTTCTTGATCATGAACCTTTCTGAACAAACAATAGGAGACGACAACGAAGAAGAGGTGAAGCTAAATCCAGGTCGCGTTTCTATTGTAGCATCGAATGTGGAAAAATATTTTGCTAAAAGTATTCCATAATTCCAGTATGTAGACTGGCAATGACAAGGAAAGCGTTTCTGAAGAAGAGAAATTTGTTAACTTCGAGTATAGATTTAAGTGTCAAGAAGTCGTTTCTGAAAGTATTTGTATGGAGTGTAGCCATGTATGGAAGTGAAACGTGGACGATAAATAGTTTGGACAAGAAGAGAATAGAAGCTTTCGAAATGTGGTGCTACAGAAGAATTCTGAAGATTAGGTGGGTAGATCACATAACTAATGATGAAGTATTGAATAGAATTGGGGAGAAGAGGAATATGTGGCACAACTTGACAAAAAGAAGGGACCGGTTAGTAGGACATGTTCTGAGGCATCAAGGGATCACAAATTTAGCATTGGAGGGCAGCGTGGAGCGTAAAAATCGTAGAGGGAGACCAAGAGATGAATACACTAAGCAGATTCAAAAGGATGTGGGTTGCAGTAAGTACTGGGAGATGAAGAAACTTGCCCAGGATAGGGTAGCATGGAGAGCTGCATCAAACCAGTCTCAGGACTGAAGACCACAACAACAACGACATTCCATAAATGGATCAGAAGAGAAGCAATATATTTCCCATTGACTGAAGAGATTATTTATTACACAGGTGCCATTTAGACCTTAACGTCACTGTGAAGTGGCCAAAGATTTTGCTTCAACGCACGTCAAACCCTAACAACATCTGACAGATATATAGGTCTTCGTCATCTCTAAGCCTTTCCACTTTAAGACTACAGCAGCACTGAACGAGTGTAAAGCTTAGTACAACGTGAAAAGACTAAAATTACGTAGAGTATTGCCAATACTAGTATAATTAACACAAATTACAATAAACGAATGGTCTCACACACTGTTTGCATGTGAACTGAGGCAGTTGGTGCGAAAATACATTCCGAATTGTGAAATAAATAACCTCCGTAGTGAACGGCGAATATGTTGTTCTTTAAATAGTGCTATGTGACCGTGATTCCCAACCACATTCCGTTGGAACATCGCCTTTCTGCAATCAAAAATAAGTTTAAAGGTCAGCTAACAGGCGGGACTATAACACAGTCTGAGCACCAACAAGTCTGCAGTGTATGGAGAATATCCAACTTGTATTTAAAAATTGATGTGCTGCTCCTTGCGAATGCGTTCGAAAACTTACGCGGTCTGTGCCTGAAAACACATGAACTGGATTCTGTGCCTTGTATTAACTCACCTGGATTGTCCTAGAATGTACTACTGAAAATAAGTAGAGCGAAAATGCAGGTTCTTACTGATATCGAAGAACTCCAGTTTACTGAAAGATGCATCAGAGGTGGGATTGTTCACTGTTCTTGCAGACATGAAGTTGCCAATAACAGATTCATGGTCACTGACGATTGAAAGTCGATGAATCTTATATATCTTATATCACACATGCGAATAGCTTTAAAGCTGGGCATTGTTGCAACATATTCTCGTCTCTTATATTGGATGGCATCCTCAAGAGAACATAACAAGTCTTGCGGTGGAGTAGTACCAGATAACTCGAACGTAGGGTACATACTGGAAGTAGGTGTTGAATTTCCTGAAAGTGTTTACGATTTACAGTCAACTTTGCCGATATCCAGAAATATGACACCACCTTCAGACGACACCGTCTCATACACTCCTTAAAAATAATCTATTCATTTATATTCTAAGTTATTAGGAGTGATTTTCAGATGGGATTCCCACCGAATAACAAAAATGTTATTCTACTTATGAATAAAAAGTGATTGGGTTTAAGGAAGGATGAACTAAATGGTGGGCGGATTGCAGAATTTGTGGACCTACATCCAAAAATGGATGGCCTCGAGACCAACTCTGCGTGCATAACGTTTGATTGTTTATAATGTAAATACTTCATAACTCTTTACTGTAAAAAAAATTTTGAAAATCTAATACTGTAAATATTTCTGATGGGTAGATATGATGTAAGTACTTAACTGGTATTACTGTAAAAACGAAATAGTTCAAGAACGTAAATTCTTGAAAAATGTAATATTTTATATACCTACAAAAATGCGCATATATGAAAAAACGTATCTTTAAGAAAACACTGCATGAAAAAACAATTTTTAACAACACATTTTTATATGTAGTTTTTTTGTATTTTTTTCCTTCCTACTCCTTTTACAGTTAACGAATTAGTAATATGGCGTTGCTGAAAATGAGTTTTGTTTTAAATACTATTCCGTGAACCCTGAAACACGTGAAATAAAATCAGCTGCTGACTTATGCCCCAGCTGTTTACTGTTTCCGTTAAGTCTGGGCTGGTAAAAACACCATATATTGTTACCAAACCTCTCTTTCTCTCTTAACAGATTTACCTAGGCCGTGCCCAATTGGGATAATTGAAATGTGTAGAATAACTCCGTCTGCACTGTACCACTCTGTTAGCAATAGGTGATGAGCAAAACTGATGCTCTGTAACATTTGTACAGTATGCGTATCTGTGAGCTACTGAAGGAATGGTTCACATACACAGACACGCACATTTGTGGGATGGGATTTAATGAGAACATATTTTAATTCAAATGACTAGGCAGAACAAAGGTTAATTTGATACACTTTTGGGGGAGGGGGAGAGATTGATACGATTTGGGGGTTATATGATACACTTTTGGGACAGGTTGATACATTTGGGGGTAAGGTGATACAGTTTGAGGGGTAATTTGATATAGTTACGCACAAATGCACTTGTGTTTGTGTGTGTGTGTGTGTGTGTGTGTGTGTGTGTGTCTGTGTGTGTGTGTGTGTGTGTGTGTGTGTGTGTGTGTGTGTGGGAGAGAGAGAGAGAAATAGAGAGAGAGAGAGAGAGAAATAGAGAGAGAGAGAGAGAGAAATAGAGAGACCGGGGGGGGGGGGGAGACAAGAAATGATTACTTGATATGAGACTGATTAAATGTTTGCAAGTAGTCCAGAATTTGACATACAAAATACAGAGATACGTGGTGAAACAGAAGGGGAATGGTGGACACTTAGGAGGGGAACAGTGACACATAAGACGGGATTTTGGGCCCTTAGCAGATTCATGGTGGACACCTAGGGGGGGGGGGGGGGAGGATGGTAGACACCTCGGAGGGGAATGTAGGTCACATAGGAGGGTTATCGTGGACATCTAGGGGGAATGGTCGCCGCCTGCAGGAAAGTGGTGGATGCCCAGAAGAGGATGCAGGACACACAGTGGGAACGCTAACTACCCATTGAGGGAATGGTGGCCGCCTAGGGTGGCAGAATGGTTGATAAATAGGGGCAACAGTGGACACCTAGGAGGGGAATGATGGACACCTAAGACTGGAATGACCTAGCAGGGGAATGATGATCACCTAGGGGGCATATAGTGCATACCTTTGACCTTATAATCGTTTTAATATTAATCCAGAGGTATCTATGTGTGCATAAATAATGCATGACTTTGGTATCATTTTAAATTATGTCAGAGGTATATATGTGTATTTAAATAATGTAACTTGACACCATTTTTATGGAATATCTTAGACTTTCAAGGGGAGATCACGTAATTTTTATTGCATATCTGGCGTCATTTTACATCCCACGTAGGTACGACTCACTGCTTGGCTGGAAATTTGACGAGAGAGGGAACGGAGCCTTTATTAATACTGTAGTGTAACTGGCTGGAGAGATGGGGAAGGGAGATGAGTGCGGCTTGGTGCGTATGTAAAACGTATTTCATAAATAACGCAATATGACATTCTTTTACACATTATTTAAATACTGAGCGCATTGAATGGTTCGAAGGAGGAGGGGAGTTTTAATACCACTAACACAATTGGCTTAGTTCCACCATACAAGATTTCCCATTGGTTGTTTCGTCTAAATACAGCACTGGTTGGCTGTTGGTAGAGGGGAGTGGCGTGAAGGGAGGGAGAGGGTGTTTAATTTCACACTAGCACAATTGGGCTATTTTCGCCATACCGGATTTTACATTCTTGTTCAATTCACAAGGTCCTCTAACATAAAAAATTGACCAGTTCACCCCATACAGCCCCCACTACCAATATAACCTCCTCCTGTGACTTGCTGCAATAGGTGTGACAGGGAAGGGGAGGGGGAGACAGGAGAGGGGGATATGAAACACAACTGTAGTAGTTTGATTTTAAAAAATATATATATTTTATTGATGAATGATGTACCTGATAAGGTGGAGATGTCAAGTGCTCAAGGTCATCAGTGACAACATGTACGACCTTTGCGATCAAGTGATGATCATGTGATAACCTTGAAGGTTGTTTCAAGGTCAAAGTTTGCTGGAGTCCTCATAGCATTACGGCTACTACGTGTAACGATTTGAGGTTCAGTGCTTCCTATTAGCATTCGGGAGAATGATGGTACGAACCCATATTCAGCCGTCCTGATTTAGGTTTTCCGTGATTTCCTTAAATTTCTTCAAGAAAATGCCGGATGGTTCAATTGATAGGGCACAACCGACTTCCTACCCTAATCCGCTGGAACCGATGACCTCGCGGCTTGGTCCTTTCCCCCCAACCAACCAACCAACCTTCCTATTAGCACTTGGAGCTCTGATTCCTTCTCAACACAGCTATGAAAGTTCATAACTAAAATAGCGATAGTTACTAGTTTTTCCATTGATATGTGTTTGACTTGAGACTAAAGCACTTTTTATACCTTCACAAGGCCCTCTAACATAAAAACTTGACCATTTCACCCCATACAGCCCCCACTACTCCTGTGTGTAATGCACCCCTAATGTATCAAGCAGAACCTGAAATCCCACAACCGTGTGACACAAGTTAACGAATCTGTAGTATACATGTTCATCGGAACCCAGCCTCTGGTTCAGACCCTCTGCTCCACTCTGTACCCAAAGGTCCTGTCGACTATAATACAGATGGTGAGCTATACGTCCATCTCGTAAGTCGGACTGGCAGTCTACTACTTCAGACTGCCGCCTGGAACCAGAGATAATGTCTTCCAATCCAAAGAAAATAGATCAATAGTGCTGACATCAGCCACACCACCTGCGGTTGGTTGCACCCTGTGCTTTTCATGGCACGCAGAGGGACTTGTCCCACATCTGGTATGACTCCTTGCGGTATCCACACAGAGTGCATACAGGACGTCTTCCCCTTCTTGGCAGCCATATCTCTAAGGGTCCTTTAATGGACCTAACATTGGGGATCTTAACTACTAGCAATCCTGGCCCCTGTGAATGCCCAGATCTTGCAGGTCGAGAGGCTTCTTGTGAAACAGAGCGAGCAACGGAATTTCATTCTCACTTCTTACAGCACCCAAGATTAAAACCTGCCAGTTGTTCCTGTTTATTGCTGTATTTGTCATGTATGAATACAAATTGAGGTTTTGTACTTTGTGTATTATCTGTACTACTGTAATGTTTAGCTTCTAAATGTCGTGAAACAAGATTATCGAGATATATGTAATGTAGAATACGTAAAATTCCATCTTAGAAGAAAGAGAGAGCCTTTTGGCCCTAGTGTTACCAGGTTAAATATATAAATAAACTATTTTGAAGTTAAAACTGAACTGTGCATTTCCATTTTCTCATGAAATACTTAGGTGAGTTGGCGTTGTGCCAAGACAGTAGTCTTATTAGAAAGGAGCAGGGAGAATTTTGTCTTCGTGAGATTTTATTTTTAAATTTAGTTTCGGCATTAATGTAGTATTTACACGTCAGAAATTACGCTATGAACACCTCAAAATTTACACTATAAGCAATGTCAATAATTAGCCATTAAAGTTTTATTGTTTTTTACTTCGTGTGATTTGAGAGGGGCTGTCTATGCCATCTTGGGCAACTTCGTGACGAATAGGTGACCATTGCTGATTCGGTCTGTCATGATGCGTTGACTGTGTGTGCGTGGGGAGGGGGGGGGGAGGGTATGTTCATTTCTCTGTTGTTACGAACTACTTGCGCGTGACGTGTTACGTACGTCAGCATCAGTTGTTTCCTTGTTATGCGGCGTCTGTCATTGATCACGTAATGGAAATATATACTTTCTCTGTAGTTTCACCGCTACGTTAACACTACGCCCGAACGAATATGAAATTTTCTTCTTTTAGCGGCCACCCGTCGTAAACTAAAACGTACATCACGCTATATTAAAACATTTTGCACCATCTCGGTGTCTCGTCCACCGCATCTAAAACAGTACGTCATACATACATGATTTAAACAATATTCCTCGTGACAAGGTGAAAACTGTTTATCGTTTTAAGATATAGTTCCGTGTTCTAACCGTGACAGGCCCATTTGACCCGACCGTCCGCCGTATCATCCGCTGCCGGCGACGTAATCGGATGCGGTACGGAGGAGCGTCTTGCCAGTACATCGCTCTCCCCATTGTGGTCGGGTTTCTTGACCTTGGAACCGCTACTAGTTGCTCGAGTGGTTACTCAATTGGCCTCAAGAGGCTGAGTGTATCCAGTACCAGTGCTCCCACCAAGGAAAACTCCCTGGCAGTATCAGAAATCGAACCCGTGTCTCCCGCATAGCACTCAGTCGCACTGATCTCTCAGCTACGGAGGCGGACTTTTATCCCATTAACAAACCAAATATTCAGGATCCAATTTCATATGTTAGAAATAACAATCATTTATATTCTATCATCCCTCACAAACTGAAGGATAAGACTGATGCAATTTGCTATTCCTTCGCTGCTGTGTGTACAGTATTACAGTAACTTCTTTCTGCTCTTTCATTTATTGTTCTTGATCGGACAAGCTCTCTATTTCCACTGCCGAAAGTTTGGATGAAGGTTTTGGATAAGGGTTTGTCCGAAACAGAGTATGACCTCGTACTTCAAATTACTCTCAGGAGCCACGCACTCCATCTTGTTTCATCAAGAATACAACCTACTTACGTGGTAAAACATCTTTGATTCCTTACTTGAACGCATTTGTTAATTTCGCAAGAGTATAGATTTTATTCTGCATTTCGATCGCGTATGTCATTAGATTTTCTCATCAACATTCTTTTTGCCTTTCTTACGTACAGCTTCATTTTCGGATTCCTTGTTCATAGATAATAAATTCAGCTCTCATTAAACCGACTTGTTTTACCCCAACTGAGTGAACATGGACACAAACAGCATTTTGCTTTAGATGTCTCACAACGTTCTCCACTAGCGAATTGTTAGCAAAGCATCTTGTTGATTGCTCTGCCCAGGATGCGGTACGTGTTGAGATGCCCGCGGAAGAGAATAAATTCTTAAAACTTATCAATGCCCACCACCAGGATGAACGTCCCTCTGCAGTGTAAGCTGACTTCGAGTGCCTCCTCACTCCTGTGACAAACTGTGGAGGCGACCCTACTGCCTCACATACAACCTTCACAGAGGAACAATAACCATAGGCGGTAGCTTTCCAGATTGAGTCTTAACCGCCATAGACCATTTGTTGCAGATAATCCTACGATTTTGCTGCTAACTGAGCTAGAGAAACTTTCATGGGAGTTGGGTGGGTTTTACAGCCACAACGTCCCATGACGAAGACAAAGGAAAATGATGACTTTTAGAGTAATGTGATTGACTGCCATATTTGTGGGCTGCCGTTAGACAGAAAAGCGAAAACTCCTCATAGAGATATCTGGCATCATACGGGGAAGTTCCGTGGCGCAGCTCACAATGCACACAATCTGAAGTATCAATTACTACGACACATTCCCGTCTTTTTCCATAATTTAAGCGGGTATGATGGCCTCTTTCTTGTTGAACACTTGGGAAAATTCACTACGGAGAAAGATCAGGTCAGTGTCACGCCTGAGTGCGTCGAGAAATACATCTCCTTCTCCAAACGAATGACGACTAGAATTACACTCCGCTTCCTGGGCTCGCTACGTTTTATGCAAGCGTCACCTCAGAAGCTTGTTGAAACTCTGCCTCAGAAGAGCATGTACGTAACTCGAGGTGAGTACCTCGATGAGGCAAAGTTTCAATTTGTAGCTAGGAAGGGCGTTTTCCCATTTGAGTATCTGAATAGTATTGGAAAACTCAACAAAACCAGGCTTCCCAACATAGCTGCATTCTCCAGTAACCTCAAAGGCAATGCCATTACGAGTGCAGAGTACGAGCATGTTGTGAATGTGTGACTGCAATTTAGCGTCCCAAATTCGGGCGAGCATGCAAGACTTTAGATGGGCACTGACATGCGCTTGCTTGCTGATGTATTCAAGAAGTTCCAGAGTGTACGCATGACCATTTATGCTCTGGACCCCACCTTTTATTACACAACACCTGGGTTATCTTGGGACACTACGCACAAGAAAACGAAGGGCGGCATTGAACTATTGACCAATGTGTTGATATTCTTCTTCTCTTTGAGCATGGGATACATGAAGGACTGTGCCACTGCGTCCATAGGCAGGCCAAAGCGAATAATCTACGGATGGGTGTGAGGTTTGATGCATCTCTCTGTTCTTGGTATATCATGTAATTAGACATGAATAACTTACAAGGGCATGCCATACAACAGTCACTGCCGATTGGTGAGTTTTGACAGCTATCTGAGCCTTAATGCGAGGGATTATATGGAGAGATCCGCTGTGTTGAGGCTGATTCTGGTGTAGGATGCGTTATTGAGGCAGACCTCACATACCCTATTAGTTTGCATGATGCACACAGCGACTTGCTGCAATGTCTACTGCAATTAGTTCTGTAAGGGGGCTCCACTCCCATGCTGCTGACAACGATGCAGAATAAGCAGAGATATATCATTCACTCACTACCGTAATCTCCAGCAGTGTCTCAGTTTGGGGACGAAGCTGGATAGAATTAACCGGGCTATATCCTTCAAGCAGTCTCCCTGTTAAAGGAGTACATTGATCTGAATACCGCAAAGAGGGCTTCCATAATGAGCTACTCTGATAAATATTTTTTTAAATTCATCAATAATGAAATTTTCGGCAAAACAATGGAAAATTTGAGAAAACATCTCAAAATTCTTATTAAATCCAAATGTGGTGGGCGTTATGGCGTAAAAAAATGTATAGCCAGACCAAATTTTAAGCGCGTTAGTATTTTCATTAAGAACTTTGTTGCTGTGGAAATCACAAAGGTTGCAGTACAGTTCTCGAAACTTACCTGTGTGGGGATGTGCATACTAGAACTATCCAAACTCTACATGTACCGATTCCACTATGAGTTTACGAAAACTCCTTTCGCTGATAGGAATTTACTGTATGTGGGTACAGAGACCTTCATCTACTGAATGAAGAACTGTGATCCATATGAAGTGATGAGGTACTACGGTAAGAATTTGCCACAAACTCATACACGGCCTATAATCCGTACGGTATCGTTCCGTAGAACAATCGGTCTAATGAAAGATAAATCAATAGGAGATAGCTGAAATACAACGATAATACATTGTCGTTTAATCTCCGATAGTCCGAAAATATTCTCCACTTCCGCTTTCCGGAAGCGGCTATCTTCTTCGGAATCATCAATACGGGAAATTGCATCCAATTGTTCTCTGCATAAAGATATCCTCCCTTGACATTGAACCTATCTCGGTTTGGAGGGCTTCCTTTTGTGCATCTGGTAGACGATACGATGGGAAATTTACCACTATAACTTGTACTTCTGCTTTGAACTTAATTTCATGTTTCATTGTCTCAGTGTACGTTAATCTATCTGCTGGCAGGTGAAATACGTCATGATATGCAATAGGCAGTTCAATAATCGGAATCCTTTCTTCTTTGTTTAATTGATCCTCTTGAACAATTTCCTTTAATCTGCTAATACTCGACCTTGTGACTCGCTTCACTAAAACTATATTACTATGCGGTGTTCATCGCCTTCTCCCATGTCACGTACTGCTTCTATCTTCACTTTGGGACATTCAAATATAACATCTCCTTGTGTGGTATTCGAAACACTCGTGAGTCATGTGCCTTTAGCGTCCCTATACAGGTATGTAATAACAATACTTTTTGCAAGTGAAGTGAGACGCAGAAAAATTAAGAAAAACTTGTGTGACTATGGAATGCATAAAGACAGTGTTTTATGCGAACAATTACGAAATTGACAGTTTACAAAAGAAAGACAAAAATGAAGTATTTGAAAAATAAACGATATCATTTTACTGATAATTGTTCAACTGCAGTCTTCAACTGACCTATATATGTAAAGAATTTACTGTGCCGATATGAGGTAGAAAATAAGTTGAGTGCTGGCTGAGTTTTATTTCTAGAAGCGTTAAAAATATGTGAAATGATCCCAGTTTTCAGAATTACGGTATTGTCTGCAGTGGAGAGAAAACAGCATTGCAGGATTGCTGTACTCCACGGCCATCATGCAGCACATCTCAAAATTACGCTTTTCTTCCAGCATATCTGGACACCTGGACCAGGCATTACATGACGAATCTGCCAGTCATTTAAAAGTATTGTATGGAATTAGGTCCTGGCCTATATTACGTGTAAAGGAGGGCGAATACATTACAAAATGTGAACATTATATTCGACCCTGCATGTCGAAAAGCAAAGTGACAGTTAAAACATATTTATTTTGAAGAATAATTATCAAGGTGCATTTGGTTGTGTCGTAATGTTTCCGTAAAATAACGATCATATGTGTCTTAGAATTCGCATGGCGTTGTTAGATTGTTTGTGCTGTTTTATCAACTGTAGCAATATTGCGTCACATATAGACTATTTCACTGAAACAATAATAGCAGTCTTTAATCAAACTAATAATAACAAACTGAAATATTGACGCATTTCGAAGAATATATAAAACATAATTCAATCAGTGTACGGGCATATTATGTACTTCTCTTCACGGTCACCAAGGCTACAGGCAAATATACGCCCGTTTGCAGCTGCTGCTTTTCCACTCTTCATTCAGGAAGATCAGTGTCTTGCACTGTAATCCTTAAAATCTTTTCTTCTTGTGGGGCTATTCGTATAACGTCGCACAGACTCTATTTTCTTTCCATCTTTTGCTAATCTTTGTTCCTTGTCTTCCTTAGCTGAGGCGTCTTATCGCCTTTTATTTCTTCTGGTTGCTTGCTTTGCCAGTCTCTCTTCTTTCTCGGCTCTAAATACGATGCTACCTGAATTCCTAGTGATAGGTCGGGGCCGGCCGAAGTGGCCGTGCGGTTCTGGGCGCTGCACTCTGGAACCGCGTGACCGCTACGGTCGCAGGTTCGAGTCCTGCCTCGGGCATGGATGTGTGTGATGTCCTTGGGTTAGTTAGGTTTAATTAGGTCTAGGCTGTAGGCGACTGATGACCTCAGAAGTTAAGTCGCATAGTGCTCAGAGCCATTTTTGATACGTCGGGGTGTCGCATTTGCCTCGTGACCCGTTTCCCTTGGTTGCCTAATGTTCGTTCCCTGGGACACTGCACCTCTCTCCGTTGCTCTCTCCCGGTCCACAGTATTTGCCGGTTCGCTTCCAGTTCCGTCTGTAACTGTACTGGTCTGTCCTTGACCCATAGCGTCTTCGTTGCGCAATCTATGATCGCCGTAGAATTCTCGTAGAAATCTCTACTTAAAATTCCTTCATCTAACTCGTCCTCTGCTAAATGAAACTTGTTTTCCACACACACATGTTCAGCTATCCACAGCGTTGCCAACGCTGCCCCGGGCGTCACTCTTACTTCTGTAGTGATCAATGTGTCATTCCCTCGTCGACGTTACTACCCACCGTACTCTTCAGTGCTGAATCCCTTGTTACGTGCACCCGAGCAGCACTATCTGCAATGAAATTTATGGTTCCCGCGCTTGCCGGGACGAATCTTTGATGTACAAAATCATCCCTGCCCTTGCTGTCTACTAAGTACAGCTTTGCCGTTCTTTCGGTTGCCGGTTTCCGAGTCTTTGCATTCTACAGCCTAGCATCGGCATTGCACTGTCAGCTTAGGTGTCCTGGTTTCTTTTCAAATGTAACGTATCATGGGTTTCGCCTGATTATACAGCTCTGGGTGCTTTTGAAGGTAGCATCGACCTCCAAGTTCCCTGCGTTGACCTCTGTGTTGTGTTTTCTCTATCCTTCTCGGCGGTGGTGGAGTTTCTCTGCTCTACTACAACTCGGCTGTATTTCGTCCATTTTCCGGACGTGCTCCTCCTTGGTGCAATTGCTCGCATAATGACTCCCTCTCTTACACCTAAAACAATAATCTCTCGGTTGGTTTGATTCACCAATTTTTATTTATTTATTTATTTATTTTTTACAAGAGGCGATGGATGCTGATCCTCTTAGGTTCGCGTCAGCTTCTCAATTAGAGCGTAGCTACCTGGAAGGACTGATGCTTCATCACACCCTGGATAGCTCTCGTAATTGGTGTCGCAGTGCGTCAACGCTACTTGCCGATTCGGCCATACGTTCATCCCTGTTCTGTCTATTAGAGCATAACAGACACGCATGGTAATCCATAGACCGTTTTGAATCATAGTTCCCCAATAAAATTTCTTTCACAATTGTCCAAGTTGCTGTCAGATCGCCGGCATCTGGTGGCCGAGCGGTTCTAGGCGCTTCCGTCTGGAACCGCGCGACCGCTCCGGTCGCAAGTTCGAATCCTGCCTCTGGTATGGATGTGTGTGATGTCCTTAGGTTAGTTAGGTTTAAGTAGTTCTAAGTTCTAGGGGACTGATGACCTGAGATGTTAAGTCCCATAGTGCTCAGAGCCATTTGAACCATTTTTGCTGTCAGATCGCATATGAGTAGTTTTCTTCGAGCTGCACCCATAATCATAGTTTTTACAAATTTTAGTAGCACATTGTGACAATTCTTGGCGTTAGTTCGAGGTCATCTTAATTACCACCAAAACTGAAATACATAAGATAAGACTATATACTCAATAGGGACCTCATTACCATCCAGATTCATAATAGATATTTTTTCGTTCATTTTCGCAACTGTAGATCTCGTTTCCATACTATGTTGTGATCCACTCACTGCGTTTCTCGGTCAGGTGGCGCTATTATGTTGACATCTCGCGCAGTTAGCATACACATGCCGCTGACTAGTTTCGATACCCCTGACCTCGGTACACTTAAGACTGCTCTTCTTGTACACCGTAACTTCGAAAGCTCAAACCGTTTCGTGCCAAGACAGTATTGTTCTTCCAAGAGAAAATATCCTATTCTTCATGTTCTAAGATCCCTTACTTCTTAATAAATGTACTCAGCCAGGAATCGAAGTCTGGACCCCATATCTAACACCAGTTTTGTATATCGTAACCCGATATGGGTCGCGACGTACTTGCTTTCGAAGCTCACTTTTAGATCACATCTGTTTCTTGGTACGTGAGCAGCTGTGTACAGGAGTGAAACGGCGACGGGGTCAAGCTAAGGTTTTTCAGGTCTCTGTAGTTGGAGACAGTACAGAGTGACTCAGATGTTAGGCTAACGACGTAAATGCGGTGATGATAGTGAAATGAGACTCTGGATTGGCTTACTGGTCCGATTTTTATTGCTTCTTCACACGTTAGCAAGAATCGTGCACAAGAACACTGAGTTGGAAAACATAGAAAAGGCTTACAAGATTCTCCAATCAGTTACCAGAACAAATGGCCACTCAAGACTATAAATTTACTGAGACTCGGGTACACAGTATGGTGCTACAGACCACGAACCTTAGAACTACCAGATTCTCTTGCTTTATACACTCCTGACATGGTCACTCTGGCGGCTATCTGCAATGTATGGTAACGGAAGAAAACTTCACAAGCCAAGATCACTGAAAAAAGCATTTTACTGGATGACCAGTTTTGACAAAGCTTTGCTGTCATTATGGGATACGATGACGACAACATAGCTCTGTCAAACTGGTAATCCAATGAAATGCTTTTATAGCGATCCTGACTTGTCAAACTATTTTCCGTTACCATCTCTTGCTTTAATCGAATCCTTACGTTCAAGTACTCTTCACCATGTGATTACAGGTGATGTAGACAAATGTACAATCTTCTTCTTGTTCACTTCAGGTATTAAGTAAATTGCCTCTTACGGTACCCGTCTCTTGCATGTTCTTCCTACATTTCTGTTTCCAGTGCATTTATAATTTAGGGCCTTTTCTAGAAACCTTTCTCCACCTATATGGTTTACATTGCATGGGGGCTTAATTAAAAGGGAGAAGACTATAATATTAAATGAATAAATGCAATAATTTCAGTAGCTGTGTGACCGGTTACGAGGTCTCGTAACCGGTTGGCCCTGACTAGTATTAGCAAGCAATCAGACTGCATAAAATAAAAATAAAGAATGACAAGTTGTCCTGTGTGTGGTAGTGTGACTCAACGTGCATGTATCTGGCTCGGTTCTTTCTCAGTACGACAAAATATTTTAAACACCATTTACAATGAACTAAATTAAAAACCAGAAATACTATAATTGCACATAGAAACCAGAATTACAAGTCTAATTAAAGAAAAGTGTAATACCTTTTTACCTCATTACATATTGACGATAATTTGCCATTACACCAGCATTATAAATCAAAAGCCCATCTCCTTTCTCAAATACACTCTGACAATTGCAACTTCTTCCATCTATACATTACACCAACCGAACAGCATCTACTCTCTCGCCCAACAGAACAACTACTGCCCTCGACATCCTCTGAACTACTACTGCACCAGTGGAGGCGGCGGAATAATAATCTTTGGCGCAATCTCTGGCGCTGTGACTCAGTGTAGCCACCTTTCAACATGCACCTTCCATTTTCTCCTATTTTCCCTTATTTTTTCGTTTAGGCTATAAGGAGGTACATTAATAAACCGACAAACTTCAGGGACGGATTCCTGACTGGAAGTGGAGGAAAAAAGGTCCTAAGAACATGTGTCCAGAAATGCATCGTTGTCACGGTAGCTGGTGCTGACGAATGAAGGTCCTCTCACCACGTGCCGTGTGTTCCTTGTGTGTTCCAGGCTGTGCGACTCACGAAGCGTGCTCTAAGTACCAGAATGGTCCGGCAACAAGCCGAGACGGTGTTTGTGTACGGCCAAGCAGAAGGAAACCGTCGAGAGGCAGCACGGCTGTACCAAAACAAGTACACTCTCAGTCACCAACACATCACCCATCATTTAAAGCCCTTTTTGGGAGTTCGTGTGATCATGAGTCCTTTCAGAGAGCCGAATGTGCGGGGAGGTGGCGAATAGTCCGTATTGGAAGACCGTGTTCTACAGGATATTAAGACGAGCTACGTGTGTCCTGTATGACCTATCCCCTGACACGAGTGCAAGGATTAGCAGCGGATTTATCTATACGGGAAGGATTTTGTCGATGATTTTTGCACCAGACCATCACAATTACGGGGATTTCTGTCGTCAGTCCTCTTCACCAACGAAGCAACCTTTACCAGAACTGGCATTATTGGTCTGCATAATTGTCATCTGCGGGCTACAGACAATCCTCGGGAAATGGTTGAGGCGTCTGATCAGGATCGGTTCAGCGTCACTGTGTGAGCAGGGATTCTTGGTGACCATATGCTTATATCGGTTATTAGTCCACAACGCCTTGACGGAGGAAAGTACCTGCAGTTCCAGCGGAATACTGTGCCTGGGCTACTTGAGAATGCGCCTTTGGCCATACGGCAGGTTATGTGGTTTGTGCATGACGAAGAACCACCCCACTTCCGCATTACAGTTCCCCCACACTTTACAACATCATCCCCGGACTTTGGATAGGACGCGGAGGCCCTGTGGCATGACCTGGTAGTCCACCAGACACAAAACCCTTGGATTTAGACCTCTGTGAGTATCTGAAAAGCTTTGTGTATAGTGAACCAGTTCAGATGTGCAGACCCTTCAATAGCGTGTTGACGACGCCTGTGACGCTATCGGCAGAGAGGCCGGAAGGTGCAAAAGAGTGCGGCAATCCATGATCCGACGCATGAACGCGTACATTGCATCCCATGGGGACCACTTTGAATATCTATTGTGACGTGATTGCGATGCAGATCTGTGCCGTGTTCTGGGACGATCTGTTGTCGTTGTACGTACACCACCAATTTCCTTATACATGTTCATAGGACATTTTTTCCTTCACTTCCAGTGAGGAATCTTTGCCTGCAGTTTGTCGATTTTACTAACGTTCCTCCTGTATATTTCTAAATCTTTCCTTATATCCTCATTTCATTTTCGATCTTCCCTTGCACATCCTTCCACTCTTCTCAGAAATCTCTTTTCTAGTCTGTATTCTTTCTTGGTGTCTTGTTGCTGCTCATGCTTCACTTTCATAAGTAAAGACTGGTACTGCTATTGTTTTATAAAAATTCAGCTGCGTTTCTTTCCTGGCTTTATTCTGCACAGTTTGTTTGATGGTTCCACATATGGAAGTAAATCTATTCAATTTCTGGTCCACGTCATAGTTATACTCGTAAGTGTTGTCGCATCCTAGGTATTTAAAATGTTTTACTTGCTTCAAGATTTCATTATTTAGGACTATTTTAGATCTTACTGGTTGTCTGCCCAGAAATACCACCACTCTCGTTTTATCTATCGACGATGTTAGGTTGTAATTTGAGGCTGTCTGATGCAACTTACAGACTTCCATCTGATGGTCATCTCTATTCTCTGTAATCGGAGTTGAGTCATCTGAATATAAAATTACATTTAGTCTAGCGTCACGATCTGAAAGAACTCCACATTTAGTCTAATGTCACGATCTAAAAGAACTCCTGTTATGTTCAACATTTTCCATTTGCTGATAGCTTCATAAATATACATATATTAAAGAGTGTTGGAGAAATACAGCATCCTTGTCGTACTCCTTTGTTTGTGTTCATTGGCTTTGTTGTTACATTTCCTATATCTATAACAATTTCTGTGTTTGTATATACACAGACTCTTAACAGCATTTATGAGGTGAGATGGATAACCTCTTTCTGCCATGATGTTCCATTACATTTATATATTCACATTATCGAAAGCTTTCTCAAAATTCACAAAAGCGAGATGGGTCTCCCTATTGAACTTTCGTCTCTTTTCTATAACTTGTTGCAGTGTCAAAACATTGTCAAATTTTGCTGAACCCTGACTGTTCTTCAGATATTCATTTTTCCGTGATATTTTTAAGTCTTGCATTCAGGATTTTGGCATATAATTTATAGGCAGAACGTAGGAGGCGTATACATGGATAGACTACATTTATTTTTGTCTCCCGTTTTTAAGATAGGTATTACTTTGGTTTCCAGCCAGTCTCTTGGTAACTTCTTGATTCTCTAAGATTTGTTAAATATGTCAAGAAGTATTAAATGCATGAATAACCCTCCATATTTCCTCAGTTCCCCATTAACACCATCTAAACCAGTGGCTTTCCTATTTTTTGTAGCTTTTAGAGCTTCCGTCAGATGTCTCATATCAGTATCGTTCAGGCTCTTTGTGTTATTTAGTTCCGGTAGTGTTTAAATTGAAGTATCAGCATGCCACAGTTTTTTATTATGAGCTATCCATTCATTCTCTCCTACATTATTAACACGTATAAGATCATTTTCTTGTCTGTTGAGTGATTTAATCACTTTATAAGCGATAGTTTGTCCAAAATGGAAATCATACTCTATATTGCTAATAATGCGTTCACATGATTTTGCGAGCACTTTCCGAATTACGAATTTCGCATTATTCCTCTTCTCTTTCGATTCATTACACTTCTCATTAGTGGGATTTGTTTATGTTGATCTTGAAAGCTTTTTGCTGTTCCGTAACTGCATTTCCCATCTCTGACGTTCAAATCCGTACTCCTCTACGTTTCCTGTGTTTCCTTTTCTTGTCGAGAACCTCATTAGCTGTATTCGATGCAACTGCTTTTCGATTTTTCCATTTTTCTTGCAAGCCTTCTACCGGTTCTGAATTTGCTAGTATTTTTGTCATACGCTTTTAACAGAGATCTCTTATGCTGCTTTCTTCTTAAAGGTAAACCTTAAGAAGTTGTACTTCCTTTTGATCCTTAATTGTTTTCTTTGGTTTTCTCCATTCCGCATAGATGTCAATTACTGACACCATTATGAATAACCCTAGCCTTCAGGTACGTACAGCGAAGCTTTGCAAGTCCTTCTTAATGCACAAAGATAATTAAGTCAGACTGCTCACTTACATAGCATTTGCTGTAGGTTTGATTATCTGTGGGGGGGTGTCACTGGATATCTTCTGTCCGCTGGACCTCGCGAACTATGGCGAACCCTGGCCTACTTAGCGTTTGAGATCCTCTATATACGGCGTATGATACTTGACTACGTCGCTTTTTACCTCAAATTTCCAACTAGTGATAATGAAATCAGCGATTTCTCATTGTGCGTGACCTCTTAATCCACTGACGAAAGCAGTTTCCACTGTGGGCCTCTACCTAAGCTAAAAGGCTCACAGCTAACAACCATACTTACATGATTTTTCCTTTCTCTCTGGCAACGTCTTATGATTCGGTCATTACAATTTGTGTATTGTGTCTACTACACTGCACAATACATTAAAGGATCAATTCTTCGAAACCCATAATTGTCTTCCATTGCGGCGCAGAACTTTGAAATTTGTTTCAAAGTTGCCTGCAGCCTTCTTCTGTAACGGTGCAAAAGCTTGGCGACATGCTACCTACTCTCGGACTCGAGGACGCTTCAAACTAAAGGCGTCGACAGATGCGAAGAAAAGGCCTCATACCAGAAGTTCAGGTTAATGATGTCACATTTAAAAAAAAAATTTCTCACAAGCCTTCCCACCGCCGTTGTGGACGTGTCACTCTTAGCCACATTTAACCCCTATCTTTGATACCTCTGCGATGGAGGTAAGAACCGAGATGCCCAGCGTTGGTATCACGCGGTGTTATTATGGGCAGCCGAGGAAAATATTTCAGACACACCGCCGCTCAGAATCGCATAAAGGCCGTCATCAATGATACCATCCCTTTTCTTGGGGCCTTGATTCCCACACATTTTTCGGTCGAAAACGACAAACCGCACTGCAGTAAGAAACAGGACAACGTTTTTGACATCCTTTGTCATTGCAGACACCCTCCAAACGTTTCAGCCCTCCTCTAGGGAGATTTTGGCGTGAATCCCTATTCAGTGCGATTTCATTCATTTGGAATGCAATGAGATCGTGGTTTGTGTTCTGGTGTATAGGGTGGTGCCAGTAAGGACCCGGAGGGGTGGGGGCAGGACGGGGGAAGGGGAGGCGTGGGAGGCGTGAAGTGAGGACTGGTGTGACAATGATACATGCGTGAACTGTGGTTTTTTAGAGCCCTTTTGCTGTTTCATGTCAATGTTGTACTCCCCCATAATCATGCCAGAGGTGGGTGGGAAACAGGAGGACTGAAAATTCGTAAGCACCTTCTGCTGCTTCGGACCACTTTCAAATTTTGTTGAATGGTCTTGCACGGTCCCTAGCGGTTCCGACTGCACGCCAGAGAAAAATTGCGACTGCACTGCACTCCAAGAGCGTGCGATTACAGTGCCGTTCGAGAAGGGTTGAAATGTCTGGGGATGTCAGCAGTGTAAAATGTTCTCAAGAACATGATGCTGTTGCTCATCGCACTGCGAACTCTCGTTTTCGACTGGGAAATGTGTGGGAACCAACGCCCCAAAGAAAGTAGTGCTGTCACTGACGGCCTTTTTTCACCCCCCTGAAGCCTCTTCGTGTCGAATCTGAGCGGCGCTGCGTATCGAATGTTTTCCTCGTTCACCCGTAAGAAAAGTGTAAGGTTGATGTTACAGTGAATAAAGACAGGGCTCACAGCGGGACCGTCCCTACACATCATTGTTTTCGTGTATGGAAGGCTTGGCAGAAATAAAAGTGAACTGAGAACTCTAGATGGTCAAGTGTTTAGCTTAAATAGCGATCGTGGCTCGGGCCGGGCGTGACATGAGCAACTATGTTAAAGTAAGTTTTAAAAAGCGGCTGGGGTAGAGGGGAAGAGTACGGAGCTATAATGCGAGGGTGGTGAGGTCGAGTGTCTACGCAGAAACACTTTTTACTTTGAAATTTTTACCTTACTTACAATGCAAATAATTCGAAATAATGCTATATATCATTTATGTTTATAAAAAATACTAGGAGGGAAGGAAAAGAAATTTTAGGATTGGACATAAATTTCTAGGGAGCGACCGTAAATGATACATAAGACCTTCGCGTATAAAATTAGAAAATTCTATTATTTGGCATTTGACAATTTACACATGTTGGCGTGTTGTTCATCGCAACAACAGGAGAATCCGAAACTTTCTTGCTATCTTGCACGAGTTATGAACGTCACATTTTTACAATTACAGGGCTGCAAACGATGCGCAGCAAAGTATATAAGCTAGAATAACAGTTCCTTCTCGGAAAGCTATTTGCAAGAGCGACATTTCCTTTGAATTTCCTTTTCAAGCCTTTTATGAAAATGTTAATAACTACACTATAAAGAGCATTATTTCCATTTATACGCAGCGTAATTAACGTAAAAATTGAAAATGAAGAAAATAGTTGTGCACAGGGACTCGACACCGTGACCTCGGATTACCGATCTGTGCTCATTCCGCTGTGACAACACTGGCTGGAAGCCATTATGATTTAAATGACTCACGCCTCGCCCTATCTGTGCCTAAAATTGTATTATTTTCTAAACCCTTGGCCATCTGGAGCTCCCTCTTCCGTCACTTTCATTTCTGGCCAAGCCCTGCGGTCAGCATAAATTTGAATGAAATCAGTGATGATGAGTTGGTGCGGTCCCCTTGACAGACTAAAAGGAAACATGAAGGTGAAACACTTCAGCCACATGGTACACGAGGTGTACTACAGAATAAGTGTTTTTCAAATCATGATAGAAATTCTGATCCTTGTCATGACTCAGAGAGTTTCATTTGTGGTAAACAAGTTCATATGCAAACCGTCTATTTACAAAGCAACCAAGGTAGGCACCGGTCTCGCGCATAGCTCATGCGTAGCTTTCAGGAAGTAAATGTTTTGTCGGCACACACATTAACGCCGGCGCTAACGAAGGCTCACTTTTCCAATTCGCCGGAACCACGTGCTGTTGTCCACAGAGAGAAGAACAAACATTTTGTCTAATTAAGAATGGCTCAAAGTCAATTAAATTTCAATTAGGCACGGTGTGTCTGTTTCCCTAATCAATAAAGACACCTATGAAATGATCGGTAGCTCAAGGTTACAGAAGCTTACTTCTGTTTTGTTATAACATTTTGCATGGTGTCTGTTTGTTCTATATTGTGTCTCCCTACCACTTTCGCGCAACGACGCTCTGAGCGTGTTTTTTAGGGAATTGATTAGTTTGAGCCTGGGACCTGTTGCTGGTAAGGAGACGCCAGACCACACATGACATGTAAAATTCAGAAGAGTTCAGTGAGACTAGCGATGATATAACCAAATACTTAATGATTTCAGCGTCAACTCCACTGCACTCCCTGTAAAAAAATCTTAATACTAACTAAATTTAGTGGAAGGGGTTCAAGGCCTTACTATTTTTAGTTAGCTGGTAAAATAACGTCGAAAAAGCAGTTAAGTTTGCCATTGGAAATTTTATTCTACTCACAAAACGTTGTTTATAAATTGCACTATTGATAAAGGGAAATGTTTTAATACAGGATGGTAAAAACCAACTGCGTTCAACAAAAATGTGAACGAATATTTCCTGAATGGGTTTCCAAGTTCTACAATGGATCGAAGGATGACCTATGCCATATCACATCTATAATCTAGGTTTAAATTAAGTTTCACAAAAGAGAAAACTATCGAAATGGTCTACAGTGACCCTCAATTGTCTTTAATTACTTATCTAACTTGTAAATTACAGTGGCTGATGTGGCTTCTCAATAACTATGTAACAGAAAAATCATCGCGTTTCAGATTTTTACTTCAAGTGGCAAATATGAACACCATGAGCTTTAATTGACGATCGACACTAGTATTACGCAAAAAGGGGGTGTAACAGATGAGACTTCTGCAGTTATGAGTGAAGCTTTATGCGCTGTTATGCGGCATCGCGTGCGTTCATTACCTTGTCCGTGTTCGTCAGGGGGCAGCGGACAGCACAGCTCCGCTTATCTCGCCGTCTTGGAAGCAACTCTCTCCTAACTTCTCCTTACTACAATTTACCGAAGTTGGTTTAAAAAAACTATCTGGCTGTGTTTTCATCTGACCAATCAGGGTCTCAATGTTAACCTTAAGCTCCGCCTACAAAAATTCTGTCTATCCAATGAGACACGTTATACTTTTCGTGGTGGGGCAATGTTTTTAAAGTTTGCAACTTAACAGAGACGCGAAAAAGTCTCACGCTAAAACTTGCAGCTGGTGTGGTCCTTTTACCGTTATCGTAAGATCTATACTGTTCTTCTGGAGGGGTCTATCTTTTAACATGGGCTGGGGGTGGTCCTGACGAAACAGAGACGCGAAAAAGTCTCACGCTAAAACTTGCAGCTGGGGTGGTCCTAGTGGTTAGCTGGCGATGTGAGTGTCCAGTCCGTCCCTTATCGTAGTGCCTTCTAGCTTAACACGGTTCTGCTCTCGGCTTCTGTTCTCGTTTCTCCCCTTGGAACTGCGTTTGTCTCACGGTGGGAAGGTATGACATGCATTTAGGCATTCTTGTGTTAGTCTGTGGTATTCCATTTGCTCGCTCGTTACTCGTATTACTTTGGTTAATTTAATGTCACGATTTATTCGGAACTATGTGACATATTACTGGATTTGCTTATCATGTCAGTGTTTTCATGGAAGGTGTTGGATTTGCCTGACACCTTACATTGTCTGCGTATAACGGACATGAATTAACGGTACTTGGCATGTGCAATTTACCAGTAACTTCTTGTTATGAGTAAAAGAGTGTTCATTGTATGAACTATGTTCTAGAAACAATGTAAACGTTTCTTGTGTAGACTTCTTTCAGTTACTCAACCTGTGCATAACAGACAGTGTTTTAAGAATCAGTGTTTCAGTGCCTCATGCTAATGTTTCTGACTTTTGCCGTAAGTACAGAGAACTTTTTGAACCAGGTTTAGGAAGGGCTTAAGATTTTGAGGAGCACGTCTCTGTTACAAACATTGCGTAACCAAGATTTTACTGTGCTACGCCTGTCCATCATGGCATATGTGAGCAGGTTTCTCAGGAACTGCAACTGTGGGAAGGCATTTGGGTGATACAACCTGTGTCTGCAAGCCATTGGACATCCTCCTTGGTCATATAAAAATGTCATCATAAAGTTTGTCTGTTTGCTGATTTCAGAATCATAGTAAACCCATACGCTGTCGTGGATTCATTTCCTCTCCCAAAGCTGCAGGAATTAATAGGCAGACTGGGACAGGGCAGATTCTTTTCCAGGAGTGATTTACGTGAGGCGTACTCGCCACACGTAACCTCTGGATGAGCAGTCTAAGCAATATTTTGTGATCAACACTGACCTGGGATTGCTCCAGTTTCAACGACTACCCTTTGGAAGTGGTTCAGCTCCTGCTTTTTTTTACCTTTCCTGGAAAAATTAACAACCAAAGTCCCCCCATGTGCAAAATAGCTGCATAATATAGATGTCACGGTTTATATGCCTGCTGAACGTGGCAGATATAGAGTGTTTATTTAAAATGCTCGCAAAGTCTGGCTTAAAGTATAACAAAGAAAACTGCTCCTTCTTTCACGTAGGACTTAAATATGTAGTACATGTAATAAATGCACAGGGTCTTCATCTTGCTTCTTAGCATTGGTCTGTGATTAAAGGTTTCCCAGTCCTCATAACATCAAGGAGCCAATGGCCGTCATGGAGAAGCTCACATATTAGATTAATTTTATTTGAGACAATGTGCAAATTGTTGCCGTTTAACTGGGTGAGAAAGACCTTCACATTGTTTGGTCTCAGAAATGTCAGAATGCATTTCGGCGGTTAAAGGATGAATTGCCTGGTTCCCATTAATCCAGCTAACCCTATTGTATTAGCTGTGGGTGAATCTCCTTATAGCAGCGGAGCTGTGCTCTTCGAACGAATTTGTTCATCTGACAAACGTACTGATTTTGCCTCGAAAACTCTCAGCAAAGAGGAGTGCAATTATTGTCAACTTGAAAAAGAGGCTCTCTTCGTCTTCTATGGAGTTACTAAGTTCCATCAATATTTGAATGGTTGAATCTTCTATATGATTACAGATCACCGCCCTTTAATGGCTTTGCTCGATCCCTCCACAGCTGTGCCACCAAAGACAGTGCAAAAATTACAACGATGGGCTCTGTTGCTGTTTAATTATCAAAATGAGTTGTTGTACAGGCTCACCCACTGCACAACATTCGACTAATTGTCTTGGTTACTGGTTGGTACCAAAACAGTGTCTGATCCATTGAAGGAATCTCGTAATGTAATTGATACCCAATATTTTGAAATTCTTCAAAATTTTGCTCTCGATTTTTGGCGAATTGCTGGAGCAACTGCTTCTGACCCAGTTCTTTGAGTAGTTCTGCAATACATGCACGTTCGGTGGCCACGTACTTTTATATAAATCCCCCGCCCACTGGTTCGTCACTACTTTTCGTATTGACATGTGCTGTCTGTGGCGTCAGGTATTCAGCCGTTGCATGCACAGAATGACGATGCATTGGTAGTGGTTCTTCAGACCTTCCAGCAGGAAGCTTTGTCTGTGTTGCATCTTCGTCATTGGGCCATAGCTCGCACGCAGCAACTCCCTTGAAGTCATTGCACATGGTAGGGTATGGACACACCCATTCAGAAAATGACCTTCCATTGTAATCTGTGTGGGGAAAATCGATCTGCTTCGCCACATCACAGTTTTCAGTGGCCACATCTGTCCAGACCATGAAAACACGTCAATATCGGTTTCGCAGGACCACACTGGAATTCTTTGTGATTGTTGGTGACAAGACAACTATTTTTTGTCTTAAAAGTCTTTCTGAGGTCCTTATCTCGGATAATGGACCACAATTCATGTCAGCCGCTTTTCAACAGTCTTGTGCCAACAACAGCATACACCATGTAACTACAGCTCCTTTTCACCCTTAGTCTAATTGTGAGGCTCAGCATTTCGTTTGAACATTCAAAAGTCACATGGCGAAACTGCACTCCTCCCACACATCGAAGCAAAGCTAAAAGACTTTTTCTGTCCTTCTGCTGTTCTTTATTATGTAATGGGAAGTTCACAGCATAAATATTACATGGACGTCATCTTCTGTAGCTGCCTCAGAAACAGTTCATTGCGCCAGGTCAGACAAAGTTAAGGCTACAGGATGAAGTTTTCTGTAAGAGTTTTGGCTATAAACAGCGTTGGAAACACAGTGTAATCAAGTGAATACTGGGTCGTTAGCCGTAAGCCGTTTAAAGTTTCTCTGAGCTTCATCGGTCTTGTAAAAGCAGCTGCAGCACTCTCTTATCAATGATTCTGCAGTAGAATTTTTTAGCCACAGACCTTGCATGCTTCTGGGGTCGACAACAGCAGTCATACCCCCTCTGCCTATTGCAGTCAGCGTCATCTAGGGTGGTGATGATGGAGATCAATGTCCTGTCGCAGCTACAACTGCCTTCGCCATGCAGCCTGAAGCATTGTGCGTGTAAGCGCTGATACAACACAGCCATCATGATTCCTGTGGAATTCTACTTGCAGTCTACCCGACCATAGCATCTTTGTCAGTGGATGTATGTGTGCACCCTGTAACCAGTTTGTTGACTGATGTTCCCAGTCACTTGCAACCTGGATACCGGACTGCACACAGGGAGCTGCCATCAGCCATTGATACACTCCCTATCTCATTGTCTACATCTGCATTCAAGCTGTTCACCCCCACCCCCCTGCCGCCATCTTGGCATGACCAGCACTACACGACGATGCAATGGATTTTTTTTTTGGGGTGGGGGGGGGGGGGATGGGGTAGGAGGAAATTGGTGTCATCAAAAGAAAGAGGTCCTATGTTAGGATTGGTATCTCATGACGCCGGCCGGTGTGGCCGAGCGGTTCTAGGCGGTTCAGTCTGGAACCGCGTGACCGCTACGGTCGCAGGTTCGAGTCCTGCCTCGGACATGGATGTGTGTGATGTCCTTAGGTTAGTTAGGTTTATGTAGTTCTAAGTTCTAGGGGACTGATGACCTCAGATGTAAAGTCCCATAGTACTCAGAGCCAATTGAACCAGTTTTGAACCTGTGGTGGAAGCACAAGTAGGGACAGATCCTGGCTGACACAGTAACAAATGAGAGACAATGGCATAGCAACACCACAAGAAGTGCCATATACTGCCACTGCTGGAAGTTTACTTATGTCAGAGGGCAGTGTCACTCACTCCACTTGGTAATTATCATCTATGATGACAACATTGTCTTACCTCATCAGAGCTGAATACGAACTAATGGAACTTCTAGTCATTTCTGTATATTAAGGTCTATAGTCAACTGTACCTTGATGTGAGCCTATGGTTCTGCATTGTATGAAGTATCAACTGTCATGCTGTTCAGCAACTGTAACAAATGCGAATTGTCATTTGTTTGGACATGGATTGCTTTTAAGTTAAATATTTCACATTCTTCAAAGTGAGCTAATATTTTGTGTGTGTTGTAGTACCTGAACAACCTCCTTCAGAAGTAAATCCGGGCTTGCTACAACACCCTACAGTGCCAAACAGGATGCCTCAATTGTTTTCTTGTCTGTCACTACAGTCTGTATTATTCTTTAACTATCATCACTTTTATGATATCTGTACAGTATGCATAGCACAAGTGAGGGTCTGACAATGGTGATTCTGAGTTATGCTAGCCATTGCTAAGGTTCTGGAGATAAAAAGTGTCAATTGGTTCATGAAATCCATGTAAATTACACGCATAGAATGATATCCCAGCAGAAAGGTAACATCGAAAGGATGGAGAATGGTAGTCAGGCGGTTGCCGGAGTATTGGCAGCCAAGTGGAATGGTTTATATAGTAATCTGACAGCATAGTTTTATGCTTAACGTACTATTGTTTTAGAACTCATCGGAAATGATGGTACGTTCACATAATTTCTGTACAATGATCATCAGCGGACGCTTCGAGCTATGAACAGATATCTGGATTTCACACACAAGGTAAGAAACGGAGCAGGCAGTTTTAACTACTTTCATTGTCACCAAGTTATCCAATCCCAATTACTTTTACACTTCTTGGGGAACAACACAGGCTGCAGAACAGATGGAAATCAAATAGTTGTAGCTGTAATATGTGGCGGTTTTATCCATTGAATTACCATCTTAAGGTGTTCCCAATTCTGCTATTCCCAATTCTGCTACAGACTCAAACCCACAACAAGGAAACTGAGAGTGCCACACATATTTTTGACTAATACTGATGTTTGCAGAGATATCAAATGTTACCGCAGGATTTATAACAAATTTCTGACACATTAAGATTTGTTTCCCTCAACAAGGGCACTTGTGTGTTGAATATAGTCTCTATAACGTCGTTAAAACTTGGGCACAGTGATTTAACGGCTTTCTAACTTTGCTGTTCGGATGGCAATATATCCTGCTGAACCCGACACATCGCTTTCTCATTGCTCAAGCAACATTATTTAATGGTTTGATGCGTTTTCACGTAACGTGTAACAGCACAACGATGTTATAAAAAATGGCTCTGAGCACTATGGGACTTAACATCTGTGGTCATCAGTCCCCTAGAACTTAGAACTACTTAAACTTAACTAACCTAAGGACATCACACACATCCATGCCCGAGGCAGGATTCGAACCTGCGACCGTAGCAGTCCCGCGGTTCCGGACTGAGCGCCTAGAACCGCTAGACCACCGCGGCCGGCACAACGATGTTATACACCGACTGTACTAGAAGAACGCATGAGGCATAAGAACATCAGTCAGTATGTTGTAGCATAGAATATGACAGGAACATTTATTTATCCAAACAAACACCACCTGCAGAGGTCGTGTGTGAAAATCGCTACACCATCCACGACAAGTTGCACGAAGTCCCTCTCACAGCTGAAGCTGTTGTATCATGTGTGTGATAGGGTAGGTAGTTTCTTTAAATTTATTTGAACAATTATAGGCGAGATCCGTACACGGCAACAACCATCTATCTGCGGATGCAAGATCACTATGATTGTGTACTGAACCCATGTGGCTATAGTAGAGCTGATTTGGGGAGACAGGCACTGCAGGTTATGCCCCTCCAGCACTGCGCGAGACACCGGCAGACATCACTCGATGCACCATCCAACGAACGAAACACACACTGTATTCACAATCTGATGCTGTTACAATCATTCTTCTAGTTCTGTAGGGCAGGTAACTTTTATGATCCTAGCAGAGCGTCTCTGATTCTGTTAGATATCTGTTGTCATGCCCTCCACAACTGATTGTACTAGTGCCCTCTGTGCCATTTCCTTTCAACAGTATACATAATTTTACAAGAACCTTCCCAGTAAATCTACGTCCTTCATTCACTTCTCTTATGCTCTACAAAGTCAAAGAACGATTTAAGTTACCCATTATGTAACAAATAAATATCAGTAAATATAGTTATTCCACCAGTTATAAAAACAACCCAATTAAAGCAAACTCTTTGTCAGCAATAGATGTATCAGGACAGCGGCATTGTACACCCGAACGTAATGCTGCACTAAGGTCATGATCAATAAGAGAACAGAACACTGGCTTAAATTTATATCCAACTTGTGACAGGGAAATGATGTATTTCACCTCATTCCACATGCATCTTCGTTTGACAGGCACTACCATCTAGAGGGTATACCACCTGATTTTTCAGTTTTGCGTCAGACACAAGAAATTTATTTTCCAGCTGTTTGTATCTAACCTAAAGCAATCACGGTCCACATGGTCACTATATCAGTGTTTAGCACAGCAGAAGTAGCGTGAACATCTTGTACTTAGAAGTGTTGCAAATAGTACTAGACGTGGCAGAATAGCCGTTTTGATTTGGACTGGGAACGTCATACATCTCAAAATACCTCAAACATTTCAAAGGGATTGCTAAATCAGTTCTGATGAATGTTGTGGGTGTTTGTACAGGAAAATATGCTATAATACTTCATACAGCTGTGTGGGTTGGTGTGGCTCAGTTGGTAGAGTAATAGTGATTGTAGTATTAGTATTAATATTAGTATTAGTAGTAGTAGTAGATTCAGTAGATAGAAACAATAGGTCCCATGGTGAATTCAGTAAGGTGGTAGTGGTAGATTCATACTGTAGACTGCTGTAATTTCCCAACTAACTGTAGTAGTAGATTCATAACAATGGATTTTCAGCCAGCTGTGCCACAGCGAGCACACCTATTTCCACGGTGACAGTTATCATATTTTAACTAAAACTGTTTTTTCGATGTAGGTACACCTTGGTGAGATGGAAATTTTTACATTGACGTGGATGAAGCTTTACACTCAGTCACCCTCCTATACACAGAATATGATCTATTGTCCAGCTTAACAATGCATTTTTAAGTGATTCCTCACGCCAGTTATAAGAGTTTTGCGTTATAAATAAGACACCTAACATTTACAGTGTATTTCCAAATGGTGACAGATGGGGGATCTGAAGAAGTGAGTGATATGTGAAACATGTTCATAATCGACTGTCAGAGAAGTGGGACTTTTATTAGCGTGTATACATGTTCCCTAAATATTTTTTTGATAATCCCTGATTCCTCCAACAAGGGCGCTTCTGCAGGAAGTATTCATGCTGGTCAAAATAGGGGTGCCAGGAGATTTGATGTGAAACGATCATGTACGTGGTCTTGGGGGAAATTTTACAATCCCGCTAGGTTGTAGGACATTGAAATATCTTCGACTGTAGTGAAACAGTTCTGACTATAGTCAAATTTAGAGTTTTTCAAGGTCACAATGAGTTTAATTTGATAAATGCTACTTTGCAGTGCCTCAGAGGACGTTCTGTATTCTGTATTCTGTATGAAGTGGGAATATGGAAGGAAATTGAAACATTTGTGCATTGCACAGTGGAAACTACATGACACTTCATCCCATACATCTATATGTTTTAGCAAAAATTGTAATGTGATGCCACCCCCCCCCCCCCCCCCAATAAACTGTAAGCATGATGACTGACCTTGATGCAGTCTGCAAGGTGAGCAAACCAAGATAGCGATCCAGAGGGAACTGGCGCAGAGTATGACATCACACAACCATGGGGTTGCTGAAACCATCAAGTAACTAACTACATTCATCTCTTAACATACTTCTACCGGTTGCAAATTGAATAGTAGTTTGCAGGGAGCCATATATACTGATTCAACTATGGAATGTCAGAGCTGTTACATCGCCTTCGTATAGAACAATAGACTTCAGTCCTGTTCTAAAATTAGGATATGTTTTAGTGCAAAATAGTGTAGTCTTGGGAATATGTCTGGAAGCTGTGTTGTCTTATGTAGTGTGCCAGCTGTGTTGGGGGCACACAGCCCATATCAGACGAAAGGCGAGGTATGTCTGCTGGCATTCTTAACTGTGTGACATAGAGGTAACTGCTCTCTGTAGAGGTGAATTCGCGCTGTGTGACATCATGTGCATCTTAGCAGAGGTTCCTGGCGACCTGGCAGGACCCAGCTGAAGGTGGGCAGCTGGTCTCCAGCCCAGCTGACAGCCGCACAGCAGTGGGTGCTGCTGATAGTGGTGTGCAGATGCGGCAGTCCTGACGTGACCCCGTGAGTATTTGCCGATAGTAGTGCACGGTCTGAAGGCATACAAATTTGTGGAAGAAGCCCTACCCAATATGGTGCCCAGTTCAATAAAGACACAGATGTCCCTATCTTATTCCCCTGAACTTGATAGTGATAACCATACTGAATGCATCAGCGGGCTATTCATTTTGAAGTTAGGACAAGTGCTCTGTATTTTTAGCAGGCAGCAAAATTTCCATTAATTTAATCTTGGGGTAAGTGGATTTTGTCATCATTTTGACCCTGTGGTAACTGGTGTGCAGGAGGAATTGTTTTAACTGTAATGTTAGATGTGAGGGGCAAGATTGTTTAAGTATAGTACATATGGGTCGTGCTTATTGCATTAGCGGCCTATTGAAGTGACGTTAGTTTTCTGTTTCAAATACATTTCTGAAGGTTGATTGTCACGTTAGGTACTGCACGTTTGATTAACGCGGTGTCAGTCATTCAGCAAAGACAGATTATCTCGTAAGGTGGACCTTAAGTCATTGGATGTGGACTGACACATCTTTTCACATAGTACCTAGATATTTTTTTGGATCAAAGGAAACTAAGCTCCTTAATTGTGTTCATTGGTTAAATTGTAATATGTTTATATTAAGGTATTGCTTTTCTACATATATATTTGTGTAACTTGTATATACTACAGTGTGTCGGCCGCTCATGTTTTCCTGTTTTCAGAAACGTGTATAGGGGTCGACGCGAGCAAACCTCGCCCAGTGAGCTTGCAGTGTGACGGAAATCTCAGGATCTGAACTCAGGGCCGTCCGGACCTCGTCAACGCGCAATTTCTCTATTCCATTCAACGAGAGGCTTGTTTTAGGCAGAAGATTTCCTACTGCCCAAAGTTGAGTGTAAGTTCATCCTCTGGATCGTGTGTTTGTGAAATCGTAATAGATTAACGTTTGCTCGCGTCTATCACATGTTCATCAAATTGACGTTTTGCCTTAAGCTTGCATAAAGTCAAGAATCTTCCGGACGTTGAGTGTAGTAGAATGCTAAGTGTAAACAGAACAATTAATAGTACCCTTCAGGTCAGATAGCATAAATCAATTTTACCTTTTCAGTAAGTGTAAAACTGAGTGAGAAAGGCGATAGCCGACATTGTAAACATTTGGTTATCTATTTCATCTCTTATTTTGGTTGTTGTTACCGGCACGTAAAGTGGCCGTTGTCACAAGTGTGACGGTTAATATTGTAAATACTAATTATGGATAGGGCCTTGATACGCAAACGTTGTTAATTGATTATTGCTGCTGATGAATTCATGTGTATGTGTAATCAATAAAGAAGTATTGCAACTACAAACTGATTGTGTTACTGGTATACAAGGTTAGAGTGTGCAATCGCTACACCACCATGCAGTGGTCATTCAGGCTAGAGTCCCCAGCAGTATATGTCTTCCCTCTCCTACAGCGCAGTCTGTGCAGATACGTGCCGGCTTACTTAGTTCAAATGGTTCAAATGGCTCTGAGCACTATGGGACTTAACATCTGAGCTCATCAGTCCCCTAGAACTTAGAACTACTTAAACCTAACTAACCTAAGGACATCACACACATCCATGCCCAAGGCAGGATTCGAACCTGCGACCGTAGCGGTCGCGCGGTTCTAGACTGGAGCGCCTAGAACCGCTCGCCCACAGCGGCCGGCTGCTTACTTCGTGCGCAGTCCTTTACGAGTTGTGCTCAGACTGTCCATTTTGGACCACAATGATACGTTGGATGTCGTGCTCTAACAGCAGCAATGTACCTATACAGTATTTCTCAAGGATGCTTAGAGTAAGGTAAGCAATGGGCGAAATTTGTGCCAAATTAGATGGAGATTTGTAACTTTTCGGGCTTTTCCCGTGGATCTGTTGCAAATACATTTCATCCCTTTTGATAAGACACACAGCTGTATGGCGGGCAATCTCATCAACAGGGATGCACATTTTCAGTTAAGCACCACCTGGAATCCAGCATTGGCTGTCATTAAATTAAAACAGAAGAAACAAGAACTTCTGATTTGTGATTCGACGAAGTGCACTGCTGAATTTAATTCAGCTTTTAACGGCAGTGGCGTCCGGCAGCACAGTCTTTGCCCACAGCGCACGCGCACAAGGCCTTTCTGCGGCTCCCGCAGATATACTGCATCCCTTTTACTTTCACGTGTTTCATTTAAGTAGGAGTAATACGATCTTAAAAAAATGACGAAAACAGTAGAGTCTCGACTATTTTTCTGGCAACTGTCCAATCCTTCATACTATACCGCCTTCACAAAAACACATCTTAATGGAGGCATTGCAAGTGAGCATGTGCGTCAAACGCCCTAAGTACTTAGTGCAAATCTCTGTTGCGTCACATGAAGTGCTCTTTTCCTTCTGTACAAGGTGCATCATTCCACATACCCTGTAACTAAATACATCATTGTGACATTCATCTTAAAATGGTCTTCCCATGACCCCAAGGGACAGGCTGCGTGTGCGTGTGGGGGATAAATGATTTGTAACTTGTGTGGTAAAATATTCTCTGATTGCCCTTGCAGCGTCTAGATATAAAATTTTTTGATGTGTAGTGTTTTATGAGTAAGAGTAAATAGTTTCTCTGGCCTGTCAGCGTATGTTTACGACGCCACAGACGCCACACAGTTTGTGTCTGTTATAAGCTTGTATAGTGTTGTATGGAACTAGGGACCTAGAAACGACGGAGAGGCTTCGTCCCCGCCGTAGCCCTCAGTGGTACACAACAGGCTACAGCAGTCCACTCACCCCACCGCCGCCCCACACCGAACACCCAGGGTTATTGTGCGGTTCGGCCACCAGTGGACCCCCCCCCCCCCCCCCCCCCCCCCCCCGACGCCCTACACGGGAACGTCTCACAACAGACAACAGACGAGTGTAGCCCCAATGTTTGCGTGGTAGAGTAATTATGGTGTACGTGTACGTGGAGAAAGCGTTTGCCCAGCAATCGCCGACATAGTGTAACTGAGGTGGAGTACGGGGAACCAGCTCGCATTCGCCGAAGCAGATGGAAAACGCTTTAAAAACCATCCACAGGCTGGCCGGCACGCCGGACATCGACACTAATCCGCCAGGCGGACTCGTGCGGGGACCAGCAAGCCTTCCCGCCCGGAAAGCAGTGCGTTAGACAGCACGGCTAATTGGCCGGGCTGTTAGAAGCTTGCTTGCCGACTACTACTACTACGAAAAGAAAGAAAAATGCTCTTCACTTGTCTATCACCTATTAGCACAAAAAGAAGAAAATTTATCTTAAGATCTCTGTGAGACACTATTATTTTGTATAAGGAGATTAATACTAACGATACATACGCCAATGTGAGGATTCCTCCAGCCCTGCGCTTCAGATCGAAAATCTCATTATTGAATTACCGACTTGTTAGTTAATATTCTTGGGCCTTACAAATAAATTGTGTGCTTTGTGAATTGCTAGAAAAATAGCCTCATTCTAATTTGCTGTTCTTCTCTAAACTGTTTGCAACTATTGCTCATAGATTTTTTGTAGCTATTATCCCCGTGAACGTAGCAATTTATTTGATCCATTCGCGTGTACCAAAGATCTAATTCTATAGCTGAGTCGATTATGTAGTCTACATCTACATCTACATCCATACTCCGCTAGCCACCTGACGGTGTGTGGCGGAGGTACCTTGAGTACCTCTATCGGTTCTCCCTTCTATTCCAGTCTCGTATTGTTCGTGGAAAGAAGGATTGTCGGTATGCTTCTGTGTGGGCTCTAATCTCTCTGATTTGTGAGGGAGCAATATACTGCTTGACTCTTCGGTGAAGGTATGTTCTCGAAACTTTAACAAATGCCCGTACCGAGCTACTCAGCGTCTCTCCTGCAGAGTCTTCCACTGGAGTTTATCTATCATCTCCGTAACGCTTTCGCGGTTACTAAATGATCCCGTAACAAAGCGCGCTGCTCTCCTTTGTATCTTCTCTATCTCTTCTATCAACCCTATCTGGTACGGATCCCACACGGCTGAGCAGTATTCAAGCAGTGGGCGAACAAACATACTGTAACCTACTTCCTTTGTTTTCGGATTGCATTTCCTTAGGATTCTTCCAATGAATCTCAGTCTGGCATCTGCTTTACCAACGATCAACATTATATGATCATTCCATTTTAAATCACTCCTAATGCGTACTCCCAGATAATTTATGGAATTAACTGCTTCCAGTTGCTGACCTGCTATTTTGTAGCTAAATGATAAGGGATCTATCTTTCTATGTATTCGCAGCACATTACACTTGTCTACATTGAGATTCAATTGCCATTCCCTGCACCATGCGTCAATTCGCTGCAGATCCTCCTGCATTTCAGTACAATTTTCCATTGTTACAACCTCTCGATAGACCACAGAATTATCTGCAAAAAGCCTCAGTAAACTTCCGATGTCATCCACAAGGTCATTTATGTATATTTTGAATAGCAACGGTCCTACGACACTCTCCTGCGGCACACCTGAAATCACTCTTACTTCGGAAGACTTCTCTCCATTGAGAGTGACATGCTGCGCTCTGTTATCTAGGAACTCTTCAATCCAATCACACAATTGGTCTGATAGTCCATATGCTCTTACTTTGTTAATTAAACGACTGTGGGGAACTGTATCGAACGCCTTGCGGAAGTCAAGAACCACGGCATCTACCTGTGAACCCGTGTCTATTGCCCTCTGAGTCTCGTGGGCGAATGGCGCGAGCTGGGTTTCACACGACCGTCTTTTTCGAAACCCATGCTGATTCCTACAGAGTAGATTTCTAGTCTCCAGAAAAGTCATTATAGTCGAACATAATACGCGTTCCAAAATTTTACAACTGATCGACGTTAGAGATAGAGGTCTATAGTTCTGCACATCTGTTCGACGTCCCTTCTTGAAAACGGGGATGACCTGTGCCCTTTTATCTCTGTGCAGTCATGGGGAACTGCTGGAAAAGCACAGCACCACGGGTGCAAAAGTTTTTTTTTACAGCTTGGTTCCTTACACAGGGATTATGCTTGAAAACCGCAGTTCCAATGTCGCCATTCAGAACGGTTAACTTCTGATTCCAAATACTGGTTTGCATAACAAAATTCAAAATAAAAGCTCTATTCATCATGATACTTGTTACTATTTTATTGTTGCAAAGCTAAGACCTCGCTGGCTAGAAAAACGTGTGTTTAAAGGCAATCTTTTGAAGGCCAGCCCTTGCGTCACTGCTGTTCAAACTGTGTGTGAGCTCGGGAGTTAATTCCGCAGCGCTGGCAATGTTAAAGATTCAGAGGTGTCTTCTTGCCAGGGAGCAGAGAGGAAGCTGGAACTGAAGACTTAAAAGCAGCAACAGGTAAAGTGGGAGCAACCAGCCTCGAGTCATCTGGGTATTTCTCTGTGCAGACGCGGAGGCTCTTGAAGTCCCTCACTCGGCACATAGCGAGCAGCGACGACAAAGGCCGTTAATTTGTTGCAGTCATTACTCGCCCGGCACGCGTCTTTGCCGGCTCCTGCTCGTCAAAGTCCTTCGGCCGTTGCTAGGGAGACGGATGCTCGCGCTCTCAGCGTTGTAGTCATTATCGGCCGCACAGACGCGCACCGCAGGCGTCAATACTGCGCTGGCGGACAGCGGGAGGGACCGGCAAAAAAGTGCAGCCTTTCTTTGCGGAAGCGTCCCTCCCGTCGCGCTGTTGGATTTTCCCCTTTTTTTCTTCCCACAGCCGGGCTTTTGTGATGTCAATATCTCGCGCAGCTGGAGCCTCTTTCAGGCGTACCCATCTCTTGGCAACGCACCCCATATAATTTTCCCTTGTCTCGTCTCGCATTAACGTGAGGACGTCCGACAAATCCGTCTCACTGTTTCCCTCTCTGAATCATTTCGTCCACTTTACGGTCCATTCATAAATAATTTCGTAGTTCTGATTTTATCGGATTTAATTTCCTTATATACAAATCGTTTTGTTGTTCCTGGCATATACAATGTTTTCGAGGGGCACAGACTGAGGACAGTAACGGTTGTTGGTGAAATCGCCATCATTTCGACAGAGTTCAATCATTAGCTCAACGTAATAACCTCTGAACCCATAAGTTTTATTGTTATTTTTTGAATGTCAGTTAGTGTCTTGCTAAGGATTTGTCGAGAATATCCACATTCCTCTTGTATCTTGTGGCTTTCGTGCACCAAGCGCTCGAAATGTATATCAAGCATTCAAACGTTTTCGTCAACTCACGACTGGAACACATGGAATGTACTGTATATGAAAGCTACTGTTGTAAGTATGAGTACTTAGTGAATATTATCATTATTAGCTTTCAATGCTTTGCATTTTCTTTCATCCAAACTGCATAATATATTTCTTTTTGTTTCTGACTTGTTCCAAAGTAGTACAGATTCCGAAATTGGCAGAGAGTTTTTTTTTTAGTAGACTGACATGACTATCCTTAACATTAAGAACTGTTGCTACTGTCTGGAGCATTGTATGGCTGGTTCAAATGGCTCTGAGCACTATGGGACTTAACTGCTGTGGTCATCAGTCCCCTAGAACTTAGAACTACTTAAACCTAACTAACCTAAGGACATCACACACATTCATGCCCGAGGCAGGATTCGAACCTGCGACCGTAGCGGTCACGCGGTTCCAGACTGAAGCGCCTTTAACCGCACGGCCACACCGGACGGCGGAGCATTGTACTCAGCTAGTAAACAATGACGAGCGAATCTGTGTGACACACTGAATTTGAATGAGGCTAGAATGCAGGATTGTGACGAGCTACATTGTCCTTCTGAAAAACTTGTAGTGATATTACTGTAAGATCAAACAAAAATATTTCTTCTTTCTTTCTGCTCTGTTAAATTCTTTAATCGTTTTTTATCTGAAGAAAACTATTTTTACCATCCTGATAATTATCTACTCAATATTAACACATTTTAGTTACAAAATTTCCTCGTCGAATATGTTAATTAAGGGCAAATTTTGCAAGTGTTGAAAAAGTCTCTGATTTCATCTGCTGTAAATTCTGGTAATTCTGCAACCATCTTCGACTCAATTTAGTGTTCAAATGTGTTAAAGAGGATTGATCGCTTGAAGCCAATGAAAATAAAATGGAGACGTCTGGTGACAGCATAAAGCCGTATTTTAGTATTTACCGCTCCCACAAAATTCGCAGTGTTTATCGTTTTTGCTACTCGGTGTTAATTCAGTTCAAAGTGTATAATCTGAACCGTATAGGTCCTTGTTACTTCTGTAAAGATTAACTGCACGTAGAAATAGGGGTGTTAGAAGTTATTAACGCAAATGAATGCTAAACAGTAACTCAACAGCACGTGCCCCCACTGACTTGCGTCTAGGTAGTGTATATATTGCTTAACATTGCTACGTTACGACATGTGTGTCTAAGTGAAGTGTGAAACCACTCGCATGAATTTGTATACGAATAGGATTTATTCCACACTTTGAAAAGATTCGGATTCTTGTTGCGAAATCCATTGATCATCTTTTTCCGGAAAACTTGGTTTTCTTTTCAGTGTTGCGAACGTGTTTGCCAAAACTGATATTAAATTTAGGATGAAATCTTTTGAAATTATATGAAGCTATGGTGTCTGTCCTTTTGGACATATCCGAAAGAACGGACACTACGCAGAATCCGCAGCTGTGAAACGTTATATGCAAACTGAAAGGAATCACTGCTGTCAACTGCAGCAGGACTTTATGCGGAATCAGCGGCGACGAGAGAAAATGTAAACCACAGCGGGGTTCGAACTCGGGATCTCCTGTTTACTAGACAGGTGCGTTACCGCTGCTCGATCCGGGACACAGCGGTATCGCGACTGCATGGACTATCTCGGCACGCCTCATAGCCGCTAGACATCCCCGGCAAGCGCCATCTATTCGCAGTCCCTGTCCATTGACTCACTGTTCGCTGCTCTGAGATTTCCACAGGAGATCGTACGTATTTGTGCATTCACACTGAAGAAGGTGGATCCATTGTCTAACTAGGCGTGTCTGTTGTATGAATGCGTGGTGTCTGCTCTTCCTTCTTCAGTGCAGATGCACGAATACTTCTGATGTGGGAATCTCAGAGTAGCGAACAGTGGGTCAATAGACAGAGACTGCTCGGTGTGAATGTGGATCAGCTGTTAGGCGTGTACCACTGCGCGATGCTGTGTTCCGCATGCCGCTGTGATAAGGCACCTGTCTAGTAAGGAAGAGATCCGGGGTTCGAATTCCCGTCCGCTATTCATTTTCACTTGTCGCCGCTGATATCCCCGTAATGTCCCTTTGCAACTGACAGCAGCGATCCCGTTCAATTTACATCTTTTGAAATTATCGAGGAATTGAAAAGCTGTATGGTTCCCATAAATTTGTGAATAATTTTGTCCAACACATAGACGAAGTACTTTAGCAGGTGTATCAGGTGTAAGTCTGAGCAGAATTGAGTTTATGCATTTTCTTGTACTGTATTCACTGTAGCGGGCTAGCCTGCATCAACCAGTTAGGTAATCTGCGGGTAAACCGCAGCCACAATCCGCTGTGCGCTCTAGTAATGCTATCGGAAGCCAGCAGAAACGAGCATCGGTGCGTTCTGTCTTTTGGGGCTCGCCGAATGACGAGGCTGCATGGCGCAGCACTACACGCCATTTCCGCAATCTATTGTGTGATGGAAGCCTGCCTCCTGCACCATACATCTGCCCAGAGGCAGTATAAATACTGCAGATAAGTAACGTCCTTAGTGATATATGTAATGCACCACTGGCACAGAGAATTTTTCCAGGCAGATTGTGATTCGACAGCCGTGTGTTTGGTCCTCCTCCCAGTATTAGTCACCTTTTACCCTTCATAATCGTAATATAATTATCACAGTAATTAATAAAGTGAGGTCCGTAGTAGTAAATGTAATTCATGTGCAGCTAGAGGTGACTGCGTGATCGTATGGCAACTTAACTTCCTTGTGCACTTTCTTAATTCACTACAGTCTTGTGCTTTCAAAAGGTCCCTTCCTGGCGTGTGGCACGCGTGTGTTCCTATAGCTCGTACACCCGAACAGTGCACTGTGTCCTGGCCTGCCATTATATGTCTTTCAGGAGGTGTCAGTCTGGGCAACCGTAAGGACAGCCGGGTTTGTGCCAAAAAAACTGTCCTCTCTGAACAGCTGGCTGCAGCGGGAGTTACTGACAGCGTCTTTATAAATGCGGCGCGCTAAAGGTGCCAACCTGTGTGACATTGTTTTTCAGCTGTGGAGCGGAGGACGGCGCCTGTCTGTATTGTAAACCTGGGAACCGATTGGCGCGCACTTTCCATACCCATAAACACCAGCGATTCGTTGGCGGGTGATTTTTCATTTTGTTTTCTTTGGTCATCAATCTTCTGACTGGTTTGATGCGTCCCGCCACGAATTCCTCTCCTGTGCTAACCTCTTTATCTCAGAGTAGCACTTGCAACTTACGTCCTCAATTATTTGCTGTATGTATTCCAATCTCTGTCTTCCTCTATAGTTTTTGCTCTCTACAGCTCCCTCTAGTACCATGGAAGTCATTCCCTCATGTCTTAACAGATGTCCTATCATCCTGTCCTCCTTATCAGTGTTTTTCACATATTCTAAGCAGAAGCTCCTCATTTCTTACCTTATCAGTCCACCTAATTTTCAACATTCGTCTGTAGCCAAACATCTCAAATGCTTCGATTCTCTTCTGTTCCGGTTTTCCCACAGTCCATGTTTCACTACCTTACAATGATGAAATCCAGACGTACATGCTAAGAAATTTCTTCCTCAAATGAAGGCCGATATTTGATATTAGTAGACTTCTCTTGGCCAGGAATGCCCTTTTGCCATTTCTAGTCTCCTTTTGATGTCCTCCTTGCTCCGTCCGTCACTGGTTATTTTACTGCCTAGGTAGCAGAATTCCTTAACTTCGTTTGCTTTGTGACCATCAATCCTGATGTTAAGTTTCGCGCTGTTCTCATTTCTACTACTTCTCATTACCTTCGGCTTTCTTCGATTTACTCTCCATCCATACTCTGTACTCATTAGACTGTTCATTCCGTTCAGGACATCATGTAATTCTTCTTCACTTTCACTCAGGATAGCAATGTCATCAGCGAATCTTATAATTGATATCCTTTCACCTTGAATTTTTATTCCACTCCTGAACCTTTCTTTTATTTCCATGATAGCTTTCTTGATGCAGAGATTGAACATTAGCGGCGAAAGGCTATATCCCTGTCTTGCACCCTCTTAAATAGGAACACTTCGTTCTTGGTCGTCCACTCTTATTATTCCCTCTTGGCTGTTGTCGTGTTGTGTATGATCGGTCCCTCCCTATGGCTTACCCCTCCTTTTTTCAGAATTTCGAACATCTTGCACCATTTTCCATTATCGAAGGCTTTTTCCAGGTCGACAAATCCTATGAACGTGTCTTGATTTTTCTTTAGTCTTGATTCATTCATTAGTCACAACGTCAGAATTGCATCTCTCGTGCCTTTACCTTTCCTAAAGCGAAACTAATCGTAATGTAGCGCATCCTCAATTTACTTCTTCAGTCTTCTGTATATTATTCTTGTAAGAAACTTGGATGCATGAGCTGTTAAGCTGATGCTTTTCCAAAAGTCAGATGGTATGTCGCCAGACCCATATATTCTAAACACCAACGTGAATAGTCGTTTTGTTGCCACTTGTAAGTAGACTGTATAGGTTTTTTTTATTGGTAACGCCACATAGCGCTCTGTATGAAAATCACGTGCTGTGCTGTGTGCAATCTGTGGCTGGTTTGCTTTGTTGTTGGCCATTGTAGTGTTGGACAGCTGGATGTTAACAGCACGTAGCGTTGCGCAGTTGGATGTGGGGAGAGAGATGGCGGAGTTTTGAAATTTGTAAGACTGGATGTCATGAACTGCTATATACATTATGACTTTTGTACACTATTGAGCGGGCAGTAGTGGCGCTCGCTGTATTGCAGTAGTTCGAGTAACGAAGATTTTTGGTGAGGTAAGTGATTTGTAAAAGGTATAGGTTAATGTTAGTCAGGGCCATTCTTTTGTAGGGATTTTTGAAAGTCAGATTGCGTTGCGCTATAAATATTGTGTGTCAGTTTAAGCATACTCATGTATAATTGTTCTAAGGGGACGTTTCATATGTCGATCCTTAGCCGAGGATACCTCACTGGAATCATCTGATTTTTTCTTGTAGTTTGTGTAATTAGTGTAGATTTTGTTTATTGCTAGCGCGTAATTGTAGAGAGAATCTCCTTTGTAGTTGCAGTCTTTCATTGTCGTACAGTAAAACAGGTGTGGCACGCATGTAAATTTGCACCAAGTATTTTGCAGCTGCGCTTGCAATTAACTAGATATTATGTTCAGTGCTATGTTAATGTGTTGTCTTATTTTGCTCTTCAAATTGTGTTTTTCTGTGTTGTCGTGTGAAATATTGTGACAATAATGGCGTGTGAAAAACGTAATACTAGGCTCCAAAGTAAACTGAGAAATGACAGTGAAGACGAAAGCAGTGTGTTAGCGCCACCATGTAATGAATTAACTAATGTTCGAAGTAGTAATTTGGTAATTGTGCATTGGGAAATGGAGCGGGCTGCAAATAATGGCCTAGGCAGTGAAACAATTAGTGAACAGGGAAGCACTGTCGATCGATCGGTCGGCAACAGCTCGCCTCAGGATTCCGAAATGACAGGACACAATCTTGCAAATACTGTAGATTCAGGTGTTGGGTCCTCGCCGTTTTCTCAAATAAATCAAGACACATTTTCTGCTTTTCAAAATGTGAATATTGCCGGTTCAAATGCACTGCCGAATAGCATTGAGGAACATGTTTCAGACACCAATGCACTGTTATTACAGTTAATGCAACAAATGGGACAAAGGCTACAAAAGTTAGACACAACGCTTGAACAAAATCAGAAACAAATGGGACAAAATCTTCAAAAGTTTGACACAATGGAACAAAATCAGAGACAAACACAGCAAAAGCTTCAAAAGTTTGACGCAATGGAACAAAATCTTCAAAAGTTAGACACAATGGAGCAAAATCTTAGGAAGTTAGACACCACACTTGAACAAACGCGTGAAGATTTAACTACTGAGTTACATAACATTGAATCGAAATGTCAAAAAGTCTGTAATGACGTAAAAACACCAATTTGTGAGCATTTCCAACCTATTTTTTCGCGGCATGAAAATGCATTACAGAATAACGAAGCAGCCATAAAAGAACTGCAAACCGTTGTTCATGAAAGTCATGAGACCTTGTGGGCTAAAATTGACTCAGTTGCATCTACCGATTCGGTTACGCAACTTGCAAAAACTCAGGAAAACTTAAAGGACACAGTAGATTCGATTTCAACACAAATGGACACTCTGAAACTTGGTTCAGAAAAACACACTGAGGAAATGTGTTCACTATTGGAGAAAGTAGCCGAACTTTCGGATCTGTTCACTAACTTATCTACAAAGGTAGATGATGGTCTGAATGACACAAGACCCGTAGCCTTCACTGACACAGAAGAGTATCAACAAATTAGAAAATCCAAACAAAATCAAATCAATACACAGTACAAAAGAGAAATCCGGGAAGTACAAGATCAGCTGGCACAAGTAATACAAAAATTACATATTTCAGAGGACACTCGCGCTCCAACATGGGAAGAGGGACTTAGAAACACGGAAACGCCACAAAATAATAACACAGGGTATTTCGGAAATTATGAAAGAAATTGGCAAGGTTCACCGAATTTGTGATGGAACCGCCGACACGACGTAACAATGACCGACATGCGACTCGCCGACATGATGATTTTGACTATAATCTGTTCATTACTACACGCAAAATTCAAAACATTTAAGAATTCTGGCAGCAACATTCATCCACAAGCGTGGCTTCATCAATTCTCTCATTGTTTTCCTCCCAACTGGTCATTGCAGCACAGATTAGAATTTATGTGTGGCTAGTTAGAGAATGAATCAGTTGTAAGAATGCGATCGGTCATTCACGATTGCCACAGTGAAGGAGAATTTTATCACGCCTTCCTCTCAGCATATTGGTCTCAAGCTACACAAGACCGAGTAAAACATAGCATCATAATGATGAAACGTTTCGAACCATCTGAATTTTCCAGTCTTATGAAATATTTTGAAGACATGTTGCACAAGAATCAGTACCTGTCAAACCCATACATCCCCTCAGAACTCATCCGCATTTGCTTAATCAAATTACCTGAACATTTACGACATATTATTTTGGCAGGACGTTGCAAAGATGACACTGAAGCTTTTCAGGGACTCTTACAAGAATTAGAAATTGACACTGACAATTGCGGGGCGCGAAAACAGGAGCACAACAATTACAGATCACATCCGTCACGATTCCGCGATGAAAGAAATAATAACTGGACACGACAAGGCCATTCTTACAACATAAATCGTGACCAAAACAGACACCACCCGTATGACAACCACTGGCAGAGTAATAGTTACAGAGAAAGATCGCATTTCCGTAGTAATGAATATGACAGAGACAATCATAGAAACAGACAATTTGGCAACCAGAACTATTATTATCACGGAAGACAGAATAACTTCAGATGCAACGGTCCACCATGCAGTGATAATTCAGGGAGAAATTCTCCACCACTTAACCGACAGGAAAGAATTTACCGGAACTGCCGACAAAACGACAGACCTGAATTGCATCAGAACTGGCGAGCTTCAAACAGGGCAGGGCCTTCTCAGCAAGGCGAATTTGTAGAAGTTGGGTCTCCTAATCCCAGTAACGACGCGCGCCAACAAAGAAACAGACAATGACTCGCACCGCAGGCAGTGACATGCGCCCGCTGGCTCAGGGAAAAATAACATAGACGCTAACCTTGAGAAAAATTCCAGTATTCTTTACCGACGTATACCACATGATAATTGCGTTAAAGTTGAAACTCTGCGTACTAGGAAGAGCAAAGGGTTACACCACATTTCATATGTGAAACCATTTATTGAGAGATAATCTGCTTTTTAACTTAGTCTTTGCTATAAAATTTTTCACTTCATGTTACTAGTACTCTTTTTCAATCTTAGAAACTGTTAACATGCAACTATGATTCAAAGTTACCTATCCAGTCAAGAACCAAGAGAACTCATTTAAACAGAAACTACGAATGCATTGTTATTGTGAACAGACGACACTGTGTTATTGTGTGTGTACATTCTTGTTCGTTAGTTGCACGATTACGTAACGACTATAAGGCTCACATACTTAGAACATTTACCAGTACTGCTAATGAGATTTTACTGCAACATTTTAGTTTACTTGAAAATACATTCTGGATGTAAAGTACTTTCTGTGAGATACCAGATGACACAGTGGTTAGTTTATGTGACAGCTACACGATTTTACACGACGCTACTAATGAGTGACAATTTACAATGTTGCTTTTGCGGTGTATCTGTTTTATATCTGCACAGTTTTTCTGAATTCTTCTGTAAAGTAAAACATGTTTTAGTAGTAACTTTTGTGGTATAGCTACAAGGAGACAGCCTTTTCCGTAGGACAACAATACGTTACAGCACAATACTTTCTTCATCACGGCAATAAGCGTAATAACTAAGATACCTATACGCAAAGCAGAACTTAGCTTTCGGAGGACGATAACTACGACACTTCCACAGAGATTATCTTACAACAAGACGCACAGTTTAGCGCTACAGTACACGTATTTGAGTGATTAATTTTGTACTTAAAACATATATTTTTAAGGATATTTGAAGTACAATGATGCAAAGGTTTTCCTTGATACATTTCATTCCATTGCTGTAATCTGTAACACCTGAGGGTATAATTACATTAATCCTCAGGGGGGTACATGCTTACTTTGTGTACCATGTGTTTGGCAAGCACAAGGAGCCCTAGCTAATATGGTATTTGCTATATACAACTTTACACATCGTCACCATATTTCTCTAACAGGTAAATTACACAGCTATCTGATCATTTAACTGAGAGATAAACTTTTTTTTACTACATCAGTGACACATGTTTACACAATTACACAGTTGAATAACTTCACAGTTATGAAACTGTATTTTGTCTGTACTGTGTGAACTGTTGATATTTTTTCGGAACCATTGTGATACTATGAGAGCTTTGAATTATGTATTTGGTATGAGACATGATTTAAAAAGTACGTTTGAGGTAGATGACACTATTGAAATGAGCAGAGAATTTTCTTTAGGTTTTGAAATTATTGCAGAAAGCTACGACGTTTCTGAGATTTAACTGAGGTGTTATGATGTTATTATTATGACGACGATGTATATTATGCTGCTGAGGTATGTTTATGATCAATAAGCTGATGCTGTATGAGTTATTTGATTATGCTACGTATCTGTTATGATGAAATATTGAAGTAGTGTCGACGAATATGTATATGTGTAATAAGGTGAGGAATAATGAGTAATGGTTAGGGACTCTGGTTTGTGAAAAAGGTTGTTGGAAACCAAGAATCGTACTTTAAGAGTTATGAAATGTGTGTAAATGTGTGAATGTATCACAATGCCGGCGAAAATTTTTTGGACACTGTTATATTCATAAGATTTTGTTTCTAGACATTTGCAACGCAAATTCTCAACCCGTGAAACTTTGTATATGAGACTGCCACTGTAGTGCAAACTGGTGTTGTGAATATTTCAGTATGAAAGTTAAGTGACCATCACGTAATGCGTCGTGGGCACGACGCATTACATGGGCAGCTGCGAGACAGTCACCTGGAAAAAAGCCATTAGTGTGTGCCTTTCAGAGGCACAGGCATTATCCTCGCTATTGACATTTCTTTGTAGAAAGCATCACAAATACGACACACTCAAACTTGAAAATATATGATTACACTGTAGAGCTCTTAATTTATGATATTTACTAAAATGCCTAATGAAATGATGAGAAACATTTTACATCTATTGTCTTTCTAGTTGAGAGATTGCTCATTTTGTTTGATATCTAGTTTCTAGCTGCACTGCAGCATTGGTTAAAATAAAATTTAATAGATGTACTAATATAGATATTTTATGCCTACAGATCCAGTAAATAACCATTTTATAATCTACTTAAAAAAAACGAGGGAGCACAAAAGACATTTCCCTTCACAGGAACTGCATACATAATTTTTGTCAATGACTGGGTAACTTATTTAGTAGTGTAAGTTAAGATGATGCATCACCCTAGTGTTAAGGTGTGACATAATATTAAACATGGCCATTTTTACTGTAATATTTTTTTCTGCTTCAGCTTTGTCATGCTTAGATATAAGTTATTGCATTTGGTGCTGCTGTTTGCCAGGCATAGCGCTACTCTATTAAGCCAGTTTTACTACTGATTTATTTTTATTGTTTGCTGCTGCACATTGCCCTATATTAGTTGAAATATTGCAATTGCTCTGCTAATTTCTTTTACTGCTGCTTGCTTTGCCAATTTGAATTTTTTGACATTGCTGTTTGTGTTAATTTGTTATGTGCTGCTGCATTGCCTCGTCCCTTGGTATATATATCTGAGCTCAGTAGATTTAAGTTAGCTTTAGAGGGGGTAGAGTATATAAGAAACTAACTATGATGAATTGGAAGAAATGCATCGAGAATCTATAAGAAAATGGTTTGGCCAAAAAAGTAGTGTACAGTGGAGAAAAACTATTTTTGAAAGAGGATGTGAACAGAATACAGAAAGCATGTTTGGATAGGACTTTTTGGAAATAATGAAGAACGAAGGGAGATCTCCAAGAAGTAAAGAAAGTTTTGTCTGCAAAATACTGCAGTAAATCAAACCCTGTCCTTTCTTTGTGTTATCCCACTATGTGTTTGTGTACTCTTGTGTATTTGTCTTTTTCCTGTCTTTATGCGTTTTGCTAATAAGATTTATGTTGTAGAATTTTTCAAATACTATGTTATTTTCTTTGTAAAGATGTTTAGACATTATTTATTCTGTTTTGTTTTAATGCTCATGTGTGAAGTTGATGTTTCAAAAGTTATTCTGATCTTTTATGTATTTACTTATATCATAATTCTTGTAACACTGATGAATATGTTATTTCGATTCTTTTGTAAAGCCCGTATTACTACAAATGTTATCTGTACTGTTATGTTATGTAATGATGTAATTTGTACCTTTATTATTGTATTCTTATGTTATAAAATTGTAATTGATACCAGTTCATCAAATTAAGTAACTTGTAAGTTACATTTCACTGCACACGTTTCTGTTGGTCATAGCATATGGACAATATGTGAGAAGTTGGAACTGTTAGTGCTTGCACGTGTGTTAATAAATCAGCAAGGGGCTGGTTAACAGCATTGCTGGTTCTAAGGACAATTTAAAAACTTTGTGAGTGTACAAGTGGTGGTTTATGGACTTGCTATATTCTCCGCAAGACTCTTCGATGGTGATTGCGCACCTGCACAGTCGCAACAGTTGGCTGCTGGCCGTCTCTACAAGGACTACAGTGGGATTGCATCTTTGATGACTCACCAATACCATTATTTCTACAAGGACTGCACTAGGTCTGCACCTTTGATGACTCGCCAATACCATACTCTCTACCAGAGCTACAGTGGGTCTGCTCTTTGATGACCTTCCTACCAATATTCTTCAAAACTTCGACTGACTCTACTGTGGGTTTGCTCTGTTGTGGCCCGTTACCTGTCTGCATGTCAAGAGTCAGCACTGTCTTTCTGTTGGAAGGACAACACCACTTCATGAAGAGGCATGGAAATCCACTCCTTCCGTGTGCATTTTCTTTTACTGCTCAGACTTTGAGGGAAAAAAAAACACTGCAATTTTACTGTGATGAATGATCAGGACAGTCTTTATGGACTGTGAGAAAATTTTAGCTTTTGACCAACATTGTATCAATAAGTGTGTGCATTTGATTTCTTTGTTATTGTAATTATGAAAAATTTTTTCAAATCTGTGTTGGCCACTGCCCAAAACAATTTGTAAAATTTTTTGTGGGGAGCATGGGGGCTATGTAAGCAGACTGTATAGGTTTTTTTATTGGTAACGCCACATAGCACTCTGTATGAAAATCACTGGCTGTGCTGTGTGCAGTCTGTGGCTGGTTTGCATTGTTGCTGGCCATTGTAGTGTTGGGTAGCTGGATGTGAACAGCGCGTAGCGTTGCGCAGTTGGAGGTGAGCCGCCAGCAGTGGTGGATGTGGGGAGAGAGATGGTGGAGTTTTGAAATTTGTAAGACTGGATGTCATGAACTGCTATATACATTATGACTTTTGTACACTACTGAGCTGGCAGTAGTGGCGCTCGCTGTGTTGCAGTAGTTCGAGTAACGAAGATTTTTGGTGAGGTAAGTGATTTGTGAAAGGTATAGGTTAATGTTGGTCAGGGCCACTCTTTTGTAGGGATTTTTGAAAGTCAGATTGCGTTGCGCTAAAAATATTGTGTGTCAGTTTAAACACAGTCATGTATAATTGTTCTAAGGGGATGTTTCACGCCTCCCCCACTGATTTTAGAAATTCTGATGGAATGTTATCTATGCTTCTACCTCATTTGATCTAAGTCCTCCAAAGCTCTTTTAAATTCTGATTCTAATACTGTATCCCCTATCTCCTCTAAATCGACTCCTGTCTCTTATTTTATTACGTGAGACAAATCTTCCCCCTCATAGAGGCTTTCAATGTATTCTTTCCACCTATCCGCTCTCTCCTCCGCATTTAACAGTGGAATTCCCGTTGCTATCTTAATGTTATTATCCTTGCTTTTAATGTCACCGAAGGTTGTTTTGAGTTTCCTGCATGCTGAGACTGTCCTTCTGGCAATCATTTCGTTTACGATGTCTTCACATTTTTGCTGCAGCCATTTCGTCTTAGTTTCCCTGCACCTCCTATTTATTTCATTCCTCAGCGACTTGTGTTTCTGTGTAACTGAGTTACCCGGAACATTTTTGTACTTCTTCGTTTCATCGATCAATTAAGGTATTTCTTCTGTTACCCATGCTTTCTTCGCAGTTACCTTCTTTGTACTTATGTTTTCCTTCCCAACTTCTGTGATGGTCCTTTTTATAGATGTCCATTCCTCTTCAACTGTACTGCCTACTGAGCTATTCCTTAACGCTGTATCTATAGCATGTCCTTTTGGATGGTAGGTTTATATTTTGCACGCCAGTCTGACTAGTGGAGGGGTAAGTGGAGTTTCCTGTCAGTCCCGTGATTGGTGGAGAATGTAAAAAGGAACAGAACTATGGCGCAGGATGAGAGAATACTTGAGCGGAGATTCCAGCTTAGGCTCTCGTAGAGTTAGGATACTTCAGTATTTGCCCCTCTGGATGCCAACTCGGGATAGAAAGGGACTTTTCGGTGCGACGGTACTGCAGATCGAATTAGAGCTGCCAGAATCAGGCCGGCCTGTGACTGCGTTCCCCTGATGCACCAACCTTTTTCAGGGATGCTGTGTTCAACTACACGCTTCTCGCCAGCCCTCAGTGGACTTCGCGATATCCGCCCGCATCCTGGCCTTACGCCGGCCTAGCTGTGTCTGCAGGGTCAGCACGGGCGCCGACGCAGCCAGACGTAGCACTGCTGGCGCCCAGCCAGCTCTCCACCTCAGACACCTCACACACTGCCTGAGAGACGCGAGCCACACTCAGCAGCTACCGCTGTAATTATGTATAGTCGTTGGTGTATAAGAAAATAATGAGAGGCGATCCAAGAGTTCCCGTTTGAGGGCGCTGCTGCAGCGTATATGCATCCCAGCCCGACTCCGATGCGGATATACAGTGGCGGATATCAGTATAAAGACATGATTATTTGTGGGAAAACATGTTTATTTGTATATTTGCTATTGCACCCATTTTCCGTGTAGATGTCGGCCGTTGAGGCCAAGCGGTTCTAGGCGCTTCAGTCTGGATCCGCACGACCACTACCGTCGCAGGTTCGAATCCTGCCGCAAGCATGGATGTGTGTGATGTCCTTAGGTTAGTTAGGTTTAAGTAGTTCTATGTTCTACGGGTCTTAACATCTGAGGTCATCAGTCCCCTAGAACTTAGAGCTACTTAAACCTAAGTAACCTGCCGGCCGAAGTGGCCGTGCGGTTAAAGGCGCTGCAGTCTGGAACCGCAAGACCGCTACGTCGCAGGTTCGAATCCTGCCTCGGGCATGGATGTTTGTGATGTCCTTAGGTTAGTTAGGTTTAACTAGTTCTACGTTCTAGGGGACTAATGACCTCAGCAGTTGAGTCCCATAGTGCTCAGAGCCATTTGAACCATTGAACCTAAGTAACCTAAGGACATCACACACATCCATGCTCGAGGCAGGTTTCGAACCTGCGACTGTAGCGGTTGCGCGGTTCCTGACTGAAGCGCCTAGAACCGCTCGGCCACACCGGCCGGCCAGTGATGGAATAGTAAATTATTGTTGTCGAATTTCTCATACGTACGAGCTAATTCAATTTGCAGCATTTCAGTATAATTATAGGAATTCACTTTGGGGTGCAGCCATGCTGAGTTGGACGTGCCTTTAGCACAAAAAGCTGCTCGGATTATAACGCTGCCACCGCCAAAGTTTATGCTCGTCTGAACGTGTTATTCTGTACGGACATCATGCCAATAGTACTGAAAACCATCTGACACATTCACTTAAACCTCTTCTCAGCACTGAAAGTTACTTTTTTCCTTTCTACAGTCCACAATATAAGTTTTCCCGCAAACTCCAGATTAGCCTCCTTTTGCGCGTTGTTTAAAAGTGGCTTACGTAGCCGTTTCTTGAATGTGAGAATCGCGTATTGAGCCAGGATTTGTCTAACGTGTCTGGAGGTGACTCATAACCTCAAGTTAGTCACGATTTGAGAGGAACACAAGCCACTGACTTTAGCTTTACGCAGAATCAAACGAGTATCTAATGCTGATAATTTTCGAGTCCGACCTGAAATATTACTGTATCTCATTGCTACCTATCAGAACCCCTCGGAGAGCGTTAAAGATAACCAGTCCTAATTGCCCAATTGTAAAGTGACCCGTTTCCAAATTACATAGAAAAAATAACCACTATTTCAGTATACATATAATTCGAAAACGATGCTTTGCCGATTAACATTGTTCTTATGTGAGAAACATAATATAAATGTGATATTAATACTGTAAATAATTGAACGAAATGTAGCACATGGTCAGAATGTACCAGTAAACCTATCAGTATAAAATTACTACAGCAAATTAAATAGAACATATAAATAAAGCACGTTAATTGAATCTCTGATATATGTTAGCACTAAAATTCAGGCACTAGTTGATTTGTTATAAACAAATTTAGAAATGTAATTGTTACCTGTAACATAGTTAGTTAGAAAATGTTATATTAACTCGTAACTAAGTTGAAAATAGATGCACCTTGTTCAGCACTGAGATTGTAAATTTTTAGCAATGTGTATCTCATATTCGGTTTAACTTTTAATTGTGATTTTACATAAATTTGTAATTTTCATTGTAGGTAATTGTTAACAAAAGTATAAATAGAGGTCACGCAGGCGCCTTGGGGCACTCGTGTTTTGGCTAGGGTTGCGAGCAAATGTATTGTAGGCTCACTCGTTTGTTGATTGTTGTGAACTCTGTGTCGTTTGATGTCAACTTTGGGTACATCTGATGTAACCGGTACAGTTCACCAGCCTCAGACACCAGAGTCCTGGAAATATATTGGTGTTAAAATCTGCACTGTACTTTGGAATTTATTTGGGAGTCTTCCGCAATCCTTTTCATAGGCTGCACAGCGACGAGACGAATCCAGGAATTTTACAACAGCCCGAGAACTAAACAACTCTCACTGTTGGTAGAACTGACGTGAAAACAACAGCACATAGACTGGGCATTTCACTCAAAAGTCAAAACATTTGCAACGCGGAGGTGGGAAAATATAAACATCTCAGACCGTATTTGTCATTTTTGCCATACTGTGCACCCAATGTGATAAAATTACCAATAAACGACTGGAACGCCTAATTTCTTAACACTCTGGAGGTTAGAGAGGCGTATTTCGTTGTAAACTTTAAAATTGCTTCCTCCTCACCAGATAGAGGGTTTCCACGCGGTATTATCACAACTGCCGTACGACATTAGCAGAAATACCTCCAAATTGAAACTGTACCGAACTGTTGGCATTCTACACTGAGCTCGTCATTTAGCGGACCAACGTCCATCCCTCCCTGCCCGAAAGATCGCCTTTTTCAATTTTTAAGTACTCGGCCTAATTCTAATGTTGAAATGAGAATGTATTTTCTTTTATGTTTTTCCACAAATAGCCACGTGCCGTTATACTAATTTCTAGCACTCTGTAAGTACCGGAAAAAATGCGTTCTATATCAAATACGTAAATAAACTTTTTTTTTCAACAAATAACTACATCCACGTGTCTCTATACTAATTTCCACCCTTGTGTAAGCACCGACATGTAGACAAGGGGTTAGTGTTGCCTTCGAACGAAACTTTTTGGTTACCTCCTGTACAAGTTGCTCAGGCATTCGTAAATGTGGACCCATCGTGGGCTGGATAGCCAAAGCAACGATCTCGAAGTGGATAGCCCATCCCACGTACATACCACTGTATTCAGAAATGACTGCGCCTCAGCGATATATTACGTTAACAGCAGCGTCATTAGTGGCGGACATTAAAAGCAGCTCACCCTTTCCAAACCGCCCAAGACTTGGGATTTGAGGTGTTGATGCCGATAGTCTGAACATTGTGCTTATGAATACTGTTCTTGTTCGAGACGGCAGCAGTATGTTTAATGACGCATGTACCGCCACGTCAGATGAGGTACCACTACTGATCTACCTTTAGTCGCCAGCTCTTATCTCATATGTCAGTTTTATGAAAACCATCTTGGACACTGCAAGGAAGGTGCAATGGCCCAATACTGGTCGTAAATAGCAAGTACAGAATTCCATGGCATCAAAGAAGGCCGTGAACTGCCGCAGTAGAGCACGAAGATGCATGGGCTGGAAGCAAACATGCAAACACCCTTAGAAATTCATGCTTCAACATAAACGCAGATTTTAGTCTGACCTGCAGGTTGCGCTGTTGTATTTTACCACGAACGTGTCCTGTGCATTCCCCTCAATACGTTGCAAGTGTCAGATTGGTCAGAATAGTGTTCTGTGCAGCTGTGGCAGCGTTATGTTCTGTAAGTAGGCTGTATAGTTTTTTTTATTGGTAACGCCACGTAGCGCTCTGTATGAAAATCACTGGCTGTGCTGTGTGCAGTCTGTGGCTGCTTTGCATTGTTGTTCGGTATTGTAGTGTTGGGCAGCTGGATGTTAACATCGCGTAGCGTTGCGCAGTTGGAGGTGAGCCGTCAACAGTGGTGGATGTGGGGAGAGAGATGGAGGAATTTTGAGAGCAGACGATCTGGACGTGTGTCCATCAGAGACAGTACATTTGTAATATTGGATATCGTGGACTGATATATATATTACGACTTTTGAACACTATTAAGGTAAATACATTGTTTGTTCTCTATCAAAATCTTTCATTTGCTAACTATGCCTATCAGTAGTTAATGCCATCAGTAGTTTGAATCTTTTATTTAGCTGGCATTAGTGGCGCCCGCTGATTGCAGTAGTTAGAGTAACCAAGATTTTTGTGAGGTAAGTGATTTGTGAAACGTATAGGTTAATGTTAGTCAGGGCCATTCTTTTGTAGGGATTTTTGAAAGTCAGATTGCGCTGCGCTAAAAATATTGTGTGTCGGTTTAGTGTTGATCAGAATAAGTAAAGAGAGTAATGTCTGAGTACGTTCAGTTTTGCTCAGCTGTTTGAAAATCAAATAATGTAAGAGGTTTATCAGCACAGTAATTCATTAATTTTTCTAAGGGGACGTTTCAGTTTGAACTAAGAAAATTCGAAAGTGAGCAAACTGTTGGTGCCCGTATGATGTGTGCTTTCGTAACCAACTTACCAGAAAGTGTTTGGGGATTCAAGAGGCACCACATCCAAGATTCGTACCGCATACATGAAAAGTGATATAATATCAAACACAGAGTCACAACGCCGACGAATGTGTGTGTTGAGTGATCGTGACGGACTGTCATTCAAGAGATTGTGACGGAAAGTAAGAGGACGACAGCTGCAAAAGTCTCTGCAGAACTGAATGTCGCACTCGCGAATATTGTCAGCACCAAAACAACGCCAAGGGAGCTCCATAAGCAGTGACTCACAGGGCGAGCTGGAATATCAAAACCACTCATTGGTGATGCAAAGTCCGCAGCTCGTAGTCGTGCGGTAGCGTTCTCGCTTCCCGCGCCCGGGTTCCAGGGTTCGATTCCCGGCGGGATTTTCTCTGCCTCGTGACGACTGGGTGTTGTGTGATGTTCTTAGGTTAGTTAGGTTTAAGTAGCTCTAAGTTCCAGGGGACTGATGACCATAGATGTTAAGTCCCATAGTGCTCAGAGCCATTTGAAACATTTTTTTGGTGATGCAAATGTCCCTAACAGCAAAACGTGGCGCTAGAGCCATAAAACCAGGACTACGGAGCAGTGGAAGAAAGCCATGTGGTCGGGTGAGTGATATTTCACGTTTTCAACTTCTGGCCGAGTTCACGTGCCAGGAATGAAACATGACGATTTCGGTGGTGATATATTCAGACATATCGTGGTATTACACGGGGCCCGTGGTTGCTCTGCATGGTCGGATTACTGCCAAGGATGATGTGACCATTTTGGCTGACCTGGTGCGTTCCATCATAGAATATTTGTTCGTCAATGCTGTTGCTCTGTTTCAAGATGTTGAGGCTCCCGTTCACAGAGCTCTCACCGTCCGCAGCTGGTTGTGTGGTCAAGAGGATGAGTTGTTGCATCTTCCCTATTCACCACAGTCACAGGATCTAAATATTATTGGGGCTTACCTGAACTTGCCACTAGTTTACAGGAAGAATGATATAAAATTATTTGAAATCTATTAGCTGACTCCGTGTTTTTCCACCCTTTTGTTAGGTTCAAATCTACTTGCCAGTAGTGGCATACGAAAATGTTCACCGGACCTGGACTCGAAACTGAGTTTCCTACGTATTGAGAGGCGTCGAGTTAACTGCTACGGCTATCCGTGCATGCTCCCAGGACCGACCCATATTTCTATATACCATAGTGTCTTCATTCCTATATCGTAGTCCACTAAATACATCTCCAATGCTCACAACAATACTTGGATTTCTGCACAGGGAGAGTGATACAACGAGGGACTGAGACCACTGTTCGGCCGGTGTGGCCGAGCGGTTCTAGGCGCTTCAGTCTGGAACCGCGCGACCGCTACGGTCGCACGTTCGAATCCTGCCTCGGGCATGGATGTGTGTGATGTTCTTGGGTTAGTTAGGTTTAAGTAGTTCTAAGTTCTAGGGGACTGATGACCTCAGATGTTAAGTCCCATAGTGCTCAGAGCCATTTGAGCTAGACCACAGTTGTTATCCTCGTGTACCCGCTTATACCTACTTACATGCATATCAGGAAGAAATAGACGCTGTTGACGATTCACAGCTGTATGAAATACTTCGAGATTAACCCTTTTAGTTCCAACAATGTGCACAAATATATAATTTTTAAAGTTTTTCAGAAACTTAATCTTTATTATCAGAGCAAGCCCCGAAGCAAAAGAAATTTTCAAAAAGTATAACATTCAATTGTTTTCAGCAGCTAATTTCAGTTTGGGGCCACTGCGATATACAGTTTTCAACCACCCATCATTTTGTGTGATGTATTTGATATCAATTTCGCATTTTTCCTAGATGCCCTCCAACAGTCACGCAGCACTATCCCCGCATCCCAGCGGCGATTGTTGTGTTGAACGCTGTTACTGCTGCAGTGCACCACATTTGTAGAAGCGCCTCAGCGTACCGCTAGGTGTGTCTGCCTTGCAATAGTTTCATGAGAAAGGCATTGTTACTACAAAAAGTAATTAATAGAATGGTGGTTTGAGGCAGAAACCACTGGTGCTCAAAGAGATAATTCGCCGACAAGCACGTTAATTACAAGCAAGGTGGGCATACAATGATATCAATATTGATTTCTGTACAGGAGTCCAAGTAATAGTGCTAGAATTAGAAACGAATTTAGTGGAATACGATATGAGGATGTAGACAGTGTGACATATGGGAGTTTGGGACGGTCTGAGGAGCGTTCATCGATAGCCGAAGCGGTTAAGGTGACAGCTCTTGAAAAGTGTGATATCCAGCTTCCAGTCCCTGTCCGACACAAATTTTCATATGTGACTATTGGCTAGTAGTCTACGCATAACACAGCAGCGGTCAGCGAAATAATTTCGAAGTATTTCCTACAGCTGTGTATCGCCTACAATGTTCCGTTTTTCAGAAATTCAAGTAAGTCTAAGACCAGCGGAAAAATGCTCCTGTCAAAACACAAAATAGACGAATATGGTCCTGTTTAAATGACTCCGACTGAAAATTGGGCTACCAGCAGTTTCATCCTACTTTCGTCAACACCCAAAAATTTTGAGATGTGAACATATTTGCGCTCTTTTTAACTTGCAACTCACCTCTCACTCGCGTGAGCCCCCTAACTGTAACTCGCTGGCACCGATTAGTCCATCGTTGTACACCGTGAGTCCCAGTTACGTGAGGACTGTGGCTATGAAAAATAAAAGTCATGGATAATATTCACAAATTCACTGTAGTTATCCAAAATAGTCTCCCCCCTCCCCTCGAAATAATAAACAGCTGAAATCGTTTTAAGAGCGCTTTGAAACTGTTGGTGCAGTCCTTTTTTTAGAAATGCATTTAATACTGAAGTACAGTTTTCTTGGATGCTCTTTATGGCGTCGTAGCGGTGTTATTTCATTGTTCAATTAGGTGGCCAACCAGATGTCGACTGGGTACAAATCCGGCGAACACGGCAGCTGATCCAGGATTGTGATTCGCATGCTGGCCAAAACTCGCACATGAACTTGACATTACAGGCTGGGGCGTTGTCGTGGAGGAGCGACCAGGAACATTCCTGTCGGTATTCCACAAGAGTTCGGCGAATTGTCGCCCACGAATGATGGAGGACTCAAAAATCTTGTTGTTGGCTCACTGCTCCACAGCCATTTTCCGACGAGTGTCGGACATGTACCGTTACATTCGCAGCCAGGACACCATCTACGTGGGTGTTGTTGAAACTTCAAGGACACACGCCACGGGATAGGGCTGCAGTTTGGAATTTCACACTGGCAGTCCTAACGGGACTGTAACACAGTGTAAGACGTTCATACACATCTACTCCCATTTGATCGTTCACACTCACTCATTGCCGTTATCCCTTTGAGTTCTGTGTCACTGTCTCCTGTCTCACAGTGACAGTCTCCTTGCTTCTGTCCTAATACTCGCACTGTCACTGTCTTCCTCTTGCTCTGTTATTACTACTATCTCATTCACTCTTTCGTATTGCTGCTGTCGCTTCTCACTGTCACTCTCCTCTCTGTTCCTCGTTGTCACTGTCACAGACTGTCTCTCATCATCACTGGCTCTCACTCATTTCCACTTTCTCCTTCTCTTCATTCCTCTCTCAAGGGCACTGCCTGTTTCACTTTTTTCCTAGCGTTGTTCTGTCACTGTTACCTATGTCCCACTGCCATTGTGACCCCCTTTTCCTCTCACACTGCCATTGTCTCCTTCACTCTTTCTATACCACAACCACAACTTCCAGTATTTGCCTCTTTTCTGACTCTTTCCCACAGTCATTGTCTCTCACAAAAAAAAAAAAAAAAAAAAAAGAAAATGTGAATGTGTCACAATGCCAAAATTTTTGGGAAATATAGAATGAGCCAGCTGGTACCCCTCTTCTGTCAGTGTGTTTTAAACAGGGGCATATTTGCCTTTTGTGCTCCGATAGGAGCATTTTTCCGCTGGTTCCCTTTTTTTTTCCTGCTGCAGCCGGGAATGTCGCTGATATGAAAAGAACTTTAGAGGTCAGTAAAATTTTGATAGTCTACTTACGTGAAAACGAAATAACGCAAAATTAATTTTACACATCAGACATGACTTTACACGCACAAAAATTGTGGATGTCCCTCAGTACTACAATATAGGGCTCCAAAAGCCCTGTTGATGATAACGGAGACGCTTTACAGCATATTTTTCTGTTGTTCGCCACTTCATAAACTACGTTTTCACCTCTCACCGGGTTTTACGTGCGTATTTTACTTACACAAGCAGCGTAACTTTAAACCTCTGTATCTCGGAAACGGATAAAGATGTCAAGAAAATTTTTGTGGTTGTTCGCAATAGGGATTACGAATATCCTAAAAATTACAGCCTTTTTTTTGCGAATTGCTGCCTTGGAATTGGCGGCTCTGTTCAAAAATGGCTCTGAGTACTATGGGACTTAACTTCTGAGGTCAACAGTCCCCTAGAACTTAGAACTACTTAAACCTAACTAACCTAAGGACATCACACACATCCATGCCCGAGGCAGGATTCGAACCTGCGACCGTAGCGGTCGCGCGGTTCCAGACTGAAGCGGCTAGAGCCGCTCGGCCAATTCGGCCGACAAAGATTTTTGAAAAGTGCATGGCACTCCTAGATCAATTCCTAGAGAACGTACCGTTAAAATTAGAGCAATGGACTGCTGACGGTGAAAAAATGGTTGTAAAACGATATTTTCGGGTTTTGCCAGGTATCGGCCCAAGAAAAAAATGGTGCCGCCGTAAGCCGCTTAAGGAGCAGTGTGACTACATCTAATGTGAAAAGGACAAACCGATTTGCTCCATTTGTCTGAGCTGGAGGAAGTGTATGAGACTCGAACTTTGTAATGAAGTATAGTTACAGTAAGATGATCCTTCTGTTGGGTTTCGTATTGTCCCTACCTACGGGCTATCCAAAATACTTGACCTTTCTTTTGTATCACCAATAGAACCCGAGGTACGAGCCTCGGAAAAATCCCGGTTTTGTGCGTGGAATTATGGAACATATTGTTAGTGTGTCTATTAAAAACTACACGGCAACTGTTTTTCTCTATTTTGACACAACTGCACTCTGTTTTGTATGCCAACGACTTTTCTTCATCGCATTAGCCTTGGTAATGTGTTATGTTTTTGGTATTTCCATATTTCTGTCCACCCCCTGTATAGCCACAACCTGCTCTGCCGATTATTTTTTTGGGTGCTACAGCCATCGTGATTATTCGTCTTTGGTTTTTGTTGCGGAGACGTGACTAATGCAGGGTAGATTTATGGCACAATCCAGTCTATTTTGTTACCGTTCCTGCACAGACAAATAAACGTTCTATCGCAGCCAGAAACAGAGGTGCACACTTCTAGCATTATCCAACGATCTTCTGAAGATGTACGAGGGATTTTTCTAAATCAGAGTGTAGTTTGAACTGGTCTGTGAAGAAGAAACAAACACAATAATAATCAATACTTTTGTAATTGGTAATTAATTTTTATCAGTTAAATACTTTGTAGTTCACTGTACACACTGAAGAGCCAAAGAAACTGATACACCTGCCTAATATCGTGTAGGGGCCCCGCGAACACGCAGAAGTGACGCAACACACTAATGTCTGAAGTAGTGCTCGAGAGAACTGACACCATGAATACTGCAGGGCTGTCCATAAATCTGTAAGAGTACGAAGGGGGTGGACATCTCTTCTCAACAACACGTTGCAAGGCATCCCAGATATGCTCAATAATGTTCATGTTTAGGGAGTTTGGTGGCCAGCGGAAGTGTTTAAATTCAGAAGAGTGTTCCTGGAGCCACTCTGTAGCAATTCTGGACATGTGGGGTGTCACATTGTCCTGCTGCAATTGACCAAGTGCGTCGGAATGCACAATGGACATGAATGGATGCAGGTGATCAGATAGGATGGTTACGTACGTGTCACTGTCAGAGTCGTATCGAGACGTATCAGGGATCCCATATCACTCCAACTGCACACGCCCCACACAATTACAGAGCTTCCACCAGCTTGAACAGTCCCCTTCTGACATGCAGGGTCCGTGGATTAATGAGGTTGTCTCCATACCCGGAAGCGTCCATCCGCTCGATACAATTTGAAACGAGACTCGTCCGACCAGGCATCATGTTCCAAGTCATCAACTGTCCGATGTCGGTGTTGATGGGCCCAGGCGAAGCGTAAAGCTCTGTGTAGTGCAGTCATCAAGGGTACACGAGTGGGCCTTCGGCTCTGAAAGCCCATATCGACGACGTTTTGTTGAATGGTTGCCACGCTAACACTTGTTGATAGCCCAGCGTTAAAATTTGCAGCAATTTGCGGAAGGGTTGCACTTCTGCCACGTTGAACGATTCTCTTCAGTTGTCGTTGGTCCCGTTGTTGCCGGATCTTTCTCCAACTGCAGCGATGCCTGAGATTTTATGTTTTACCAGATTCGTGATATTCACGGTACACTCGTGAAATGGTCCTACGGGAAAATCTCCACTTCATCGCTACCTCGTAGATGCTGTGTCCCATCGGTCGTGGGCCGACTGTAACATCACCTTCAAACTCACTTAAATCTTGATAACCTGTCATCGTAGCATCAATAATCGATCTAACAACAGCGCCAGAAACTTGTTTTATATACGCGTTGCCGACCGGAGCGCCGTATTCCGCTTATTTACACATATTTGTATTCGAATACGTTTTGGCCCTTTAGTGTAATCTGGTATTGCGAATGACTGGTGAAACGAGCATGGATATGAGTAATGTAGCAGAGTCGCAAATCTTCGTGTCATTGTTTCAAGATTGTGCAAGATACTGAAATTCCCATCCAAAATAATTTGCGTATAAATGTATTTCCGTGTGATTACAATCATTAGGTGATCCGTATAACGGACGATGAAGACATCTTTCGCATGGGGCCTCAGTTGAAGCTGTACCACTGTACGTAGACGATTTGTGGTACCGATATTTCATGTTTAACTGTGCCACCAGTGTTTAATTCTTGTATGTAATCATGTGTTGCGTGACTTTTCATTTCACATGATGTCATGGGGAACGGTCTGGGTTCAGATCTCGCAGCATCTCAGGGGTGTCCTAAATGCTCAACCGATACCTCACATAAATTTTCGCCCCTGGTCCAGAATTTTTCCGAATGCTGACAGTTTCAGTTTGAATAATTTAACCATTTATTGTATTGTAGGAAAATAGAAGTACATACGAACACCATAAAATGACAAACTACATCTACAATGTAATACTAAGTTGCAAGCGCTGGGCAAATGTGTGCTATTACTACAGGAAGAAGAAGGAAGGTAGATATATAGTCATCAGTCGCTGTCCCGAGCCTCAACGTTGAACTTATGAGGGTCGATTTAATTGTGTTTGGGCTTTTGGTTTGGGTTTATTGTGTTTTGTTGTGTGCGTAGGTTAGAAGTTTCGTCATAGTCGAGGGGAGTTTCGTTCTTGTCAGCATTCGGGCATATGTAAATTAACTCGCGCTCGTGCATGCAGTTTGCCGAGAATAAGCGAAGTTCAGAAAGGAGTAGTCAATCAGTAACCACAGATAATGAGTTGGATATGGATGTTCGGTAGGATAAATCGGAAGAGATCGAAACTAGGGAAAGTCAAAATGATAATGTGTAACGATCAGTTGTAGCAGAGAGTGAACCGAATAACTTACAGGACTGTGGGGACGTGTCCGAACCTAAAGACTTTGTGTGAAGAAGGTGTGACAATGTCACAGGCAACGGAAAACTTAGAAGTCATTGGACTCGAGAAATTAACGTAGAGTGTTAAAAATCGTGCGCCAACTCCTCCAGTTCCGTCACCGTTTGACCTCTAATCCTTTTGACTGAAATGACCTCGGAAAAATGACAATACGATAAAAAGGACGAGTTCCACAAAAAGACAGTGGAACATTTTAAGGAAAATAAAAAAAAGTTCTGTCGTTGATAAATATGCAACAAGACGAGAAAAACGGCGAGTGCTACAAAAAACAAACAAACATAGGAACTTTTTATGAAAAATAGGGAATATTTCGCGAGGATCGAACAGAAGCTAGCGGGTCACGTAATAGGGTGCGATGAGAGGGTCGTCAAGGTGCATAAGAAACTTGGCAAGGAGATAAAAAAACTAAAGTCAAAACGACTCAGAGAATTGATGAGCAATTGCATATTTGCGTCATTAAATAGGTACCTTGTTTCAGAAAGTGAAAGGCACAACGGACAAACTGCATAAGATATAAACAAAATCAAAGAAAGGAAAAGCGAAGTCACAGACGAAGTAACAAAGGTCAAGGAACAACTCGAACAGCTATCGCTGCGACAGACACCGCGTCAGACCGGACCATGACAGTTACTTTAGATCCGAAAGAAATCAATTTATTATCTCAATTGAAGGAAATTCAGATGGACGTTAACCACAGAAGCTGCGAAGCACTGGTCGAGTTATTTAAGGAAAAGGAACCAAGCAGTGGTTCAGGTAAGTGCAGCGAGATTAGCGAACCACTCATGAGAGGAAAATAAAAGAGAAAGGAAGAGAAAGAATTGTGTCAATTAATTAACAGACCCTACAACATGCAATACACACATGTCAGCCAGCAATAACAGTCGGTACGGGGTATAAAGAAGTCAAGGATGACGGAAAACGCTAATACTTTGTCTAGGTACAAAAATATGTTCTATTCCTGGACCGTTCATACAGTCTTCGTCCAAAGATTAGTACTGAACAGTTCCAAGGCGGACAACCGAGGTCACAGTCGCAATATCGAGATACACTTCAGTACTTCAGAGAGATGGTGAAATGTAACCAGTTTCTCGACGCAGCTTACGAGCAGAAGAAATCAATAACTATGTGACAAAAAAATATAAAAATATAATAGTTAAGGGTCACAGTACAGGTGATACCGTTGCATTCCAACAGTAGTCGCTTGAACTTGGGTACTAACGTAGAACTGAAGTTAGAGAACCTGTACACTTCACAAAATCTCACTTCGAGGTGGAGCAATACGCTCCACAAAATTCAAACTGGTGAGGGAGGCATCTGCCCCGACGGAGGAAGGAGCGATCAGCGAAGAAAAGGCATGGTTCAAATGGCTCTGAGCACTATGGGACTCAACTGCTGTGGTCATAAGTCCCCTAGAACGTAGAACTACTTAAACCTAACTAACTTAAGGACAGCACACAACACCCAGCCATCACGAGGCAGAGAAAATCCCTGACCCCCCCGGGAATCGAACCCGGGCAGAAAAGGCATGGACATTATGGAAGAACGTAGTTCTTACCCGCAAAGGAATCAATGCAATCATGACAGTTAGGAATAACCAGTGCAGTTGACTAGCGGCCGAAGCTCCGATCTTGCCATTAGAAGGTATACTACTAACCGGGATTTATTGATCGTGACGAACTGAAAGGAAAATTGTGGGAAGGTGTCGCTAAGTACGACAATCGTATGATGGATACTGCAGATCTTGTTATCGATGTAAAGAGGGTGCTGCAAATAGGGCCGTGCATTCTGGACTCAGACAGTCAAGTTTTGGATCCAGATAAAGAAGTTTACGAGATGTGGAGTAAGGAAGAGCAGCAGCTGGAAATGAAAGAGTTTGATGCAGTACATGGAAGCGCACGGAAGTCGAATAGCAGATCAGGCCCGATTTCGAAAGTGAATCACACACTCTCAGTGCAAACTTCTTAATTATATGGAACCTGTCTTTGAAGGCGATTATGTGACTCGAGTTCTTGAAGTTTTACAGAGTAGTACTATGCCTGAAACAAAAATATGGACAGGTATGTTCGAATGAAAAAGGAATTAAAATAATCAATAAGGCCAATTTTGATGATTTGGCTAATAAGAACTTTAACATATTAGGAATTGTACTCACTGGGGAAGCAAGACTGCTACCAGAATGCTTGGGAGAGCAATTAATGGAATTAGTACCAGAAGAAGAGGCGTCAGGTGCTGTGGGAGGCTGCGAAGATAATGAGGAGTGTTAGAGGTAATGGGAGAGTTGTGGCGCCCTGAAAATATTCTAAGTTCGGAGTTGGCGTGGCCGCACGGGCCGCTCGGCAAGCATTAGCCGGAGCAAGGGGGGGAGCCCCAGAGCAGGCCGACCGCGTGGCTGGGAATTCCATGCTGACACTGTGTCAAGGACTGTGCTTTGTGTCGACGAAGGAGATTTGTATGCCGAGAGTGCCAAAAATGGCGGACTTTGTGAAACCATAATGGCAGACATTTCACAGTTCATGTAGAAATTAATAATAGCCAGAGGAATCATGATACCTTAAAAAGAAACATGTACATTACCATTATTTGCACGATGATTCTGATGGTGTAATCAGATTTTCAATATCTTTATTAGTTTAAAGTTTAGTATCTGACTGTAAATTATACAAGTAACACCCAGCAACGAGTTTCCAGAATCTAAATGGTTCATCAGATTTTGTCGATCGACGTGTCTTTAGAAAGCTATTTGTATAAATCTAAACTGGTACGAATTACAGGCATCTAACTTGAATAGTACATGAGTTATTGCAGGTCAAAGTGACCGATTACAATTTATCGCGTCAGGCCATAAGTACTCCACAGTTACTTGAAAAAACGGTAACAACATGCTTATAAATATATTTATTCGTCTATGTCTTTGTTTATATCCGATATATACTATTCATGAAGGAATTAGTCAAATATTTACTATGTTTTAGAAAGCACAGAAACATTAGGCTACTGGCCTACTTTTGTTTCTATTCCTATGATATATGTTTATTTAATTTGTTTATGTATTTAATAGTGTGCGTTAGAGCATGTTTATGGTCCAGCCGTAGGAATATTTATTTAATTTCAAGTTATTTAAATGTAAATCCAGTATTTCGCATCGGTTTCAATATGTTTGTGAGTGTGAATTGGTTTGGAAACATTGCGGGAGCGCTCTAGCCAATCACAGCGCTCGTTACTATGGTAGGCGACTACCGAAGTCAGTAGAGAGACTTTATGGAAGTGGGGGAGGAACAGCGGGTCGCACAGGACACGGGGGAGTGCTGGACGGGAAGGCGCGGTGGACGGTCGCAGGATATACTTGGAGAGTGTTGAGGAGTATGCGCGTGGTAGCGGGAAATTGAAATATTTCGTAGTGACGGCTTGTGCCCTTGTGAGATTTCCGTGGATTCTGCAGTGAAGACGTAGCATGCCTTTGGAAGTGAATATCTCGCGAGCTATGTTTTTGTTCATAAGTAATTACGTGATGTAGGAATGTATTATTTACCTGTTATTCAACTTATATTTTATTTAATTGCTGGACCATCGACACCAGGAAGTGTTTTGCAGTAATAAATGGCATTCTTAAAGGTACTTCTGCTATCGTAGTCGCTGGCCGCTGCGGCCAAGCGGTTCAAGGTGCTTCAGTCCAGAACTGCGCTGCTGCTACAATCGCAGGTTCTAATCCTGCCTCGGGCATGGATGTGTGTGATGTCCCTAGGTTAGTTAGGTTTAAGTAGTTTTAAGTCTAGGGGACTGATGACCTCAGATGTTAAGTCCCATAGTGCTTAGAGCCATTTGAACCATTTTTTGCTGTCTTAGTCATCATTTAAAGTCGTTAAAAATAGTACCTGCTGAGTTTATTTAATTGCAATCTTTTATTTATAAATTTCTATGTTACATTCAAAATTCCCAATTGACCAGTGATAGGAACCTTCGATTATTCGATTAATGTGTATATTCATATTGTATACTGTAAATTCAGCAGTTTTTGGCTTGTAATGCGGCAACTACGTGACCTAGCCCCTGGACAACGAAACCAGCCAAACTTTTAATTTTTCAGCTCTGAGTCTGAAGGTACCTAGTTGAGGGTCGCACATTTTTTTGTTTGAAAGCCCGCAAGTGGGTAGATGGTTGGTTCGGCTACGCCAAACAGAGGACGAAAAATACTTAGTGTCCAATCTTCAGAAGGTCGGTTCGACATTTGACATATTTCTTCACACAAGAGGGTGGATAGGTGCGGTGGTAGATGTACCGAAAAACGGTTATCACTTAAGCAGAGGTGAATACGAATGTACGAACACAGAATGCGTGATAAAACTCCATGAGAAGAAATGTGTTATAGGCACTTGGAGTCCAGCCCTTCTGATGTTTGATGGTTGAAACAGAGCACTGAACAGTGAAGATGAGGATCACCTGTGGGGCGTGCTATTCGAGTTAAGGGACGTGCATAGACAGTAAACACTGGAACGTTCTATGTTGTGTTGTGTTGAACGTTAATAAGGTAAAATCATGAAAAAATAAGTTCATAAGACACAAATTTTTCTGTTTCTACTGTGAACTGCACTGATTAAGGAGAAGAATTCGCGGCAGTTCCATAGATATCAAAACAATCAAGAGCCACAAATCGAAGTGGTGGCAACACATTTCTCACCTGAAACGACTAGCAGAATTATGAGAGTCTGAGATCAGACAGCAGGTCTTACACCCATTGACGGTAGTAGACTTGAAGAACAGGAAAATTAATCTAATCCATGTTTGAATAGTAGAGGATGACTTCCCGTGAAAGTTGGAATCATTGTAACGGTGTGTAAGGTGTTAAGGGCTACAGCACCACATGAGATATTAGATGAGTTTGCCCAATCAGTATGATCTATGTGTTGAAGTTTTCACTAGGAGCCAGTAGCGTGTTGCACTGCGTCATGATTGCCCATAGCACGGAGGCACTCAGTGATGTTGATTTGACGGTCGTGATAGAGCGCCGTGCCCGCAGGGATTCTTTTGTATTAATGTTTCAGAGAGCCGGTTGCGGGATGCAGGGGCATTAAGATGGGTAGTTAGATTACAGAGACACCACTTGAATGTACCGAGTCGAGTGGCCTAAAGATGCACGATTGTAATGTGTTCTTGTTAAGCTGTTCACAGGGAGTGCAACTGCAGTCTGGAGGGAATCCTTGTTTGGAATTACAAATATCATGGAAAAAGAGAGGTACCGCTCATGGAGGAAACGAATAATAAAGAATAATATAGTTCGATAAGAGGAAAGGTAATGTTGAGAGTTCACAGGTACGTACATAGATTTATGAAAGGTAATATTACTGAGCTGCGGCTCATTACAGAAAGTTATGTATTTTTTACCTTGTCTACCATATTTTACGTGTGCATGTGTTGTGTGTTTCAGAGTAACAAACCATTTTATGGTAACCATTATCCATTCAGGATTCCAGGAGCATAAAGGAAAATCATTAAGCAAGGAAATACAAAAAATATAGAATGCTGTGTATGCATAGTAGTTAGAGTAACAGCGTGCAAATAAGCAAGGTACTCAGGTATCCGCTAAGTATGGACTTAAACATCGGGGGTAAATGTGTAATGTGATAGATTGTAACAGCGGACATTGTCATCCATAAAGTCGGGATCTACCGCACCCCTGAACAGATGGATATGATCCAGAATAATCTCCATTCAATACCGCTATGCTGAAACGGTACCTCACGCAGGGATGGACAACAGTGTTGGGCCATTATGCATAATGCCAGTCAACACCGTAACTCCTAAGCCATACCGATGACGTTCATGAACATTCAATGACGTGACAGTCCGTGAAGTGTAACTTCTTCCCCTCTCTCTCCACTCTAATTGGTGGCGAGAATCGCTTGCAACAGTGAAGCGGGTTTCGTTTGAGAACATCACTTTGGACCACTGTTGCATGCTCCCTACACCAAAGAGCGCGTTCTCGACTGTGGCGTGGTTGACATGCGTTGCATTTAACAGGATTCCGAACACACAAATCAGCCTCATTTAATAGCCGCGAAATAATTATGGCGGAGAGACGTGTACCGGTAGCGTTTGCAAGGTCTGCAGCGATCTGCTTAGAAGTGTGATGTCCGTTCCTTTTCAAATGGTTCAAATGGCTCTGAGCACTATGCGACTTAACTGCTGAGGTCATCAGTCGCCTAGAACTTAGAACTAATTAAACCTAACTAACCTAAGGACATCACACACATCCATGCCCGAGGCAGGATTCGAACCTGCGACCGGTTCCTTTTCAGGTCTAAGGTAACGTATCGAACGTGTTGCGGTGAGGTGCTCCGTCTACGACCATCAGCATGCTTTCGCAAAGCATTTCCACCTTCAGTGGGCTTTGTTGATTGCGAGATGACGCTTTTGGAGACGCCTGTTATTTTGGCCCTTGTAGTGACACTCTGACTGGCTTTGAGCAATCCAGACGCCCTTTCACGCTTGTAAGCGCCCAAGTGATGTCTCGCAGAGACACTAATCGTTTTCACAACGACGTCGTCACTCACCGTAGTGTGTGAACTGTTGAATTTATACAGATCGCTTTTGCACAGGCCTCGCTGCAGTTTACACGTCCTTCCCCTTACATTATGTTTACTATCATTGATCGGGCGTTCCATAGCAATCGTCGGTTGTTCCGTAGCAATTGGCAGTTGTCTCTTAGCAAGTGTCAGTTGTTCCTTATCAGTTGTGAAGCAGTATACTTTATTGTGAATTTGTTTAGTGTGAAAATATTTGTAATCTATGTTGAACATGTCAGTGTTCGGTTTTGTGTAGTTAAGTTACCACAAGAGAAACAATGTTTTACAAAGTTATACTTAAATTTTCTCACACGGTAACACAAATGATATTTTAGACGAATTTTACAAAGTCATGGAGATCAATGCATTATTTATGTTCATATACATTCAAACGACAATACGTCAAAGTCTTCTTCTTAGATCTTCAAACATCAGGTTGGTTAGCACCAATTTGCCAGACATTTCTGTTTTCTGGCTTCCTCATGAGAGCAGTATATGTGGCGCAGATGATATCCCATGATGTGCCTCTTGTATTTTTCCCTTCTACTGTCCTTTCAATGTTATTTTTAGTAATACAACCATGTGTCTGCAGATGGCCGACCCATGTGCCCCTTCTGTGTTCGACTACCTTCAGGAGACAAGACTTCTCTTGCTCCACTCTGTGGACCATCCCTTTGTTTGATATCTTGTTTATCCAGGAAGTCTTGAGCATTCTGAGGTAGCAGCCAGGGACATTCTAAGGCCCAAGCGACACAAGCCGTCGCGTGGAACACCAAGCTGAAAGAGGCGCCCAGGTGCAAAATTTATAACGGGAACGGGTGAAAATGAACGAGGGAAATGGGGGAAAGGGGAGGGCTCAAAATTACAAGACATTAGTGTGGCAAAAAGTACCCAAAATTGGCCCTTCTAGCACCACATCTCGAAAGCTGTTATTTTACGTTTTCTGCTTCTGAAAGTGTCCATATTTTATTTCCATACAGCAGCATATTCCAAACAAACATATTTATGAAATTTTTCCTGAGATGTTTGCCTATGCTGCTGGATGTGAAAAAGTTTCTTGTCTTGTTCAAAAATGGTTCAAATGGCTCTGAGCACTATGGAACTAAACTTCTGAGGTCATCAGTCCCCTAGAACTTAGAACTGCTTAAACCTAACTAACCTAAGGACATCATACACATCCATGCCGAGGCAGGATTCGTACCTGCGACCGTAACGGTCGCGCGGTTCCGGACTGAAGCGCCTAGAACCGCTCGGTCGCCCCGGCCGGCTCTTGTCTTGTTAAAAGGAGCTTGTGTCTGATAGATTCAACTTGCAATAGCCGACCTTGACCTTCCGTGTGATCTATTTCCCCCTCGATAGGCAAACATTTCGACGGTCTCCAGTCGCTCATTGTTAAATGAGCACTGGGCAACGGCATTGAGTTTTGTTTTCTCGCTATTAAGATTTTTGTATACCTTCAGTAATTTTCATGTTATAGGAAGAGCTGAGGGTGGTTTCCATCTGAGCCAGCATCGCTTCTAATCTTCACTCAATACTGCGATGTCATCAGAAAATCTCAGCGCGCCTAATTTCTTAACATGACTTTCAATTCCTTCTACAAATCCTAGTTTCTCCATGGCCTCATTTATTGCCCTCTGAACGTATCCATTGATTAAGGCAAGAGAGAGTAACGCAGCTTAATAGTGCTTCATTTTGATATTCTCTACATATTGCATGGGGGCTTAATTAAATATTATTGAAAATATTTTTTAGTTTTTAGTAGCTGTATGTCCGATTACGCTGTGTCTCGTAAACGGTTGGCCCTGACTAGTATTATTACGCTATCTGACTGCAAAGAACAACAACAAAGAATGAAATGAAAATTTTCGTTAACACAATTAATTAATTAAGTCCCCAGCAACTGTAAAACCTACTAAACCAAAGCACAAGTATAACTGTTCTGTATGTGGAAGTGTGACTCAACGCACATCTGGCACGGTTCTTCTTCAACAAGACAAGAATTTTTAAATACCAATTTTACTGACGTGATAAAAGAAAATTACAAATACTATAATTGCGTAATGAAAGCAGAATTACACTCTAATACAAGAACACACGCCAGATGCTTTGTTGACTGAACCTTTAATGACGCATTATTTAGGACACTGAAATAAAAACAAATGGAGTTAATTACCTCGCTTATATTGATGAAAATCATTCTAATCCTTACATTATATCTCAACCAGAACTCTCCAATATCACATCTCAGCAACCACTGCCTAATAGCACATCTCAACAAACACTCTCTGCTACAACATCTCAGCACAGACTACCACCAGACCTCGACAGGCACTGACTTCTACGAGCTCTCGACAAGCACTGACTTCTACGAGCTCTCGACAAGCACCGTGGAGGCGGCTTAATAATACTCTTTGGCGCAATCTCTGGCGCAGAGGCTCAGTGTAGCCACCTTTCAATATCATGACAACTACCTCTTTTCTACACAGACTCTCCACTACCCTTTTGTCCTCGTACTTTGTGCCAGTCTCTCTCAGCAACTTAAAAGGCTGTCGCCAGTCTACCCTGTCAACTGCTTTTCCGAAGTCGATGAAGGCAAAATAAGTGTTGACCCTTATTTATTCTTTCCTCAAGAATTAATTGATTAATTGTAAGCCGAATTTGCTTCTCTTCTGAAACCAGAATGGTCGTCAGTGGTCATTGTGTGACGGTACGTCCCATAAATGGAGAAGTCTTTTTTATGAGACGTGTGAATTATAAATTATTTCAAGACTGTGTACGTGTGAGCGATGTATAACAAATAGTAAAGAACGCAAGTTATTATTATAAAAACACAGTTATCGATGTAATTAACAAAACACAGTTTTTTGGTATAATCTCTGTGTAACATAGGCCATGAAGATCAGAGATAATGTTTTGATTGAACGAGCTCTACTGTTTTGTTTCGTCTAGAGGCAGGCCGCCATTCTAGCGCTGGACAATAATTAATGTAAGTTTTTCTGTATTTTTGAAAAATATAATAGAAATTGTTATTAGAAAGTTATATTATTGACTTTGTAGTCACCTCTCATGATCGCAACCATTAATTATAATTAACAAAGTTTTTACAGAACTTCGTAGTGCAGGGTGCTTATTTCCCCTAGCAGCATTTAGTCGGCCATTACGCTGACGATTCATGTTATTAAATGTAAATGCGAGAGACTTCTCAGTTTTGATCTTTCATTAATTTCAAAGTTAAAAAGAATAGTGATAGATTTATTTACCATAATTCACAGCACTGAATGAGTTTAGTATGTTTCATTTTGGCCTCCTAACGGCACATGAGATTCTCTCCAGTTTTGCCTTGCAAATAATGAACAAGAAATATTGAAAATCATTACATTCCGTAATATCTCAGTTAATCTTTGTGTAGTTTGGTACATAAATAACCAGTAGTCCCTGAGACCCATATTAATAATTACAGTTTGCATAAGAATACGCATATTTTCTTTCCTAAATAGCAGCGCTCACGCAAACTATTTATTAGAAGGCGGTGAGTAGCGCGTTGTTTAAAAAAATATTACATCGTACGTACTTCGGAGCAGCCGATGTCCGTACGAGTGTTATCGCGGCATAACTTAATTAGTTAGTAAGTGCGAGTGCAGATTTGTGAGCTGGTGCTCCCGTATTTTCATGTCATCCGGATGGAAGTTTACCCCCACGCCAGCAGATATGAGTACTTGTGTGGAGGATTGTAGTTAACTGTGAATGTGAATTTAAAGTTGTCACCTTGGAAGCAGGACACCCAAATGCATTCAATAATCCATGCCATGAGGCACGTTAACCCAGTGCCCACCAAAACACAATTAAGAAATATATCACAAGCCAGAGGAAAGTTTCTTTGTGGTACTTGTGCTACAAACAAGTCCCAGCACAAGTGCATCAGCATCAATTTTAAAGCCGAGGGAGGGATGATGTTACTGGACAGTTTTTCCAAAAGTGCTCTGTAACGATATTATTAAATCCTTATTCAGGCAAGACTGCCCAATCCATTTAAATTATTCACGCTGCTTGAAAGTATGCACACAACTACATCTGATGCCAGTAATTGCAAATCTAAGTAATATTTTTCCCTTTAAGACTGACGGGTGCTTTTCTGCAACTTGAGAGAATTAGCCAGATGTGAGAACACTGAAGAGCTCTGAGGGGAGCATGATGTACAGACTACAAAAATGTTTCTGCTGAAAGCTAGGATCCAGTCAGGTACATGGTGGGAAATTAGCAGTGTTTTTCGACAGATGTGAGGTCCCTGGACAGTCGCCGTGGTAGCAGCAGACCAAGAGAGCCTAGCACGTTGTAAATTTTCAGTCTTCAAGGGGCTTGAAGAATGCTTTTCAGAAAACACGAGGTCTGTGAAGGGGAAGAGAAAAACACGAAACACTCAGCATGGGACGTAGCAATAGAGGGCAGGAGGAGACTGCTGGAAGGAGGTCCACCGTTGACTCATGATAATTAATGTCGTGGCGGTCTTGGAGACTCACAAGTGCAGACGTGCAGCTTTTTCTATTGGACAAAACGCGAAAACACACACACACACACACACACACGCACACACACACACACACACACACAGCGGAAGAGAAGTTCTGTCTATTGCTACATTTTGACAGAGAACGGTGTAGTATTGGTCCACCATAGCAGTTTGAGGGGGAGATGGGAAACTGTTGCAATTGGTATAAACTTTTTATTGGTCCGAACTCAGTAAGTGTACTGATATTTGCTACCGAGGTTCCAGCGCTGGCAGAACCAGATTCATTTTGTGCAGGAGAGTAGAGAGACACTTCATCTCAGGGCATGATACAGTACAACATCGTCCTAGATTTTTAGGTAGAGATATCCGTACTTCAGTACTGCACTGGGAGTTGTCGTCACTTCAGAGCCGAGCACAGATGCCGGGATGAACTTAGAATTACCAGTCACTACTGCAGCCACCCTCTGCAGCTCAGTATCAGCAGAGTTGTGAGCATGAACCGGATTTTCATACGTCATGGCGAGAGGAACGCGAAGTTATTTTTTTCGCTTCAAAGTTCTGCTTTTTTCTGAATTAATACATACAGCCAGTTACTTGCACTCAGTATGCGCTTAGGCGAGAGAACTGATGCTGGAACGTACTTTTCTGGGGCTTTTATTTCTGCTGTCAACTTAATCCGCAATCACTAGCGATTTTCGTGGACACAGTTTTTGTGTCATTTCTGTCTCAAATTCACCCACCTGCGCCAGTGTCTTTCGTACATACTTTTGTACCTGTTTGTAATTATTTGTATTGCTCATTCAGTGGCTAGAATCACATTAATGCATGTAGCAGTCAAACAGATTGTTTTGTGACTTTAATTTAATGTAGTAGCCTGACTGCAACTTTTATCAGTATGTGTATGTGAGCTGTGATACTCAAATTTCATGTTTAATTGTACCAATCCTGTTTTTAGAAGCATAATTAGTTACCCGTTGTGCGACTTCGGTTTTTCATTTCACATGAGCTCATGGGGAGCGATACGTTCACTACATAGGTCACTGGGTTAGCATAACGTAGCATCTCTGGGATACACTAATTTCTCAACAGACATCCCACGTTGTTCTGAGCGTATTCCACGTTGACACAGAAATATTTGATCTTGTTCTGTAGCTACGAGGTATTATAACGGTGTCTTGGTGGCAGTGGAAAGGATAAAATGCTACTCACCATATAGCGGAGATGTTGAGGAGCAGACAGTCACAACAAAAAGACTCTCGAACAAGTAAGTTTTCGATCAAAAAGGGCTTCTTCCGAATTAAACAAAACACACACAAACACACACACACAAACAAACACACACACACTTTCACACACACTCAGCATCGGCAGCTACAGACATGTGCGTGCCAGTTGCGTTTGCGTGAGTCTGTGTGTGTGTGTGTGTTGTCTAACTCGGAAGAAGGCCTTTTTGGTAGAAAGCTTACTTGTTTGACAGTCTTTTTCTTGTGCCTATCCGCGACTCAACATCTCCGCTGTATGGTGAGTATAAATCAGTCTTTTTCATAATACTATCATTATTCCATCTTCGATTTTCCATTGTGTATCAGCTTCGTTATTTCACAGCCACTGACAAGCTAATATAGGCCTTGGCCATGTTAAAACTAAAATCGAAAAGAAACTGTTCACTTTTGTCATAAATGTCGCCAACGCCCGTTTCCGCTGTTTCCAGTAAATTGCTAGTCTTTTTCATAATACTATCATTATTCCATCCTCGATTTTCCATTGTGTATCAGCTTCGTTGTTTCACAGCCACTGACAAGCTAATATAGGCCTTGGCCATGTTAAAACTAAAATCGAAAAGAAACTGTTCACTTTTGTCATAAATGTCGCCAACGCCCGTTTCCGCTGTTTCCAGTAAATTGCTAGTCTTTTTCATAATACTATCATTATTCCATCCTCGATTTTCCATTGTGTATCAGCTTCGTTGTTTCACAGCCACTGACAAGCTAATATAGGCCTTGGCCATGTTAAAACTAAAATCGAAAAGAAACTGTTCACTTTTGTCATAAATGTCGCCAACGCCCGTTTCCGCTGTTTCCAGTAAATTGCTATTATATCTGACTGGAAGGAACTCAGTGTAATCTGCTGATGGAGTACAGCTGATCAGTGCTACTGCTGCACAACCGTCGTGGACCCCTCAACAATATTCTTCTTTTAAGGAAAAAAATGTTGCAAGATGCTGTATGCAGTTATGTTTTATTTATGAATTTTTCCCATATAATAACAGAATGGATCGAGTGGCACCAGCTCATATCACGTAATGAGTAGAACTTTGAATTGTGATCCACTCGTGAACCGAGTTGCGCCCTGATAACAAGTGTTCTGACACACCCTGAGTGTACTTCTTCTATGGCTTCCCACACCAACTAGGAAAGTGATAGATTCATAAACACAACATACAGACAACTCAATACAAATGACCGTATGTGCAGACAATGAATACGCCAATAATGACAGTAAGAGGAGACGGAATGAGCGAGCGAGAGAGAGAGAGAGAGAGAGAGAGAGAGAGAGAGAGAGAGAGAGAGAGAAAGAATGCACGAAATACTTCTAAATATAAAAACGACCGTCTGGAGCTAAACGTTAGAAGTGGTGCAACGCCCAATGAGTAGGTAACTTATCATATCTCAGGGCTTGACGTTGTGAAACGTCCCCTTAGAAAATTTATAAATGGCTGTGCTTAAACTGGCACCAATATTTTTAGCGCAACTCAATCTGACTTTCAATAATCCCTACAAAAGAATGGCCCTGACTAACAATAACCTATACCTTTCATGAATCACTTACCTCATAAAAATCTTCGTTATGAGAACTACTGCAATACAGCGAGCGCCAATACTGCCAGCTAAATAAAAGATTCTAACTACTGAAGGCACTAACTACTGATAGGCATAGTCAGCAAATGAAAGATTTTGATAGAGAACAAACAATGTATTTACCTTAATAGTGTTCAAAGGTCATAATATATATATCAGTTCATGACATCCAGTCTTACTGTGATGGACACACGTCCAGATCATCCGCTCTCAAAACTCCGTCATCTCTCTCCCCACATCCACTACTGCTGGCGGCTCACCTCCAACTGCGCAACGCTACACACTGTTCACATCCAACTGCCCAACACTACAATAGCAAATTCCAACAATGCGAACCAGTCACAGACTGCACACAGCACAACCAGTGATTTTCATACAGAACGCTACGTGGCGTTACCAATATAAAAACCTAAACATCCTACTTATAGTTTAATCTAGTCAATGGAGTCGCTCCATAAACCTATTGACAATGACGGTGTGTCACAGACACCTGCCATCTCTTATTTCACTATGTTTGTCGCAGTCCCTCGAGGAGGCTGGGCAGGACGCATTAGATGAGATTGTACATGTCCGACGACAGTGTAGGCTGCTGTTTGTGAACGTTACCCAATGATCAATTTGAAATTTCATGTCATAATTAAATTCTGTAGATATATGTTCCCTCCCCTCTGAGTGCTCGTAGGTATGCATGGCCTGAGAATGTATGATTAGTTTATTGTGTGTTTTGAAGTTACTGGTAGCCGTAATTGGTAGTGTTGTGAATACAGAGTCGTCTGCCCAGCGCAGACGGGAAGCTGCTTGTCTTCTGCTCTGGTGCAGGTTGGCCAACTTTCGGTCTCTCAGTCTCTCCGTTCTGGACAGAGAGGTCTACCTCTTTGAACCTTTAGGTGTTATTGACAGGTTGATCGAGGAAGCTATGCCTCTAACTAGTTCCGGTGTTGGGTGGGGGAAGCGTCGGTTTTGTGCAGAACTGAATCGTGGTCAGTGGTCGTTATCCGTTCTGAGGCTGGTGAGTACCTATGTAAAGGGAATGCTCTGCTTAGAGCATTGTGTTGGGCACGATTGAGCGTAATGTAAATTCATAGTGAAATATTTAAGTCACTTCATATTAGCTCAAGATTTATTATTCAAACCTCGAATAGTTGAAATTCGTAGTTCGAGATGAATTATTTTAGACCTACCCCCCTGAACGAAACTTCCCAGGTCCAGGCAGAGTTGCAGAAAGGCTTCTTTGGCGTTAGTTATCTTGATTAGGTGTGAATGTGGTATGTTTTGTGGCGATGTTCGTAGCGACAAACAATTCGCTGTAGAAACGGCTTACGAAGTCACCGCCACACTTTTAATAGCGGGCCGACCGGTCCGCTGGAACAGTGAACAGAAAGATGAAAACCCAAACACTGATTAAATAAAAGTCGGTACTTATCTTTATTAACGAAGATACAGAAACACAGTAGTGAACTCCGTGTCTACAGAAATCTGTCTAGTTCGAGTCGGAGCGGCTAGGTCAGCGTCGGCTGACGACAAACAACAACTCTGCTGCGATGAACACACAACTGACTAGCAAGTACACAATTCGGTGGCGAGTATACAACTGAGCGGCGAATACAGAACTGTCCTAGCGCTCGCGACTCCAGCGCTTAAGAACCCAGAAGCCAGCGGTAGCGCGCGCAGACTTGCGGCGATTTCCTGTCTCGCTGGCGCTGCTTATGCGGACGGCGTCCGGACTTTGATGCTGCCAACCTTTTGGCAGCGGGCTCGGGTGGCATTACTGGCTAGGATATAACAGTATGAATGAATTCTTGTACGTGTATTGTCTTCCCTTGTCCCTTTGAATGCTTTGTAGAAAATTGTGTGTCATTGAAACACGTGTTTCCCATTGTGTTCTGTAGCGGATCAGAGTCTGATACCGTTCATTGAGCTGGGGTGTGATTTGATTTAACTAAACTGCTTTCCTCATAATTAACCGATCACACGCAATTTTCATGTCCTTGTGCCACTTTCCTGTGGGCGCTCGATCAAATAGTAGCCACGTGGTGCTCAACCTTATTGAGACTAAAGAGAGCCACCATGGCTTGCGCTCATGATTATATATTAAATTGTAGTAATTGTCCTATTTTATGAATATGTGTCAACGTGTCCTAATTTCCGTTCCCTTATTCCAATTGGACTTCAGTAAAAGTTAGTTGCACTTCATGCTAGCAGTCAGCAGGCACCAGCGTGCAAACCGTACATGTACTCCCCATTTACGTGTGAACTTAGAAATAAATCATGTCAATTGTAATATTTCGTCTCACACCTATTTATTAATTATCAGCAGTCCCATTTAAGCAGTATTTCATGTTACTTACGTTTAATAATTGATCTTGCTTGGGGAATGAAGAGTAATTAAGTTCACTAAATTGTGTTAAGTATTCAGTCAACAGTCACACTGGCTGACGAATTCAAGTTCGCTCTAGAAAATCTAGGAAGAGCAATACCGATGGCGACCCTGTTTCTTCCCGTTGAGGTCTGCAATCTTAACCACGCTCATAAAAGGTTTCGTGAGCTTGGACAAGGTGCTAGAAGTAACACTTACCATTTCGGGGCTAAGTAAAGGTGCTTAGACGAACTGGGGTTTTACAATGTGTTGTCGGAAATGATCATTCATCAGTCTAATGTCTCACTCAAATTATTTTAACTTATTAACAGTAGGATGAAAATGTCTTACCTGCAAACGTCTTTATCTCGAGACACATTCTTAGTCACTAACTTCTCTCTTGAGCCTCATTGTTCAGCAGTGTCGTCTGCAGATAGACTCTGGATTTGTTGAGAAAGTTGGGTGTTTATCTCAAGGTCCGTCTCGTACTGAATAGCGTCGTTTTCTTCCAAAGTTACAAAACGAGTAGCAAATGTTATGCTATACCTACCTAGAAAGCAATGTTTTTTCAGATGCTAGCCATACTTGCAATAAATGAAATAATGTGCTGCTTCCTCTTTTAAAATTGTTGTGATACACACACATTTAATATCTCTTCCTACATACCGATGCCTAGATTTTAACTTCACCTGATACGGAATGCTAACATGCAATGAACGAAATTCAGTTACTCACACTACTGGCCATTAAAATTGCTACACCAAGAAGAAATGCAGATGATAAACGGGAATTCATTGGACAAATATATTATACTCGAACTGACATGTGATTACATTTTCACGCAATTTGGGTGCATAGATCCTGAGAAATCAGTACCCAGAACAACCACCTCTGGCCGTAATAACGGCCATGATAAGCCTGGGCATTGAGTCAAACAGAGCTTGGATGGCGTGTACAGGTACAGCTGCCCATGCAGCTTCAACAGGATACTACAGTTCATCAAGAGTAGTGAATGGCGTATTGTGACGAGCTAGTTGCTCGGCCACCATTGACCAGACGTTTTCAGTTGGTGAGAGATCTGGAGAATGTGCTGGCCAGGGCAGCAGTCGAACATTTACTGTATCCAGAAAGGCCCGTACAGGACCTGCGACATGCGGTCGTGCATTATCCTGCTGGAATGTAGGGTTTCGCAGGGATCGAATGAAGGGTAGAGCCACGGGTCGTAACACATCTGAAATGTAACGTCCACTGTTCGAAGTGCCGTCAATGCGTACAAGAGGTGAGCGAGACATGTAACCAATGGCACCCCATACCATCACGCCGGGTTATACGCCAGTATGGCGATGACAAATACACGCTTCCAAAGTGCGTTCCCCACTATGTCGCCAAACATGAATGCGACTATCATGATGCTGTAAACAGAACCTGGATTCATCCGAATAATGGCGTTTTGCCATTCGTGCACCCAGGTTCGTCGTTGAGTACACCATCGCAGGCGCTCCTGTCTGTGATGCAGCGTCAAGGGTAACCGCAGCCATGGTGTCCGAGCTGATAGTCCGAGCTGCTGTAAACGTCGTCGAACTGTTCGTGCAGATGGTTGTTGTCTTGCAAACGACCCCATCTGTTGACTCAGGGATCGAGATGTGGCTGCACGATCCGTTACAGCTATGCGGATAAGATACCTGTAATCTCGACTGCTAGCGATGCGAGGCCGTTGGGAACCAGCACAGCGTGCCCTCCGCCACACACCGTTGGGTGGCTTGCGGAGTATCAATGTAGATGTAGATGTAGATTACCCTCCTGAACCCACCGATTCCATATTCTGCTAACAGTCATTGGATCTCGACCAACGCGAGCAGCAATGTCGCGAAACGATAAACCGCAATCGCGATAGGCTACAATCCTACCTTTATCAAAGTCGGAAACGTGATGGTACTCATTTCTCTTCCTTACACGAGGCATCACAACAACGTTTCACCAGGTAACGCCGGTCAACTGCTGTTTGTGTATGAGAAATCGGTTGGAAACTTTCCTCATGTCTTCCCGCGCCCGGGTTCCCGGGTTCGATTCCCGGCGGGGTCAGAGATTTTCTCTGCCTCGTGATGACTGGGTGTTGTGTGATGTCCTTAGGTTAGTTAGGTGTAAGTAGTTCTAAGTTCTAGGGGACTGATGACCATAGATGTTAAGTCCCGTAGTGCTCAGAGCCATTTGAACCATTTTTTTTCCTCATGTCAGCACGTTGTAGGGTTTCGCCACCGGCGCCAACCTTGTTTGAATGCTATGAAAAGCTAATAATTTGCATATCACAGCGTATTATTCCTGTCGGTTAAATTTCGCGTCTGTAGCACGTCATCTTCGTGGTGTAGCAATTTTAATGACCAGTAGTGTAAAAGTGAACGTCTTCCACCAGAGTAAACTGTTCCAGAGTCTTCTAGTTTTATTACCAGTGTGTTCACACAGAATTTACTACACTCTTTGCTATGTTGTGTATCTTTGGAATGTGGGTTAGTTGTTGCTGTAAAACATACCGTCGGGTTACACAGTACTTTCGCGTGGTGTCAACATATCTGCAGTGTGTAAGATAAATAATGCATGAAATATATTCGTAGCTGCGAATACAATCAGCTGTATGATGGCACTGAAAATTTTTGCCGGACCGGGACACGAAGCCGGCTTTTCCTCCTTACGCGAGTGGTCACCTTAACCGATTTGGCTACCCGTGCGAAACTCACAGCGACCCAAACTTCCATATGTAGTTTTTCCTATGCCAGAACTTGTAACTGTACACACATTATATAGCTCCCGTACGGGGAAGGACATTTAATTTGAAGACTGTTCATGGTATCGGCGGAAGAATACGAAGTTGCAATGCCTGTGTTGTTAAGGAGAACGATGCAGTATTCCTTCGGACATGCATTTCTTTCCGAAGGAACACTGCATCGTTCTTCTTTAGAATACAGGCAGTGCAGCGTCGTAGATGTATAATGTCTGACGAAGGGACTAGTCTGCCGGGCGATGAAGTTGAGTGCGTGGGTAATACAATTTATTTCACTTTGAAGCACTAAAAGCACTCTGGTTTCGCAGTGAAATAAAGGAGATTATCCATGCACTCAGCTTTTTTCAGCCTACATAACACTTCTTAGAGACGAAAAAAATCTTGGATGCAACAGTGGTTATCTTTTTTACATGAGTACTTTACATATTCTGTAACACATTATAAGAAGCTCCGTCGACTTGATGCGGGTCCACATGGCCCAGGATGTCTTCCAGCTCTAGAAAAATGTGTTTTAACTAAAAACAACACTCGACGAGAATACATTTTATTTAGCAGAGTCTAACAGCAGATGAAGTTAATTCAGTGTGTGTCATCTCTATAGTAATAGTGATTTCAAAATCATCCATACGATGGTTTGCTGTGGCCGGCGGGGGCGGGGGCGGGGGGGGGGGGGGGGGGGAGGGGGGCGGACTACACCTGGGGTATGTAACATTTTTAATCTATTGGAAGAGAATGGCGATTTCTAAGTAGCCATAAAAATTCCAGTTCCGACCAGTTAAAAATATACGGAACAGCGAATTTTAAATCATTTTCTTGATTCTCACCTGCGCAACACCGCAACACATGTAAATGTATTAGAGTGGGAAACGAAGCTCACCGTGGACGTGGTACGGGTCACAACTAAATGTGTCGTGCTGCATGGCTTGGGACGACAGTTATCCCTCATTTGCATAAGCGTTTGCTCAGAGAGTATAACGTAGCAAGTTATTACGAGTTGTAAGCTGGCGTTGAAAGCCCAGCTTGCCATGGAGCTGGGAGGAGAGCAGACTTTGGTTTTCACGCTCGTACAGCTGATGCTGGCTACTGGGCCGGGCGATCGGTGAACTTTACTAATGCCACGTGCAATACGTTACACATACTCTCGACGAATCTGAAGAAGTACTATTAAATACTGATCGATTTTTTCATAGTTAGTGTACCAATTTCTATGGATAACACATCCACACAGCTAAAATTTCAAATCAATAACCTCAATGCTTTTGGGATATAAATTTTTACCTAAACCACATAATAACCGTGCTGGCATTTTGAAACATGAGTTACGGACTGTAATGTATTCATCTCTAGTATCAATTCAAATTTCAACCAGGAGGATAGGTTAACATAATTTTGTGGAGTTTTCTTTAGTTTCGTTACCACAGATTACTGATGTGATTAAAATATTTTGGAAAACTATAATTTCATCGTATCTTGGTGATGTGAGTGTTCTGGAGATATTGTAAGAGTGAATGGAGGACATGCCTAAAGTGAGAATGCGATATTTTATTAACACTGGGTAAATGTAAGCGTGAGGAAGTTGTTGCGTAATAGAAGAATTTGTGACGTGTGTCCGAGAGAGCTCGATTTTGTAAAAAGCAACCAAAAGGGGCTTTGAGTATTAACTTAATTAATAATTTATTTTGTGGAAAGGAATCGTATTTTGTTTTCATTAAATTTCATTTAGTTTCGGGATTACGAGATTGCTAGTTTAAATTACTTGTGGTAAACTTGCTGACATTAGAAGTATCACGAGTATAGAAGAGCTCGAGTTGATCTGATTGGCTTCTTAATATAGTAACCAACAGGAATTTAGCGTTTCCCGCGCGTTTGGGTAGGGCTTTGTGCCTCAGATCTATGAATGAGTCGAGAGAGTCACTCGGGAGCCGTCTTCTGGTAAACACGTGTGTTAAACCGCGCTGATCAGAATTGTACGAAATTGATGAAATTCGCGCATTTGATCACTTCTCGTGTCGTTGACGAAAAGCGACTAAAATATTGAGTGTTTTGTGAAAGTTTCGGCGTTCTGAGTAGTTTATTTTATGATATATTCGCGTGTGAACCTTTCATGTCGTACATAAAGTCAGCGTGGCGTGTTTCGTGCAGATTACATTATGGCGAGCACTTCATTACAGAACGACTGACTGCGTTAACTCCCAAGTAGTCGTGGGTCAGTGACTGTTTGGATGTTTAAAATATCGAGTCGGAATAAATATGTTCTGGCTGCTTTTGGGTGTGAACATCTGAGACAAACAATAACATTGCATACATATTATTAGATTAAATACAAGTTTTGCATAAGCTACAAAAATTACATAGCTTTGTGATATCACACCTTGTTCGTCACATTTCAGTGTTCACATTGTTTACCAAGAGTTTTTCCAGTGATTTTATTCGTATATTACAGCTAATCACATGGCAACGATCTCAGGGTTGGTCTCACAGTTCACAAACACAGTTACTGCCGAGGTCGTGGAAACTCTTGTCCTTGCATATTTTGTGTTGGTATCCATGCACTGCTGTTGAGTTCACCAGGTGTCGGAGTTCTTGATTTGTGTTGCTCCAGGACCTGTTTGTCATGGCTTTTGTTGTATAAAAGTCCAGCCAAATTTCCCTTCTCTTCTTCTCTCTTTCATGTAGGAGTTTATACGAGTTGGTGAATGGGAGTCTCATAAGCAGTTCCTTTATGAAAAAGGGTTCCCTGGCGAGTTCGTATACTAGCCTCGACTATGTGTGTTTTTTTAAACACCTAGGGCGGCTTTAAAGAAGCACTGCTTCCAGAGTCCTTAAGTCTTTTAGACTCAGCGTTTCCCAAATGAAATATATTCCATAGGTTGCGATGGGAACTATTTCCGAGGCGAACAAGACGATGGCTGTCTAACATTCTGCGTGGTTTCTGTTTGTTCTAAGTCGTGTCTCCCTACCACTTTCGCGCAACGACGCTCTGAGCGTGTTTTATAGGGAATTGACTAGTTTGATCCTGGGACCTGTTGCTGGTAAGGAGACGCCAGACCACACATGACATGTAGAGTTCAGAAGAGTTCAGTGAGACTAGCGATGATATAACCAAATACTTAATGATTTCAGCGTCAGCTCCACTGCACTCCCTGTAAAAGAATCTTAATACTAACTAAATTTAGTGGAAGGGGTTCAAGGCTTTCCTATTTTTAGTTAGCTGGTAAAATAACGTCGAAAAAGCAGTTAAGTTTACCATTGGAAATTTTATTGTACTCACAAAACATTGTTTATAAATTGCACTATTGATAAAAGGAAATGTTTTAATGCAGGATGATAAAAACCAACTGCGATCAACAAAAATGTGAAAGAATATTCCCTGAATGGATTTCCAAGTTCTACAATGGATCGAAGGATGACCTATGCCATATCACATCAATCATCTAGGTTTAAATTAAGTTTCACAAAAGAGAAAACTATCAAAATGGTCTACAGTGGTCCTCAATTATCTTTAATTACTTATCTAACTTGTCGTAAATTACAGTGGCTGATGTGGCTTCTCAATAATTATATAACAGAAAAATCATCGCGTTTCAGATTTTAACTTACGTAGCAAATGTGAATACCATGAGCTTTAATTGACGATCGACACTAGTATTACGTAAAAAGGGGATGTAACAGATGAGACTTCTGCAGTTCTGGGTGAAGCCTTATGCGCTCAAAAATGTGGCATCGCGTGCATTCATTACCTTGTCGGTGTTCGTCAGGGGGCGGCTGCCGGCGCAGCTCCATGCAGCTCGCCGTCTCGGAAGCAACTCTCTCCTTACTACAAGTTACCGAAGTTGGTTTAAAAAAAACTATATGGCTGTGTTTTCATCTGACCAATCAGGGTCTCAATGTTAACCTTAAGCTCCGCCTACAAAAATTCTGTCTATCCAATGAGAAACGTTATACTTTTCGTGGTGGGGCAATGTTTTTAACGTTTGCAACGTAACAGAGACGCGAAAAAGTCTCACCCTAAAACTTTCGGCTGGTGTGGCCCTTTTAGTGTTATCGTATGATCTATACTGTTCTTGTGGAGGGCTCTATCTTTTAACATGGGCTGGGGGGTGATCCTGGTGGTTAGCTGGCGACGTGGGTGTCCGTCCCTTATCGTAGGGCCATCTAGCTTAACACAGTTCTGCTCTCGGCTTCTGTTGTCGTTTCTCCCCTCGGAACTGCGTCTGTCTCACGGTGGGAAGATATGACATGCATTTAGGGATTCTTGTGTTAGTCTCTGGTATTCCATTTGCTCACTCGTTACTTGTATTACTTTGTTTAATTTAATGTCACGACTTACTCGGAGCTATGTGACATACTACTGGATTTGCTTATCATGTCAGGGTTTTCATTGAAGGTGTTGGATTTGCCTGACACCTTACAGCTGTTTCCAGCGACAATTTGGATATTGCCTTGATGTCAGACATGGCTTTTGGGGCAGCTTCAAAAAATGGCTATGAGCACTATGGGACTTAACTTCTGAGGTCATCAGTCCCCTAGAACTTAGAACAACTTAAACCTAACTAACATAAAGACATCACACACATCCATGCCAGAGGCAGGAGTCGAACCTGCGACCGTAGCGGTCACGCGGTTCCAGACTGTAGCGCCTAGAACCGCACGGCCACCCCGGCCGGCTTGGGGCAGCTGCTGATCGAGATTTTACACTTACTCGGAATGATCTGGCAGTGGTTTGCAGAGTCTGTTCCAGATATTTGAAGCTATTGACTGGCATAAGAGGTTCCGTCCCAAGATATATTCTATCCCCATCAGCTTCTATACCTCCGTTGCGGACTGTTATCTTTACGGTTTTTCCGATGCTAAATTCCATTTTGTTCTCTTGCGACCACTTCTCGAGTTGGTTGGTTGCTGTTCACAGGTTGAATCTGGAGTTCGATCCGATGACCATGTCGTCCGCATGTATGCAGATTTTGAAGTCCTCCGTTTGCCGGCCGGGGTGGCCGAGCGGTTCTAGGTGCTACAGTCTGGAACCGCACTACCGCTACGGTCGCAGGTTCGAATCCTGCCTCGGGCATGGATGTGTGTGATGTCCTTAGATTAGTTAGATTTAAGTAGTTCTAAGTTTTAGGGGACTGATGACCTCAGAAGTTACGTCCCATAGTGCTCAGAGCCATTTGAACCATTTGAAGTCCTCCGTTTCTTGTCTTATCATCTGAAGAACATCGTATGTGGCAATATTGAATAGTAAAGTGCTTATTGGGTCCCCCTGCAATACGCCGTTGGTTTGTGTTATCGTTTTGGACTTTCTTAAGTTGTCAGTGATCTGAATGAAGTTGGCCGTCAGCATGTTATCGATCAACGTTGTAAGTTTATCTTTCCCTGTTATTGATCCTAGTTTTGAGATTAGTACGCGCCTGCTTAGTTTATCGAAGGTCTTAGTCTAATCTACGAAGATTGCGTGGAATTTTCCTCGTGGATGTCTTAATGCGTCCTCTATGTCATCTATTAGGTTGCTAATGGCGTGTAGCATGCTCCTGCCTTTCCGGAATCCGAATTGTTCTTCCGGGATCTTCTGGTCTAATTCTTCAGAAATCTTCTTTGTGAAAACTCTTGTTAGTATCTTCAATGTGCATTTTTCCAGGGCAATTCCCTTGGTGGAGTTCCGATCCATTTGGTTGCTTTTCCCCTTAAATAGCATCTTAATTATCGACGTCCTCCATATTTCTGGTATGTTGCCCTCTTGTAGACATAAGTTTAATATATCTGTTATTGGTTGGAGTAGTAGGCTGGATGAACCTTTGATATGTTCATTACATAGTCCGTCGCTGCCTGCAGCCTTATTGTGTTTTAGAGATGCTCAATCTCACCTGAAGATGGTGGCCAGATGGTCCGCCGAAATATCGTGTTGTCGTCAGGACGATGGAACCCGGCTGCAAACCTATGAAAATCATCATGCTATTATCTCGTTTACCTCTTCCGTCGTGAAGGAGTTAGTTTCCGCTAGGTCTGTCTCCATAGTGATCGCTTCATATGCGGTGTTGGTTTTACCTATGTTGAAAATGTTGCTGAAATGTTCTTCCAAAACTGATATATCTATTTGTCCACTGCTCTGAGGTTTTCGTGGCCTCAATGTAAGTATGGGTCCTTTCTGGCTTCCTCCACCATATCGATTGCTTTCTGTTCCATGTATTCCTTTCGTTTGGTCTTCAGTAGATTTTTGTATTCTTTTCTCATTTGGCTGTAGGATCTCATATCCTCTGGGCTCTGGCTGGATTTTGCCGTATGTAGTGCCTGTAGGTAATCTTTTTTTTCCCATAACATTCTTCGTCGAACCGTTTCTGCGCTTTCCTCTTAGGATTGTACATTAGGGCAGACTGCATCGTTTTTTTTTTTTCAGCGTTATGACGCCCGGTTCAGTGTCGTTTCCCCGTTATGTGGTTCTCAAATTCTTTTCACTCTTCTGTCTTCTGACTGAGTACGTGCCTATTTAGCTGCCGCGAGGCTTTAATTGGTGTGGCTTTTACTCTGATCTCCGCGTTTGGGAAGCGAAAGATTGCCACGACTGGGCAGTGGTTCTTTAGAGGTGTTTCATCTGCTGAGTAACATACTTAATAATTATTTAGTGTGATGTTGGCTCGTTCCAAGAATATTAAGTTTGTGGTGATACATCCTGAGTGTGCGCAATATATTCGTTCGTCTGCCTTGTTGACCAGGGTGAACCCTTCCTCTGTCATCACGTCTAGCAGCTCGTTTGTTCTGTGACTAACGACGTCTAATCTGCAGTTGAGATCTCCGGCTACGATGATGTTTCGTCCTGGCGTCACCTGTCTTAAGGTCGTCATAATGGCCGCTGTTGTGTCTTGTATTGGTGCTAGTGTTCCTACGTACATGGCTATTACGGAAAGGTTTTCGAAATTCATTACGAGCATGTCTTGATCCTGATGTATGCTTAGTAATTTTCCTCTTTTTGGCTTGGAGAAGCAGGAAATTGCTCGTTTCGGCCGTCCTCTTGGTCCTTGTGTTGATGGTATATGTTGAGAGTACAATCCGTATGTTTCCAAGGCTTTAGTTATCAGAGTTTCTACGGGGATTATTATGTCATGTGCGTGCAGAAAATTGTTGTCTGTTAGTGCTAGGACGCTCTTTAGTTCTTCCACTTTCCACAAAGCAGGCTAAGTTGGGATTCTGGCTCCTGTCCCCTGGGAGCGAAAAACACCTTTGTTAGCTCTTGCATTGGGATCACCACTTTGAAGGCAATAAGTGTGCCCCCTGACTGAAGTTCTTCGCATTCTATTAACATTGGTTACATGAACGCTGGTGAGGTGTTATCTAACATTGCATATTTGATGTCTGTGCTCTGTACACCTCTTATTGACTGTACGTATCGTCTGGCAAACTAAAATCACTCAAACTAAACAGTTCTTATATGTTAGTCAGTTTCGAGGTAATGTCATTGCACAAAGTCTTCTCTTTCAGAATCGTTATTTCTCATTGGAAAAAACTGTGATAAAGAGATTTCAGCTTTGTTTGAACATGTTTTGACCCTGACATTTGCAATGTGGCCCCATGGTGAAGATAAATCAACAATCTTTTTAAATAATCTGAATGTCATCCATAGACGATGGAAATCGAGCTCACGATGGAAATCGAAAAAGATGGGTGTTTCCATTTTTGGTTGTTTTGGAACGACGCAAAGATGCTGGCACTTTAGGTGATGCAGTACTTCGGAAACCTAACCACACGGTTTTATATTTACGTGCAGATATCTGCCACCATCCTTCACAGACGATGAATGTTTTCAGAATTATGGTACACAGAGCACACGTCATTGCTAACGAGGGCGGTCTGGAGGATAAGCTTCTACACTTGAGAAGAGGTTTTGAAGCCAGCGGGTACTCTCTACGGCAGGTACGTATGACACTACAAATAAAACCAATAGTAAGCATAAGGAATGCAGAAGAAGACACGGAAAGTTTTAAATCCATATCTTTTCTACCAAACATGAGCAATCTATCGTCAAAAATACGATGGATCCTCAGTAAACACCAAGTGAAAGTGATTTTTCACACTCCACTAAAGTCAGCAGCACTCCGGGTTCCGTTAAAGAGGATCTGGTGCTTCGAAAGCCTGTGATTGTGGACGTTCATCAGACGATACGTACAATCCATGAGAGATGCACAGAACACCGCAGGCTCTTAGAACCTAATAAATTGGCGAGCACTGTATTGACACTGGGTACTCTATTCTGTACGATAAAGCCGAAATTTTAGCCTTGACTTCATCTTTCTGGGACTCAGTAGTGAAAGAAGCAATTGATATTCGGTTGGCGAATTACATTAATACAGTGTCCTCAGCTTGGACAAATCATGGAGTCCAGCACTTTCTGTGATAAACTCACAAAGACGTCGCGACAACGCAGGTCGCAGTGGTAGACGATATCATCGTGTAGATCGACCGCGCTGCCATAGATCTAAATTCATTGGTATGTTATACCTCTTGGCTGCCGATCAACGCCTCTGGCGCCTTGTGTATCTGTGGCTTCACCAGCAGTGGCGCAGTTCGCGGGTTTAAAAGAGCGGAGAAATTGCCGGAAGGTCAATCACATCGGCTCACCCTGAATATCGGTGGACGACATACAGCTGAAATATGAGAAGAAGAAGTGAAAATTATGCGGCTGCACGCTCAAAATTTTGTGGAACCATCATTGCGCCGCGAAACTTTGAAGATGCAGAATCCGTGGGTAATTAGTTTTCGTTTTTTCAGTTAACAGTGTTTAGTGATAATAATTTTGCTGGTATATGAACCTCAAATGTATTTCAAAGTAATTTTCTGTTCAAAAATGGTGTGTAACGACGCAAATTATAAAGAGTTGTCATGTTGCAATGAAAGCGCACCTAGCCGTGGAGCCAGAAGGATAGCAGATTGTGGTTCTCACGCTCGCATAGCTGACGCTGGCTACTGGCCGGGGCGAGCGGTGTACTTGACTGATGCTGCGAGCTGTGATACACATACTCTCTACGAAAGTGAAGAAGTACTATTACATATTAATCGACTTATTCATACTTAGTGTACCAAATTTTATGGCTAACACAATCCTAATGCTAAAATTTCAGATCAATAACTTCAATACTTTTGGAGATATAAATTTATTCTTAAAACACATAATAACCGTGATGGCATTATGAAACTTGAGTTACGAACATTAATGTAACATCTGTAGTATCAATTGGGATTACAACCAAGGTGACAGGCTCACGCACTCTAATTTTCTGGAATTTTCTTTAGTTTCATTATCACAGATTACTGAGGTAATTAAAAATACTTTGGAAAACTATTATTTTATCGTGTTTTGGTTGTGTGAGTGTTTTGGAGAGACTGAGAGTGAATGGAGGACATACGTAAATTGAGACTGTGATATTTTATTAACACTATTTAAATGTAAGCGTGAGAAAGTTACTGTGGTATAAGGCAATTTGTGACGTGCGTCCGAGTGACCTCGATTTTGTTAAAGGCAACCTGAAGGGGCGTAGAGCATTAAATTTATTAATAATTTATTTTATGGAAATAATTGTGTTTCGTTTTCATTAAATTTCATTTAATTTCGGCATTACGAGATTGTCTGTCTAAATTACTTGTGGTAATCTGGTTGCCTGACATTAGAAATGCCGCGAGGATAGAAGTGCTCGAGATGACCTGATTGGCTGCTTAATATACTAGCGAACAGGAATTCACTGTTTACCGCGCGTTTGGGTAGGGCTTTGTGCCTCAGATCTATCTATGAGTCGAGAGAGTCACTCGGGAGCCGTCTTCTGGTAAACAGGTATGTTAAACCGCGCTGATCACGTTGTACCAAATTGGTGAAATTCTCTGATTTGATCGGTTCTCGTTTCGTTGACGAAAAGAGACTAAAATATTGAGTGTTTTCTGAAAGTTTGAGCATTGTGAGTGGTTTGTTTTATGAGATATTCGCGTGTGAACCTTTCATGTCGTACATAAAGTCAGCGTGGCTTGTTTACTGCAGATTACGAGACATTATGGCGAGCGCTTCATTACAAGAAGCCTACAACAGAACGACTGACTGTGTTAACTCGCAATTAGTCGCGGGTCAGTGACTGTTTAGCACGTTTAAAATATCGCGTCGGACTAAATATCTTTTGGCTGCTTTTGGGTGTGAACTTGTTACTGAGACAGTCAGCAACATTGTATATTTTATGTCGGGATATTAACTACGGACTTGACAGCCGTTTTCCTTCTTTTAAAGACAGTAAACGAACTAAAAGGAAATTTTAGACAATTTTTCAAACGATTCATGTCAGAATCCCGAACGCTCAATATTTCAGCTTTCAGATACTTTCCATGAACTGTACTTATGTGGCCTTTGCGTGGAAGGGATTTAGTCGAATTTCCGTCACCGCTGCTTTTATCGGCTAAACCAGTATCTCCCATAGCAGAGTGAATAGGCAGACAATCTGGAGCCTAACCATTTAGGTGGACAGTTGTTTAGAGGATAGTCATAGCCCAACCTGCTTCACCACAAGGAATTTCTTGAAACAGGGAAACATCCTCCGTTTATCTGAGCGAACAGTTTTATTTCAACTGAAGTAATACCACAGAAACAACGTGCAATTCGAGTTTAAAATAACGTCCTCAAACATTCCCCAGCCTCCTCGGCAGTCCATACATAAGCCCTTGCCACCGGCTGTTTTCGCGTACAATTATCCTTTATTCTACGCTCTGTTTTGTACCAAGATACAAAAAGTAAAATATTTTTTCTGGATATTTACAAAACGAATATGAGAGGTCAAAAGCAGACTTCTGAATGATCAGTATTGCCTGTCATGAATAACTCACGTTTGCTAACAATCTCATCTCAGAGTACCATCTGTACTCTGCATCCTCAATTACATGTTGGATGTTTCCCACTCTCTGTCGTACCCTACAGTTTTTACGCTATACAGTTCCCTCTGTTACCATGCACGTTATTAACAGGTGTCTTGATGAGTTTTCTATTATCCTGACCTTTTTTCTTGATAGTGTTTTCTGTACTCTCCTTTCAGCCGAATCTGGAAAAACTCTCCAGATTCCCTGTCTCATCAATTCACCTAATGACATAATTTTCAACGTGAACCGTGCTGCGGCTCGCGTTCGTGCTGTTTGTAGGTTTCCGCCCTCTGTTGGAGGCCAGACGGTATTGTTTAGATGGCATGGTTGCGGTTGTTTGTCTTCTTCTCGTGTTGATTCGCGCCACTCGGTTTCGCAAGCGTAACCTGTCCGCTAGTGGCAGCAGCGGCGGTTATCGATATGTAGTAACTGTTTCCCTATCTTTGGGGTGACGTCGTTGTTTGTCAGGGTCGTGTGAGTGGGCTAGTTCGGTTGGGGACTCAGGAGGAGCCAGGTCCGCACAGTGAGGGAACACGGCGGAACCTCTGGCCGCATGATTCAAAATGGTTCAAATGGTTCTGAGCACTGTGGGACTTAACATCTGGGGTCATCAGTCCCCTAGAACTTAGAACTACTTAAACCTAACTAACCTAAGGACATCACACACATCTATGCCCGAGGCAGGATTCGAACCTGCGACCGAAGGCTCAGCGCGGTTCCGGACTGAAGCGCCTAGAACCGCTCGGCTACAAAGGCCGGCTCGCTGGCGTCATGCATGGGCTGCCGGATGCAGGGGCTGTGGTCACGAGGGTGCACGACCTCGTCGTAAATTTGATCCAACAAGCTTTAGGATGAGTGCATTTCAATCCAAGTAGAGCGGAGTCAGTCGCCCGTGTGGGCCCCATAGTATGTATGTGATGTTGTGACAGATTGTCATCGTGCCGTCATGTGCAGTTTGGTGGATCTGCGTGCCGATTAGTACTTGAAGACCCTACTGTGTTAAAAGCACTTGGCTCAGTGATTAGACGGTGAGCCGTGCGCGGCTCTTGATCATTCCGTTTATTGTTTGTCATCTTCTCTTACCGTACCGTCGCCTCTTTTTCTTATTTCATTTACTGGCGTCATTAACATAAAGTTGATCGTCGGTAAAGCAGATGCCAGACTGAGATTCATTGGAAGAATCCTAAGGAAATGCAATCCGAAAACAAAGGAAGTAGGTTACAGAATGCTTGTTCGCTCACTGCTTGGATACTGCTCAGCAGTGTGGGATCCGCACCAGATAGGGTTGATAGAAGAGATAGAGAAGATCCAACGGAGAGTAGCGCGCTTCGTTACAGGATCATTTAGTAATCGCGAAAGCGTTACGAAGATGATAGATAAACTCTGCAGGAGAGACGCTCAGTAGCTCGGTACGGGCTTTTGTTGAAGTTTCGAGAACATACCTTCACCGAGGAGTCAAGCAGTATATTGCTCCCTCTTGCGTATATCTCGCGAAGAAACCATGAGGATAAAATCAGAGAGATTAGAGCCCACACGGAAGCATACCGACAATTCTTCTTTCCACGAACAATACGATACTGGAATAGAAGGGAGAACCGATAGGGGTACTCAAGGTACCCTCCGTCACACACCGTCAGGTATGTATGTACCTGCCCATGAGTGGCAGCAGCAGCGCTTATCGATAGGTGCTCTGTCGTACTATCTCTGGAGCGACCGATAGTATTTCAAGGTCGTCGTGTGTTTGGAAGTGAGCCGGGCACAGAGCAGCAGTCATGCACGGAGCAGCAGTCGGAGACGAGGGAGCGTCAGGCACGGAGCACCAGTGAGGTGCGGATAGGCTGTACTTACCGACCGCTGCCTACACACATGGACTGTCCGACTGAAGAAGACTGGAGTGGGAACGACCCTTGGTTGGTCGTTCGGTCGGTCGTCTCATTGGCCGACGTGTATTTGATCTTTTGACCGTTTCCGGGTGTGAGCAGTTGTTCGTTTGTGGTGGAGCAGCGAGGAAGTCTCTGTGGCGTGCGATCAGGTCGGGGCCGCTGGCGGCCGGCACTCGCGGTCGGAGTTGTGTGGCACTAGCTGCGAAAACTGCTAATATCGTCGCCCACCGCACCTGGATACTGGAGTTGAGAAATCAGTGAACCTGTCATGAAAACTCAAGCGTTGTGACATCTCTTCCTTGATTGCTGGTTGTTGCATCCTGGGCTGTCCCCTCAAGCAGCAACGTGAGGGTGTGTTGGAGTCGGCAAAATTTTGCAGCCATCTCCCTGTATGGTGTTTAACCTTTGAAATGGTTACAATTTATTAGTGAACTGCACCAGCGGTATCTTCTGGCTTGTGGCCGTTAACGTTCCAGTTACCTGCCCTGGTCGTTAGCGTAGTTTGGTGGCAGTGTGTTTTCCTCACTGCGTTGATGCTGTCTGGCACGGCGTGTAGTTAGGTTAGGTTAGTGTTGTTTAACGCCCCTTCGACAACGAGGTCATTAGAGACGGAGCGCTAGCTCGGGTTAGGGAAGGATGGGGAAGGAAATCGGCCGTGCCCTTTGAAAGGAACCATCCCGGCATTTGCCTGAAACGATTTAGGGAAATCACGGAAAACCTAAATCAGGATGGCTGGAGACGGGATTGAACCGTCGTCCTCCCGAATGCGAGTCCAGTGTGCTAACCACTGCGCCACCTCGCTCGGTCGGCGTGTAGTTCGACAGCTTGGTGTTGTTCTCCTTTCCTCCTTGAGTGTTTATTGTGCCTTGACCGTGTTTATACACCTATTATTAAAACATAATGCTGCTGCGATCCTCGTCTTCGCTGGCACTTTGGGTTGTCGTGCTGTTGGTCAGGTGGAAGGGAATTGATTAGGCGGTTGGTTGGTTCGTCAGCCGTCCGTAGGTCGTGCTGCAACCCGATTGTTTAGTGTTACGCTTGGCTGTCTGTCTCACCTAAACTGTGGTTAGAGTTTATTCCCCAGGCCGACACCTGGAACACTTCTGAGTACCACTGTTGGTGTTGTTTGGTTCAAAAGGCTCTGAGCATTATGGGACTTAACTTCTGAGGTCATCAGTGCCCTATAACAGAGAACTACTTTAACCTAACTAACGGTCACGCGGTTCCAGACTGTAGCGCCTAGAACCACTCGGCCACCCCGGCTGGCGGCGTTGATTGTGATTGTCATTTTCTTTGGTCGCAGGTACTGTGCCGGGCCTTCAGCTGTGTATTAATATTGTATGTTTTATGTTTAGTATTTCACCTTCTGCTGAAGTTCATAACAACTTTAAGATTAGGCCTTCAGCTCTGTTTCATTTAAAATTATTGTTGCTCTGTATTTAGGCTTTCAGGCATGTTTATTTCAGAATCGGTGGCCTTAATATGTAAATCCTTGTCTGTAAGGTTTCTCTTTAATTGTCTTGAATTCTTGAAACGGCCTTCAGCCGTGTTCTATAAATGTTTGTCTTAATGTTGTCTTTAATTATTCTTGAGTAATTGTTTGGGCCTTCAGTCGACAAGATACTTCAAGTTTTCTTGAGATGTTTTTCTGTTGTACTGTGTAAAAGCTTATCTTTAAAGCCTCTCTTTTATTACGTAAAGAAATTTTTTTTATTGGGCTTTCAGATGAGGAATTAACTTGATTTTTCCTTAATATGGCCTTTAGCCGGAATTTGTAAATGCTTGCTTTTACAGAATTTCCTTAGTTGATCTGACGTATTTTTTCTGCATTTAGCCGAGAAGATATTGTAATTTTACTTGGCCTTCATTCGTTACTCTAAATCGTGATGTTTCAAAAGCAATCATTTAAATTTATTCTGGAGAAGTTACTTGGGCCCTCAGCCGTGAATTGATCTTTGTTGTTTTAAAGAGAAAACCGTGCTTTGGTTTGAGGAATAAAGTTGTGTGTGTTCTTGTAAAACTAACAGTAATTGACCTTGGCCCCTTTCCACAACCTGATCCGCTCTGTCCGGCGAAACCAGATTTCAGACGGTGTGGCTCGCTTTGCGACTGTTTCCGCAATGACGTGTGGTTGCTGATTCTGGTTGGTTACAATTCGGTTTGCCTCGCACTCAAATCGATTGGGGTTTTAGTTACTATTACTTTGTCTGGTGTTCTGTACTGCGACTTGTTTGTTCAGATTTTCGGATTTGTGGAATCGGATGGAAATCTGGTAGTGGTTCCTTTCTCGTTCTGGGCGCTCTAAAAACAGTATTCTGGGGACGTAGTGCAGTCCGCCGGTTTCGGCTTTGGCGTATTGTTCCATCGTTGCATTTGTTTATCGGACGTCAGGTAGCTTCAGTAAGATTATCTTTAGTCATTCATTAGACTGTCACTAGTCTGAGTTACCATCTTGCAAAGTGGATGCAACTCTTGGCTGCCTATCTCATCGCTCGCCGAAATGTTTGTTGCCGGACCTTATCAGAGGTCGATTCCTGGAGCAGCGTCTGTGACTGGTCCTTGTGCTTTATTATTGTATTATTTATTACTATACCTTGTAATGCCTACATTAAAGGTTATGTATGTATATTTAATAGTTCCAGTCGCCTTCTGGAATAAATCTAGCAGTGTGAGGGTTGTGTTACAAGGTTACCATCATCTTATTTCACTCACTTGGTGGTCAGTTGCTTGTTTCTTTTAATTAACCTTTGCATGCATTTGCTGTTTTACAGCAGGTTTCTAAATTTTTTATATATTTGCCGTGTCTGGGGTGTAATTCGATCAGCCGTGATTGCGGTCTTTTGCTTCTAACAAAATAATTCGATATTTGTATTTTAGCAGTAAGCCTTAAAACCTTATTTACTGCCATTCCTGGCGTATGGTAACTTCTGCTGTGTTTGTGGTCACTTACCTCATAATATTTCACCACCTGTACGTTGTAAATTGCAGCGAGTTCTTAAACATTCTTAATTTATTGCCATTCTTGGCGTGTGAGGCCTTCAGCCATGATCACAGTGGCTTGTTTTTTAAACATTATCTGTATCTGTATTTTAGGGTGATTTGCTAAATTGCAACGCACTGAAAACACTATTATTTATACAGTTGTTTATTTCTTCACTATTAACGTGTGGTATTTTTTATTTATTGTTGAGTCTGGAATCACTGTTTTAAAAAATAAAAGTGTGTAACTGTAAAAGGCAACCAATAGTAACTGATTACGGCCCCGTCCACTATCGTAACCGAACACTGCCTTCCCTTGACAACCAGGTTTCAATTCGAGTTTCTTCTTTTCCGATTTTGCCACAGCACATGAGTCATTGTACACAACGTTGTGCTCCAAACGAACATTCTCAGAAAATTCTTCCATAGACTAAGGTACATGTTGTTTTCTAGCAGATTTCTCTTGGTCAGGATTGCCCTCTTCTCCTTTGCTAAACTGTTTTATTGTCATTCATGTTTCATCTATCATACGTTGTTTTACTTCCAAGGTAGAAGAATTCCTTAACTTTGACTTCTTCTTGGACATCATTTTTTATGTTAAGTTTATCGGTAATCCTGTTTCTGTTAACTCTCGTTATGTTCACCTTTTTCGGTTTATTCTCAATACATATTTTCTGCTCCTTAGACTGCTCATTTCAATCAATGTGCCCTGTAAATCTCTTCACTTTCACGGTGAATAACAATGTCATCAGTGAAGAACCCCAGAGGGGCGGTGACAGTTCTAGATGAGTTTGATCTTGAAGCTAAGACTTCCGCTGACAAGGTAAGAGAAGGCATTGTACCTCAGCCAATGGTGTGAGCTACATTCAACATCACCCTCCTTCTCACCACTCCTTGGGGAGCGCCTTCACCCCTCCCTTCTGCCTTTCCTTCTCCTCATCCCCCTTTTTATCTAGATGAATAGGAAAAAGGTGCCTTTCTCCTCTCTGCTGACTGGACCAATAGGAATCGAGATCTCCCAGCCTCTCCTCCTCCTTTTATTAAAAAAATGGCTCTGAGCTCTATGGGACTTAACATCTGAGGTCATCAGTCCCCTAGAACTTAGAACTACTTAAACGTAACTAACCTAAGGACATCACACACATCCATACCCGAGGCAGGATTCGAACTTGCGACCGTAGTGGTCGCGCGGTTCCGGACTGAAGCGCCTAGAACCGCTCGGCCAAATCGGCCGGCCTTCCTTTTATTACCACGAAAATTGTATGCATCTGCTCATCCTTGTCACGTACACAGTACTGAGGGAAATGGGGGATCATGGAGGGCCAGCAGTAAACTTAACTTAATTAAAAATGGCTGTAAATATTATCATAATTTGAGGTACGCAACTCTGATGTTAGCTTGTGTGGCTGAATTACTATAAAGTAATAGTATCTCATACATATTGAAAAAAAATAACAGAACATATTAGACTTCTTGCTGAACTGTATGACAGAGTATTGTCCTACTTATATATTATAGCCAACATTACCGTAATTCATGGCTTAAAATGGCCGTCTTCCATTTTTGTATCTCAGCTAATACAATTAGCAGCGAAGTGCCATTTACAATTTTGGCTAATTTTTCCACAAATACCCCCACTCTAAGTCCGATGCAGTTCAACAAATAACCTATTGCTGCAAGAAACACGTTGCTGCATTATTGATATGTGACGTGATAGTTTCTTAAGAGACAACGACACAAGATCTCAACCTCCCACTGCTACTGACAATTTAGATCAAATTTGTCTAAAGACACCACTTTCCATTCTATGACACGTAAATATATGAAATTAAAATGTTAAACAAATTCTTCAATGCATATTTAACAACACTTCCGCGAAAACACTGAGGAATGATCACATGCATCCATCATTATTTAGTAGGTGTTCTAAACTAGAAGGCGCTTTTCATCTGTGCAAAGACTTAAACAAAAGCAAAAGCCTGTCTTTAAACCTAAAACTTTGTATGTATCAGAATGTTTGAACATGACGAAGAAAGGACCACTACAAAACTTGAAATAAAAGACCGGAAAATTTTGAGGAAAATCCTTGGCCCCTTTCTAAGAAAACGGAGAATTCCGTCGAAGACCCAACTGTGAATTTACAGTACAGAAGACACTGGTACCAGCATGAGGAAGCAGAGAATGATGTTTTTTGGTCATCTGGAAAGAATGAACCCGCAAAGACTTACTCATCGCATACATTCATCAATTTCAAAAACAAAATCGTACTCAAAATAGGCAAGCCAAGTTAAAAAGGATTTACAGGAAACTGAAATTTCATTTGATGACATTCAGGATCGAGAAGTTTCCAGAGAAAAAGTCAAAATTACTAAAAACCTTATTTGACTTACTACGCAAGTTCCACGTCCTGCCCGCAAATGGTCAAAACAGAGAAAAGAAGCACAATCAGCCAAAATGAAAATATACTGGCAAAAGAGGAAAACACAATCAGGGAAGAGATAAAAATCTTCGTGGTCCATAGCAGGCCAAAACGATAGCAAAAAAAAAAAAAAAAATAATTTAGTTGTATCTTGTGAAGTGTCCGCCTCCGTAGCGCAGCGGTAGCGTTACAGCCTACCATGCAACGGGGCCCGGGTTCGATTCTCGGCAGGGGACTGGGTGTTGTGTGTCCTTCATCATTTTCATCATCATTGACACGCAGGTCGCCGAAGCGGCGTCAACTAAAGAGAATTGCAACACGGCGGCCGAACTCCGAAGGGGATATCCCGGCCAATAAATGCCATACGACCATTTCATTTTCATCTGTGGAAGTATACTGTTATGTCCCTACCACCCAAAAGAATTCTCCTCGCTCCTCTTTCAATCTGAACCAATAAGACTCATGCTCCCCCACCCCTCCCCCTTCCCCTTCTCCTTGTATTACTAGAGCAACCGCACGGCCCGCATTATACATGATATGATCATCATAGTGAGAGTGTCAGCACGATACGCAAGCAGCAGCAGGCAGAATAAAAAGAGTAAGAAGACATGTAAGTTATGGTGTCCATTTGTAGGGACATTCCCGTTTCATTCCAAAATTTCCCACTGTAGTAAAAGTTTTTTAGGGTCGCTCAAAAGTCCCGTTTTGTTGTGATTCCGCTTGACTAAGGTGTTTTACTCTACTGGATGCCTGATTTGCAATTGTCGGCGTAATTAAAGCGCCACTTGTAGAACTTGTTTTCAAACTTTAATTATTTACTGATCTGGATACTACATTCGACAATTAATTAAAGTTGTGATGACTTTTAACACTTTATTTCCTCGTTAACTCGAAAGGAGATAGTGAAAACAATACAGCAAGCAAAGCAATTACATACAACTAGTTTACGAATAGTCATAAAGTTGTTCCATAAAAACACGGGAGAACTGCCGGATATCAGTAAATTCCTGCTGCGATATTTCGGCGCAGAGTCTTCTGGCCTTCTTCAGGTGAGTGCCACTGTAATAGTACTACAGTGGTACTCACCTGAAGATGGCCAGAAGACTCTGCGCCGAAATATCGTGGCAGGACGTTATTGATATCCGGCAGTTCTCCCGTTTTTTTATGGAACAATTAGTACGCCGGGAAATCTTTAAACATCACAGTCACAAAGTTATCCTCCTCTAGTCCGCCTTTCCGCCTAGAGATACTTTACACCACTGCTGCTTGATTTCGTCGCCACAGTGTTAATGTTTAGCACTGCTGGTAGTCCAGATTCATGTTGTACTTTCGATTGGTTGTTGTAAACAGTCTGAAGACGTTATAGCGGATAAGTGACAGCTTTAAATCTGTGCAGTCACTACTGTTTCACCATGCCAAAACGAAAATGCAATTTCAACAGCAATTTAAAAGGGGAGTTTGTGTAAATCAAAATTCGCTATTTGACATGGTGGAAGGTCTGACATTGTGAATCATATTAAGACGAAGAAACAACGCATGACTGTCCAAACGAAAAGTACAAATAACAGTATGACTACTACGTAAAACCCTGAAAATAGTGTAATGCTGAAAGTGCTCGAATTGGTTAATTTGTCTGGAGGAACTTCAGATTTACTTCATAGTTATGTGCTGGAGAGTTTAAGGAAATACGAATTTGAGGGAAATGTCGTTGCAGTTTCTGCAGACAACACTAACATCAATTTTGATGGTAAACAGAGGAAAGGAAAAAACGAAACATCCTATAAAGTCTAACAGAAGACGGTGAATAATATTATAGGTGTTGGTTGTCTGTCCAGCACATGTAGTAAACAATTCCTTACACCCAGGCTCAGACGTCTTACCCATTGACTGCCAGTTAATTGTGTACACAATCTACCAGCATTTTCGCACATATATAATAGGGTTGAATCTCTTAAGTCATTTGTAAGACAACTGAAACAGAATACAGAACTATACTCGTGTACAGCAAGACAAGATGGATATCTCTGCTACCAGCACTGGAAAAGATTATATATTTATTTCCTGGTTTAAAATAGTATTTCATTTCACTTGATAAGTGTCCTCTTATCCTTAAACATTTCTTTGAGAAATGTCATTTTAGATTTTCTTGTTAGCTAGTTAAAATATTTCTCCACAACAATGAAGTGTACTGAGAAACAATAAATCATAGTAGTGGAAGTGTGTCAAAAAATAAACAAATTATGGGGCAAATTATAATGTAGAAAGTCTGAAAATTTCTCACATCACTTGTACATGAGCAGGTAAGAAAGCTAGAGGAAGAGGATGAAATTAGTGTTGAAGAATTTCATAGTTATGCTGGTATCTTCTATGACTCTTCCAATGAGTATATTAATGAATGCTGGTTATAATTTGTCACACCTTTAAAGCATTTCACTGGGTGTTCACTGGAAAGGAGCAGCTATAGTGGAAGAATATTCAGGACTGTTGTGCCTGTGTTAGAAACAGCGATCAAATTTTTCTGTTGACGGAGATGAATTCTTCGATGAATTTTCATGTATACAGAACTTAATAAAAAGTGAAGGAGGAGGCAATGAAAGCGTTAGTGCAATGTTGTTTAAAATGTTTGCCTTTTTCAAAAGTAAAAACATTAACTTGAGAAATGTGATTCATATGGCAGAGTTTTGTCTGGAAATTCCTGGGTTAAATGCTGTGGAACGTGTGTTTTCTTTAGTGGACTCTTTGTAGTCATATGAAAAAAAGAAAAACAGAATGAAATGTGCGACAGTTAAGGCATTGCTTATTGCCAAAATACAGTTTAATGGTGTATGATGTGCTGATTTTTATGACACAATACCAAAAGAAAATACAGCTATTGATAAAATGCATAAAAGTGAAAAAATGCGGTAACAATGCAGCTGAATAAAAGTTGTATTGTTTGAGTCATCAGAGTGCGTGATGTAAAGGTAAACTATGTCCATTACATATTATACAGTTTGTATCCAGTTTTTTGCCTTGTTTGTCCCAGGAATTTCTCTAAACTTTTTGAAATGTCCCCTTTTTTGATAAAAGTAAAATGAACACCCTCATGTAAGTACAAATTAACTCACCACATCATGATACGTAAACAAATAGTCTCTTGCATTATCCAAAAGTACGTCACCCATACATTATTAGTGTGTGTGGAACATCATAGTGTGTGTCTGTTATCAGCAGACTTACATTGATTTAATGATATCATGATGTTTTTCGTACGCACCACCACCCAGTATTCCAGATCACATATGAGTTTGAAAATACGAGGTGATTGAATTCAAAGACCATTATTTAACGAATACGATTTTGCTAAGTACCAGATCTAAGTTATTCCTATACTATTGGTCTGTGACGTCACTATGAGATTTCCTCAAAGGCGTTTCACGTTATAGGATTACAATATACACTTAAATAAATATGGAGGAGAGTCTGATTGCTTTTACCCTCAACACTTCACTAAATTCACACTGTAAACAGTTTCTCCTACGTCATAGGGTTGGAATAGGATAAACAAGCACTTTATTAAAAAATTTACTAAAAGCGTATGTGTAATCGTCTTCACGATAATTCAGGTGGCTGAGGACACAGTACCACTGCATGGACGCTGTCCACCAGTAACCGCCTCGTCACAGCTAAAAGAACTGAAGTATGCTCCCACCCCAATGCCTAGACATCACAAACAGTGGGCGAGAGAGAAATAGTGGCCTGAAGACCAACAAAACCGAGAGAGCAACGAGGAAATACCTAGAACGCCCACGTGCCAGCAGCACATGCTAGCCGGAAGCAGGGTTTTGATAGGACAGGCAGGCCGCATTTTACCACAACCATGGGATGAGGGGTGGTACAGTCCCACATGCAATCATATCCGCGCTCGGTTTTTTTGAGTACTTGCTCGTTGGCCTGAGACTTTTACCAGGCTGGCTTAGTAAAAGGGCTGTGCTTTCTTGTCGTAGGGCTGTGAGAATATTGGGCGCCAGTCGACAACAGTAACACTGCGTGGAGTGGAGTGCATCATGGAGAGGTATTTTATTCTGTGTACGGGTGTGTCACTATTTACCCATACCTCATTTGCTAAGCACATGTAGTGAACGGTCCGTTTCGTTATTGACGGTTCCCAGTGAGTATGAAGGTGGAACGCTCGAAGTGCTTTGAGGTTCATATACATTAATATGTAGGTGTTTATTTCCTTACACAACAAGCACCCCCCCCCTTCCCCTACCTGTCCACAACACTTGCACATAGATCGTCCGTAGCAGAAAACTTCTCACAGTTTTTGGCAGGCTAGAAAATAAGAAAAACAAATATTCTCGTGCAATATCATTATTAATTTCTGAATATTCACTTACGCACAGGAAATAACTCTTTCTTTGTGTCTTTTTAGTGTAGTTTGAATAACATCCACCTTCATTCTTGACTTATGATTTAAAAGTACGTTAGAATCATCTAATTCCTTTTACAGCCAGTAATTCGACAAGCGCAAAGAAAGTAAGTTCTCAGATTCCAATATATACCTAATTTCTTTCCCCTGCGAAATACCTTAACTATAAGCTCCATTCCATCCGGAAATTCTTCTTCTTCTAGCCAACAACATTCGTTGATTTTAATTTTACCTCTTTTTTCATCCATAACACTAATATTAAAACGTTACACATCCGCAGCTCGTGGTCGTGCGGTAGCGTTCTCGCTTCCCGCGCCCGGGTTCCCGGGTTAGATTCCCGGCAGGGTAAGGGATTTTCTCTGCCTCGTGATGACTGGGTGTTGTCTGATGTCCTTAGGTTAGTTAGGTTTAAGTAGTTCTAAGTTCTAGGGGACTGATGACCGAAGATGTTAAGTCCCATAGTGCTCAGAGCCATTTGAACCATTTTTTTCTTCCAGTGTAAATGCTGGCAGCTCTAGAGCCCCAGCTTAATCGTGTAATGGTGACAGCTTGACCACCATGATGGAATCATTAAATATGCGTTTCGTTTACGTACACAGTAGTATATTACGAGCATTGTATAACATTTCTCCTTGCAAGACATGTACACACATTGGTTCCAAACGATGTATTGTCCAGTCCTATTGCCTACAAATAAAAAATGAAGGGTGAAGTAAATAATGAATTTTAGGGTCACCCCTTATGAACAAAGCGATTTCAAAGTGGAACGTCACATAGCTCTTCAGTATACTTTGTTCCTGAAAGAGCCTAGTTCTATATTTATTTAATCGGTAACAGATTCATTAAAAAAAGAACAACAGCCCGTAACACCAAAACAGCAAACTGCTAATACACGGAAGTTTCCCAGTGCAGTCAGCATTGTACAGTATCCCCATGTGTATAAATTTTCAACTATCTTGATACTTACACATGCTCATCTTCCCGTTGCTTGCAGTTTTCCCTCTGTCACAATAAAAACATCTGGTTTGAAGTGATGGACACGATGATTTCTTCGATGTATTGTAACTGTAGAAAGTGCTGTGACATACGATTGAAAATGACGTTATGGACCAACCAATCATATTCTGCAATTTAATCAGTAATATCAATATGTATTGTACTTATTGGGAGTCGTAACCTGAAGTGATGTCATGATCACGTGACCAATTTGTCAGCATAAAGCAACGCAGTATTACCATCTTAAGTGATTCCTCGTATAAAAAAAATAGTTAACCACTGACTGCAGTACCAAAGCAGAAATTGCACAATTATTCTGGCACATGGGTGTACATAAAGATTTACTGTTGTTATGTTATGCAGGGGTTGTGTGGTAGGGGAATAAGATAATTTTCTCGCCAACTGCGACATAATCACGTCTGAAAACAGTGTTCCAATACTGTAAAATGCTTTTTTATTGCTTTATTCCAGTCTATGATCACAAATGAATTCTTTAGACGATGACCGGTTTCAGTCTGTAATGACCATCCTCAGATCTAAAATATATAAATATATACATCTAGTGAGCAGTGTGTCTTTTAACATAAAACAGCAGTATGTATCACAATATACTGTCATACACCAGGGAAATGTACAGATACAAAATGGTATAACGTATCTTTTTTACACCATGTGCTAAAGTGATACGGCCGTAATGGCATCGTCAAAACATATAAATATAATCAGTGTAGCATCGTCACATAGATTTAAAATATGGTGTAGAATAGGCCCCATCGTCCACATAGTGATTATTCCCAACTAGCTACTGGGGCACAGTAGCATCCAGAAACCTGTTTGCCAACATCCTCCCTAGATGTCGCTACTGTGGGCTTGCTTATATGTAGTCATCATTTACGCAGAAACATAATCTGATGAAAGCACATTAGATAAAATGCATGAAGCAGATTATCATAGGTTTCTATGATAATCATCAATTTTAATAAGTCTGCTTCATGCATTAGATAAAATGCATGAAGCAGATTATCATAGGTTTCTATGATAATCATCAATTTTAATAAGTCTGCTTCATGCATTTTATCTAATGTGCTTTTATCAGATAATGTTTTTGCGTAAATGATGACTACATATAAGCAAGCCCACAGTACCGACATCTAGGGAGGATGTAGGCAAACAGGGCTCTGGATGCTACTGTACCGCAGTAGCTAGTTGGCAATAATCACTATGTGGACGATGTGGCCTATTCTACACCATATTTTAAATCTATGTGACGATGCTATGCTGATTATATTTATATATTTTGACGATGCCATTATGGCCGTATCACTTTAGAACATGGTGTAAAAAAGGTACGTTATACCATTTTTTATCTGTAAATTTCGCTGGTGTATGACAGTATATTGTGATACATATTGCTATTTTATCTTAAAAGACACACTGCTCACTAGATGTATATATTTATATATTTTAGATCTGAGGACGGTCATTACAGACTGAAACCGGTCATCGTCTAAAGAATTCATTTGTGATTATAGACTGGAATAGAAAAGCATTTTAAGATAATTTTCTCCTTTGTATACATCCACCTGCAGAACTGAGTCGTTACTAGGTTAGTAAAGTGTTTAACTTGCCTCAGACATATTACTTTCTCAACACAAGGCGCCTATTCACAGACGATGGGGAAACACACTCAGTATTCACGTGCCAATACCATGAATGTCGTTCCACAAAACTCGTAGGGCAGATCTGCATTAGTTGTGCTAAACTGGTTTACTGACTGGACATACGAAACTGACAAACACAATAGAGTAATTGAGGTATGTTTGTCTTTAATACAATAAAGTCAATTCCCTATGTATTATTGTGATTTCTGTCTGTTAGATAAATCTTGTGGCTGTAGAGAATATGTATGAAGTTTTGCCAGCCGTAGTTCGACTGTAGTCTTTGTTATTAAGTTATGAGAAAGTACAAATGGATGTCATCGTTGGCAAGTGGTCACGGAGTGAAATTTTTGTAATAATCACTAGTCATAAACCTATATTTAGGACACCTAACGTCAGCATCCAAATTTATGTCTTTTAGCGTATGTAATTGTCGATTCTGGCAGTTAGCATTGTGTGATGGAGATTTTCTTTCAGACTGCTATTCGGAGGAAGAAGAGGGACAAAGAGAAGAGAAAGAAGTGATCTTCCGGACACATTGTAGAAACTTTCTCGCTTGATGGAAGGATCCGAATCACTATTGGAAGCTAAAGAAACTTAATAGGGAACGCAATAAAAGCGTAAACATTTTTGCACCTCTGCTACTAGAATATGGATAAAAATAAGGAAAAATGGATAAAAGAGTGGATGATATGGAGAGATATGGTGAAATACGGAAAAACGTGGAAAAAATGTTGACTATGAATACGAAATGGTAATGTAGGATATTCTGAATTTATACAGATGGACTAATCGAAATTCGTGGCATAAGCACTTGATATACTCTCAGAAAAAAATAAGCATTATACGGAAAGAGTAATAGAAAATTGTGGTTGCACTTCTAATGTAACCCATAGAAAAATACAGATAAGGGATGACACCACACACATTTCTATTAACTGTGGCAAGACGGGACATTCTCCTTTCATGGAGTCAAGATAAAACTGCTATATTCCCCTTCAGGTCAACCATTCTGTATCAACAATTGCCGTATTGACAAAAAGCGTTGCAGGGAATCTCTGGAAACCATTTACAGGGAATATAAAAACATATGGCTGTGTCGGAGTTGGCCGACATTAAAACAGATGTTGTAATGAACTAAGTGCCTAGACTATTCCATCAGCTTCTGTATAAAATGCAAGGCGCTACTAGACTTTTTTACCGAAATGAACCTATATGGGTACTTAAAATCAAACCAACATTTCTGTGTGCGTGAAAAGGACTACCGGTGAAACGGTAATATTATTCACAATCCATATTATACTCATAACGTAGGATGAGATTGTTGACAGAAGCGTTATGAGTACTATGCATAAGCCGTGCTGTGTATGTTTTCCCAATTGCCTTGCAGTATTTGCAGTAAGATGCTATTATGGAATAAACCAATAGGCATCAATTCGTTTGCTAAACTATTAGTTCCATACGTAAAAATACATAAATATTCTAAAGGCTAATGCCTTCTTCTGTTATTGGCTATTTGCTTCAGTTACGTGTAAATGTCACATCCTATCCTCTTCTCGATACCTTCCAAATACTTCATTGTAGTCCGTCCTTTACTTTTCTTTCCCGCATTTTCCCTTCAAGTATATTAATGATGAAAGTGCTGCATCTGATGACGTTAATAATAAATTTCATTTTTTTCCATTTCCTGTAACAGAAAACAAATGTAATTGTAGTTCAAAAAACTTGTGAAGATTTAAAACCAATGTGAAAATGGACGACGCCAGAACTGAGCAGTGCAACAATTTTGTTATTTCGGTGGTATAACCACAGTGGACAATAGATGCTTAATGGAAGTGACCCCACTCAAATCAGACCAAGCTCTGACGTTCAGGGGAAAATTAGTAATGAACTGGATTTTTGTACAGAATTCTCAACACCTTTCTAAACAACATACTAAAAGTCCCTATCGATAAGACTGGAGTTTCGTCCGCAACATTAGAAAATTACGGCAAAATCAGCTTTTCACATTTTTACAGAAAATGTTTTCATTCATGTGCAAATTACTTCAGTACAAAATTGCAGAACACAAAATTATCCACAAATAAAGGTTCTATGTACTGGTTTCATAGGATTAACGGTTTGACCATAAGAGCCTTCTACTTAACATCTTATTATGAAACACTGGAAGCAGTCACTGCTGCGTTTCAAGGAGGATCAAAACGAAAGTAACAAAGCAAATCGAAGGACGTTACATGAACTGCACCAGGTGAGGGGGCGTAGCGAGGCAATCCAGGGTAGAATGTCGGCCGTCAATAGACAACACTGCGATGAACGTGAGAAGAGACGAGACAGAGCGAACGATTTGCTACATCTTAGTGAAAGATTGTGCCGCCTGCGGGACGCGAACGTTTCACGGAGGCCGCACAACGAAGACGAGATCAGCGAGGCCGAGGATGACGAAAATATGCGGCACTTAACTCTCAGTGCAAAAATACAGTGTCTTTCCTGACCCATCTGGTGAAATTCATCCCCGCTTGTGGATCGATCAATTCCAAGATGCATTCCAAGATGCATTCCCTTCCTCATGGAATTTCATCTGCAGGTTTCTCCGTAGCGAAGCGGCGGCAAGAGTTGGGATTTTAATGAGAGATTGTCGGTCATACAGAGAGTTTGGGCAGACATTCTTCGACGAGTTTTGGTCGAAGAGCACTCAAGACCGAGTGAAGATTGGCATTTTGATGACTAAGCTAATCCTCAGCATCCGACGGTTTATTTCAAAGAGTTAGTGTAACGAAATCAGTTCTTAAATGCACCGTATGACCCGCCCAAACTGATTCGCATATGCCTAAAGTTTGCCGCTACGGACTTACTAGGCCCACTTCCTGTCACGCGATCGATTTTCGGTACGTACTCGTGACGGTAGAGCTTACTTCGAAACATGTGACCTTAACGCCCTTGCGGCATGCAGTGGCGAAGTCGATAACCAAACCATTCGTAGAGAAGTTTCTGGCGGACGTTGGAAAGGTAGACAATGTCATCTCGGGCAATGGGGTACAGTTCCGATCACATGTTACGCAAAAAAAAAAAAAGGGCAGTGTCCCCCTCGCGTATTTGCCTGTCCTCGAACCCAAATGAATGGGTTATTAAAGAACTAAATAAAATGTGCAGATTGTACTGCCATAAGCAGAATCGTAGGTGGGACGAGTTCCTGAGTGAATTCCACGAAATAATTAACAATCTCCCGCACGAATCTGCAGGTGAGTCCCCCGTCCTTGTTCTGAAGAATAGAGCACCCACCGACAGAACCAGGGAGCTTGTTAATTTTTCCCCCCAGCGGCGATTAGAAGACACGCGGAGGTGGTACGGTCAGCTATAGAGCAGATAAGGAAACAGGCTCAAAGAAGGAAACAACGACAGAAAGGTATAATTAGAGAAATGAATTTATTCGTTGGGGGAAAAGTATTGGTAGAATCCCACCGGCCATGTAAGAAGCACGAATACCTGTGCAAGAAATTCTTTAACGTGAATTGTGGCCCATTCAGAGTCCGAAGAATTTTGCACCCGAATGTAGTTGAGATTGAGACCTTGAGGAGTAAGCGTTCACGCAGGATGCACCATGTGACTAATTTAAAGATATTTAAAGGACCTTAAAAAATTGATTGAGGGAGGTCAGGCAAGTGACAGAAGTTTAGTAGCGTGCTCAGAAATGGTACAGTTATGTTCACTGGTTGTAATGAGTCATCTAGTGTCTAGACGTTATTCGGGAAAGTTACATGTTCAAGTGTGATTATCAGCGGAATTTCGATATTGGATTTGCTGTGCTAAGTATCTACGGTGGATTACGTTTTAGTTGATGAAAGTTGTCTCATGACTTAAAGAGAGGAAGCTTGAGGTGTTAGGGATTAGAAGCCAACTACATGATGCGTTGTGCTCACGATTTATTCGCCAGTTGCGGGCTTGGGCGCACTGTACTTGGTATTATTTTGTGGTCAGAAGCGCGTATGGGCGTGCAGTGCCAGGAATTTTGTGTTTTTTGTTTTTTTTTCAGAAGAGGTTGATTAATTAGTACCCATCCGAGAGGATGCCTCAAGGAAGACAAGTAAGTGCAGCATTTGTCGAATGGAGAGAGGAAGCCAGAGAACGAAAGGTAACGAGAGTATGTTATTGTGCACACCGGTGAGTAGAGCAAGGAGCGTCGCTACAGTGATATCTCGTCAGTACCTTTATTTTAATTAGTCAGCGGTAATTAGTGTACTCCTTTCCTGTGCTTGTTATTATGATTGCTTTGTATGTTTCAGAAGCGTTAAAACCTTAAGTGAAAGATGTGAACGTTTGGGTAAGACTGAGCACTTGGTGGACCCATAACTATTACCCTAATGGATATTATATTGAGGCGGTGAGGCGGAGAATAACGGTGGTGTTTGCAACCAAGGAATAGCTGGAGGTGATGGCCCAAACACAGAGAGTGCGTAATTTGATGTTAAATGAAAGACGGTACTGGAATGTTGGCACAGCAAGTGAACCAGGGAGTATAGTACTTCAGTATCAGCGTAATCTGAATGCAAATAACTGATTGTAAAATTACACTGCGCAGTTGTGACAGTATATACTGCATGTTATGCCACTTGCATCTACATCTACATGACTACTCTGCAATTCACATTTAAGTGCTTGGCAGAGGGTTCGTCGAACCACAATCATACTCTCTCTCTACCATTCCACTCCCAAACAGCGAGCGGGAAAAACGAACACCTAAACCTTTCTGTTCGAGCTCTGATTCTCTTATTTTATTTTGATGATCATTCCTACCTATGTAGGTTGCGCTCAACAAAATATTTCCGCATTCGGAAGAGAAAGTTGGTGACTGAAATTTCGTAAATAGATCTCGCCGCGACGAAAAACGTCTTTGCTTTAATGACTTCCATCCCAATTCGCATATCATATCTGCCACACTCTCTCCCCTACTACGTGATAATACAAAACGAGCTGCCCTTTTTTGCACCCTTTCGATGTCCTCCGTCAATCCCACCTGGTAAGGATCCCACACCGCGCAGCAATATTCTAACAGAGGAAGAAACGAGTGTGGTGTAAGCTGTCTCTTTAGTGGACTTGTTGCATCTTCTAAGTGTCCTGCCAATGAAACGCAACCTTTGGCTCGCCTTCCCCACAATATTATCTATGTGGTCTTTCCAACTGAAGTTGTTCGTAAATTTAACACCCAGGCACTTAGTTGAATTGACAGCCTTGAGAATTGTACTATTTATCGAGTAATCGAATTCCAACGGATTTATTTTGGAACTCATGTGGATCACCTCACACTTTTCGTTATTTAGCGTCAACTGCCACCTGCCACACCATACAGCAATCTTTTCTAAATCGCTTTGCAACTGATACTGGTCTTCGGATGACCTTACTATACGGTAAATTACAGCATCATCTGCGAACAACCTAAGAGAACTGCTCAGATTGTCACCCAGGTCATTTATATAGATCAGGAACAGCAGAGGTCGCAGGACGCTTCCCTGGGGAACACCTGATATCACTTCAGTTTTACTCGATGTTTTGCCGTCTATTACTACGAACTGCTACCTTCCTGACAGGAAATCACGAATCCAGTCGCACAACTGAGACGATACCCCATAGGCCCGCAGCTTAATTAGAAGTCGCTTGTGAGGAACGGTGTCAAAAGCTTTCCAAAAATTTAGAAATACGGAATCAACTTGAGATCCCCTGTCGATAGCGGCCATTACTTCGTGCGAATAAAGAGCTAGCTGCGTTGCACAAGAACGATGTTTTCTGAAACCATGCTGATTACGTATCAATAGATCGTTCCCTTCGAGGTGATTCATAATGTATGAATACAGTATACGCTCCAAAACCCTACTGCAAACCGACGTCAATGATATAGGTCTGTAGTTAGATGGATTACTCCTACTACCCTTCTTAAACGCTGGTGCGACCTGCGCAATTTTCCAATCTGTAGGTACAGATCTATCGGTGAGCGAGCGGTTGTATATGAGTGCTAAGTAGGGAGCTACTGTATCAGCGTAATCTGAAAGGAACCTAATCGGTATACAATCTGGACCTGAAGACTTGCCCGTATCAAGCGATTTGAGTTGCTTCGCAACCCCTAAGGTTTCTACTTCTAAGAAACTCATACTAGCAGCTGTTCGTGTTTCAAATTCTGGAATATTCCATTCATCTTCCCTGGTGAAGGAATTTCGGAAAACTGCGTTCAATAACTCCGCTTTAGCGGCACAGTCGTCGGTAACAGTACCATCGGCACTGCACAGCGAAGGTATTGACTGCGTCTTGCCGCTTGTGTACTTCACATACGACCAGAATTTTTTCGGATTTTCTACCAAATTTCGAGACAATGTTTCGTTGTGGAACCTATTAAAGGCATCTCGCATTGAAGTCCGTGCCAAATTTCGCGCGTCTGTAAATTTTAGCCAATCTTCGGGATTTCGCGTTCTTCTGAACTTCGCATGCTTTTTCCGTTGCCTCTGCAACAGAGTTCGGCCTGTTTTGTGTACCACGGGGGATCAGTTCCATCTGTTACCAATTTATGAGATATCAATCTCTCAATTGCATAGTCAGTTCGGAAGGAATGGAGATTGTCTCTTAGGAATGCTTCTAGTGACACTTTATCCGCTTTTTGAAATAAATTTTTTTGCGTTTCTTTCTTGTGGATTTGGAAGAAACGGTATTGAGCCTACCTACAACGACCTTGTGATCACTAATCCCTGTATCAGCTATGATGCTCTCTATCAGCTGTGGATTGTTTGTGGCTAAGAGGTCAAGTGTGTTTTCGCAGCCATTTACAATTCGCGTGGGTTCGTGGACTAACTGCTGGAAATAATTTTCGGAGAAAGCATTTAGGACAATCTCGGAAGATGTTTTCTGCCTACCACCGGTTTTGAACAAGTATTTTTGCCAACATATCGAGGGAAGGTTGAAGTCCCCACCAACTATAACCGTATGAGTGGGGTATTTATTTGTTACGAGACTCAAATTTTCTCTGAACTGTTCTGCAACTATATCATCGGAGTCTGGAGGTCGGTAGAAGCAGCCAATTATTAACTTAGTTCGGCTGTTAAGTATAACCTCCACCCATACCAATTCGCACGGAGTATCTACTTCGACTTCACTACAAGATAAACCACTACTGACAGACACAAACACTCCACCACAAATTCTGCCTAATCTATCTTTCCTGAACACCGTCTGAGACTTCGTAAAAATTTCTGCAGAACTTGTTTCAGGCTTTAGCCAGCTTTCTGCACCTATAACGATTTCAGCTTCTGTGTTTTCTATCAGCGCTTGAAGCTCAGGGACTTTCCCAGCACAACTACAACAATTTACAACGACAATTCTGACTGTTCCTTGATCCAAGCACGTCCTGTATTTGCCATGCACCCTTTGAGATTGCAGCCCACCCCGTACTTTCCCGAGGCCTTCTAACCTAAAAAACCGCCCAGTCCACGCCACACAGCCTCCGCTACCCGTGTAGCCGCCAGCTGATTGTAGTGAACTCCTGACCTATTCAACGGAACCCGAAACCCCACCACCCCATGGCGCAAGTCAAGGAATCTGCAGCCAACACGGTCGCAAAACCGTCTGAGCCTCTGATTCAGACCCTCCACCCGGCTCTGCACCAAAGGTCCGCAGTCGGTTCTGTCAACGATGCTGCAGATGGTGAGCTCTGCCTTCATCTCGTAAGCAAGACCGGCAGCCTTCACCAAATCAGATAGCCGTTGGAATCCAGAGAGAATTTCCTCAGATCCAAAGCGACACACGTCATTAGTGCCGACATGTGCTACCACCTGCAGCTGGCTGCACCCTGTGCTCTTTATGGCATCCGGAAGGACCCTTTCCACATCAGGAATGACTCCACCCTGAATGCACACGGAGTGCACACTGGATTTCTTCCCCTCCTTAGCCGCGATATCCCTAAGGGGCCCCATTACGCGCCTAACATTGGAGCTCCCAACTACCAATAAGCCCACCCTCTGTGATTGCCCGGACCTTGAAGACTGAGAATCATCCTCTGAAACAGGGCAGGCAGCTGCATCTGGCTCAGCCAGAGAGAGTGCCTGAAACCTGTTTGTCAGAAGCACCGGGGAGGCTTTCTGATCAGCCTCCGGGGACGTCTTTCGCTGCCTGCCACGCCTTGGAACGACCTCCCAATCAACCACAGGCGAGGGCTCAGCCCCACTGCGGGCAGCAACCGGGGCAACCACAGCGGCAGACCGATCTGGGGACAGATGGGACGAGGTTGATATCCCCGTGATACCCAAGTCCGGCTCCCCACAGTGGTGCCCATTGGCAACAGCCTCAAGCTGCGCGACCGAAGTCAGCGCCGCTTGCAGCTGTGAGCGAAGGGATGCCAACTCAGCCATCATCCGAACACAGCAATCACAGTCGCTGTCCATTCTAATCGTTGTTGAACAACAGTTACTGAAACACGAGTCAGTGCCTAGATAACGCAAGGGAACACGCAAAGAATGTATTAACTAACCTGTACAAATGCCTAACGACTGCGCTACAATCTGCCTGAATTTACAATTACAGTAACTAAGACTCGAAATTACACCTCCTATACGAAACTCACACGCAATTTAAGTAAGAATCTACGAAGTAAACACTAAAGCGCAATGCTACAACTCCCAAATACTATAATACGCCCGAAATTTATGAATTAAACAATGCAAGTACCCAAAAACACGCAAAGAAATGAAGAATTAAACTATGTAACAAATAAGTAAGCTAGGGGTATACGACTAGCTGCTGCAGCTGCTTATCCAACGGCGGCAGGGAGCACATGTTGTTCATGTTGAGGAACCTAGTGGTGGATAAGTTTTCGTTAATAGTGATCCTCTAACAGAAACCCTCTCCTGGTCCCATGTGATCTTTTGTCTCATCCAATCGCCCTCAGTTGTGTTAAATAATGACTTTCTTTGAATAATGATTAGTGTTCTCGAACTGAATTTTGGCTGGAGGTTGATGTTAAGACCCTCTGTCATGTGACAGATGCAAGGATGTGACGCTCTATTGGTATAGTAGAGAATTTTCTTTTGTACATAATTTATTGTGAGGGTTACTTTGTAAAAGTCTATATTCAATGTAAATTACACAAGCGAGCTGGGCAAATGTAAGGCTAGAGTATCACATGCTCCTAGTCTATTTTTTTTCTGTGGTCTTTGTAATTATGTCAGTTTTAGTGATGTGTTTCGTTTCTGAGTCGTATTTTTCTTTACTGTCATTATGATGGCATTGGAACCCACACTTATTATCAGTTACTGATAGTGTTTGGCATGCTGAAGCACTGCGGGTCGGAAGGGACGGTGGTTGACCTGCGGCACTAGCCCGTACCATGTTCCCGAATCTTATTTCGAGTCGGGGAGACTGTCAGCCGCATTCTTGTGTCGCCGGCTCAACCCCGCACCACGGCGGCCTTGGGGTGCGTAGCTGCAATGGGCGCATCTGACCACCCCTTGCCTGCCTGCCTGCCTTCCCGCGTCCGTGCCACCAGCAGCAGCCAACTGACCACTTTCGCTGGGGCGCACTCAGAGACCTCTAGGGCATATGCCCGCACCCTAGCCCCTTGCGAGGCACAACGTGCGCCAGGGATCCCCGGGAGGTCGTCAACCCTGAGATTTCTAGCAGTACTGGCGCTGCGGCAAGACGTTGTACCATGACGGCATTGCATGCTACTGTCAGCTATTTTCCAACGAGCTTTACATTCTAGGGGAAGATCACACTTTTCAGACAGAATCGCCCGTCATTTTTGAACTTCTTCTAACCTGTTTGAAACACATGGAAGTTTATCAACGATGAGATCGTGTTACGCACCTGGGGACGCTTTGCACTGATGGGTTGTGTACCTTATACATGAGCGAGTGCCAAGCTTTAATGAACTTACATTCTGTAGAGGACGAACATTGTAACTGCCTTTTTTTTCTGCTGTGCCAGCTATGACTTGCTGTTCGCTGGAGACTAAGACTTTCACGTAACTGTCGCTAGTTTTCGATATGAGTCAGAACTTGCAGACTGAACTTCATGAACCTTTTTGCAAGTTTCTATTGTCTATGGTGACAGAAGAAACCAATTTTCGAACGTTCAATAACTTTATAATCAATGAGGACTCGGAATTTCAGCTGCTTAGCTGGTTTGGAGGTGAATTGTGTGCAGGGAACCCTGTGGCAACACCGTGAACTGATGTTTAAGCCATGGTAGCGCTCCAATGTAAATGTAGGGGCAAGACGTTACTCATATGGACGCAGTATATGTTACCGGAAAAGGCAGATCATGAACAGTGCAACAGACTATGAAAGCGGGTGAGAGACAGGTGGATGAATAGGACTATGTGTCAAGGGCAGTGTCGAGGTTGCACTGATAAACGTTTGCGCACCTGTGGCAATGCAACAGCGAAACCGAACTTTCCGGAATCTCCGTTTGAGCTAGTACATTGAATTTATCCATCATCGCCGAATCTTCGCTTCAGTTGTCTGTGATCCGTCGTTATGAGCTCAGTACCATACTGAGTGAATCATTTCTGCGACAAGTGTCATTTCTTTCTTTATGCGTGTGCTTCCGATATAAAGAAAAGTTTATCATTTTGTATCGTTGTTTGGTTGCATTTTGTTTTGTCTCTGTCATAATATTCATTTTATTATACGTGTCGTTTGTGTATATTCATGTCTTGTATTTTTAGTTAAGCTAATTATTTGTTTCCCCCTAATGATTCCATCCCCTTGTTGGAAATATGCCCTGTGATATTCCCATTCAGTTTAGAGTGCACCATCTCTTTTCCCCTCACGTTCTGCGTGATGTTCAGCTATTCATGTTTACTTGTGAGTTTTTGTAAATGAAATTGGATGACGCTGTATCATGTTTCTTTTCTATATGTGAACTGACTATATGTTTTGCTTCTGTTAATAACCAACAAACTGATTAATATAGGCGTAGAGTGATGTTCAAATTTCGTTTCTTTTTGTGTACACTTGACAGTGACTCGCTAAGTACACCACTTGCTCACAAGTTCCGTGATTATGATGATTATGCTGTAAAGCTATTCCTTAATTGTTACTCTTCCTAATGGTTCTACTTAAGCTCATAACACAAGGATGTCTTTTCAGCTACGAGAATATCTGAGCTCTTACTTTGTATCGATTGTTTCATGCCTTTCTCATGTTCGTAACTTATGATGTCAAGGTGGGACAATGTTTGTTCAATGATTATTTATTGCAGGCCATTTTCAGGAATTTTTCATTTTTACTTAAATTTTGTAATTGGTGCACTGCCCGTCTGGCATAATATACATATTTTTATTTTTGTGTGATTTGTATTTTTTGTTTTTTTAATGGGTTTTTGATTGTGTTTTGCTTATAAAAAGGGGAACAACCCAAAATAACTAAATGAAAATAAGGTCATATGGCTGAGTGCATGAGCCCCCATTGCCTCATAAGATGGATGAGCTGATAGATTTTCTCGGTCCTCATAATTCTTCAAAATTTTGAGTCCCTGCGAAAATCACTCAGAGGGCAGGATGATGAAAGACGTGCATCTGCCTTGCACTTCTTTGATTTATTTGCCATTCACAACATTGCAGTCATACTACTATTATTGTTATTACTAATACGGCATTAGCATGCCTGTCATTCTGTTGATTTTTCCGCATCGACAGCATAATGAAACTGGAGAGAGGAGTGGAGCAAGGTATTTTATTTTCATATTCAGTAGTCTCCATCAGCGAGACATGTTGGCTTTCCTTTTCCCGTGCTGACGTTTGCGCTTGGAAGCATGGGCCGGTAGTTTGATCGACTTCGATAAACCAAAGTAGTCCTTATTCTTCTAAGTAGTAGTACCAACCTAGAACTCAGTTTGTCCTGCACGTTTCGCTCTGTAAACAGGCCTCCCTGACGACTCCCTGACTAAATTCTAGCCAATCACGAGTCAGTCCGCCAAGTCAGGAATGCCGGCCGGGGTGGCCGAGCGGTTCTAGGCGCTTCAGTCTGGAACCAGGTGACCGCTACGGGCGCAGGTTCGATTCCTGCCTCGGGCATGGATGTGTGTGATGTCCTTAGGTTAGTTAGGTTTAAGTAGTGCTAAGTTCCAGGGGACTGATGACCTCAGAAGTTAAGTCCCATAGTGCTGAGAGCCATTTGCTCCATTTTTTAAAGTCAGGAATGTCTGGTTGAACGGCAGCTAGTTCGGCGGCAGATCCGTGCCCCCTAATTGGCCGGAGTAAAGTGTGCCAGTTCCCACCTCCACAAGCACCGGCACCGCTGGAGCAATGGCAGTAAGCGGTTAGCAGTCGTGGGGAGTCGATGGCGAGATCCTGAAGAAGACGGTTGCAAGCTGGTAAGCATGCGTGCTCTTGCCAGGTTCAGAAGTGTATTGAGTCGCAAATACATATTAAAGTGTTAGGTGATCTTAAATTTCGGGAAGATTTGTTCCTCTTTGCTTTTATTTTTTCCTCCTTTTGCAGTTCTGCTCTTGGATTTCGCGTCAGAGCCTGATCGTTTGCAGTATGAAAAATATACATGGGACTCTCAGTCACCGCGTTCGGTATAACTCAACTCCCTTTGTGACCACTTTGCCTTCAGCGAATGTCTTTTCTTTTCCAATACTCCGTGATATTAGTGAACATTTAATAACGGCCTTCTATGTGTTAGGTATTCTCTTCTTTGTCGCCCACGTGTGAAAACGTGGCGATTCGTACTGCACACTATATCTAAATTGAACCAGAAATAGCATGGACCGCCTTTCTTGTTATTCGTATTCGTAAATCAAGGTGTTGTAGAATGAGTTTTATGAATTTTATTAGTTTACTGACGGCAGGACGCTTTAATAACGTGCACCCACAAGTAGTTCGTAGTTTGCCTTTTCAATATATTTACATATTAGCTATTGGATCCCGTCTCTTACCTTTCACTAATTATTAGCGTGAACTCTTTTCTGGATGATCAGCTCCCACCTTTCCTTGTCCATTTCGAATGTTAGTATTGTGGACGACTGCTGAATTTAGGCCATATCCCCTTATGCCCCCCTATATTGTATTAGCATCCATATGTAACAAAATATGTATACTCAATAGTTATACTTCGCTTGTACAAGTGTAATTTCGATTTGTAATAAATTGTTGTGCCTTTAATCCGGCTTTCAATGAAAATTGTTTACCCCATTTATAGAGATATCAATGCAATACTAGCGTTGCAAAGCCCCCTGTTGAAAATGCTCCTCTTAAGAAGGTAAAATTAATTGTAAATTCAATTAGCAGTTTTTGTCTGATTGTGGTGGATATTTTTTTATGCAGTCAGATAGACGATCCTTGCGCCAGGCCCTAATCCTTTCTAATGCGCCGACGACTCTTGTATTTGGTTATCTGTATGAAATTCAACCCCAGTCCTCCCTTCTATATAAGGAAAAGTCACACTGATAGAGCAGTTGTGAGCAGAATACACGTTATGTGGTGAAAGGGGAGGTCCTGCCATTCCGGATCCCTTTTAATGGGCAAGGCACCTCTTCTAACGGTGATTCCACTGATCAGTCGCTATTGGAGCAGGTTTAATTGCATATCGCAAGATTAGTGCTAGAACCTGCCTTCAATTTTAGATTTTCATTACGAAGTCCGATATTATTTTGAAGAGTAATTTTTCTGCATAGCCCTTACTGGCATTGAAATTCTGAATTATCTTTTCACAGTGACACATCGCATTACTAACCACGGACCGATTACCATTATTTACGCCGATTTTTTGCCCTCTCCTTCAATTGTAATCTGCCCTTCCTCAGTTTATTTTACTTACTCGTTACCTACAACATTCAAAATTGTGCAACAGGGAAAGCAAATTATAACAATACATTCCAGCTACTGTACAACTGCAAAGCGCAATAAATAAATACGATATTTAGGCAGCGGTTCGTTACTGCTATTAAAGCAGTTGACCGATCAGAGGGGGTGGAATATAACAGCAAAGCATAATAATTGAGGAGGACATTTAGTCAGCGATATGTGTATGCTCTGATAAACTGGCCACTGAAGTAGCAAACAGACGAAAGGGGGAATAGTTCAGTTGTAGTGGGCACGACCAACAGTGGAATGCATGGGAAAATCCGGTGATTTGCCTCTACGCGTAATATTACGCAGCCGTTAGGTAGTCCTCCTTCAGTCTAGTCTACATCCACTCATGCGCTATGTGTATAGTCTGTGCTTCCGCGGACTTCATTACTCACAGATGACAAGGAGTTTCATAGAAACAACACCTGGAAGGACTTGCATTGATACTTTTCTGTTCCTTCCAAGTGACTGCAGAGCGTGTTTGCTGCTTTTTTTTAAATTGGCTCTATTCTGTACGTGGGACGTTGTTGTGTCGATAAAACAGTTATCAGAACAGGAACGAAAGCTTCATGCAGCACATTTGCCGGTTTCACAGTGAAACGTGCCTGACTATGAACATGGCACTTTTTGTGATATAATGAAACAGTTTTCTGGCGGTGGCTTCTCATTATCTGTCCGAGAACAAAACCTCGCTAACACAAGCTAGAACTACGTCAATCGATCGAAGTGTAGTCATTTGTTCCAGTACTCAGTCTCAAAACCAATACATTGGTGATAAAGATAGCAGAATCGAGTCTCAAAACGCTGCGATGAGCATATCAGATTTGTACAACTGAGACACACAGAGAAATCAGCAGTGGCAAAGCACAGCATAAACGAAGATCACTCATTTGAGTTTGTGAACACGAAGATTCTATTCGGATCGACGGGCCATTGGGAGAGCATTATTAAGGAATCAATAGAAATATGGATGTACGAGAACCTTAACAGGGGCAATGATTACGAACTACATTCGACATGGAACCCCACGTTAAGAGCAAGACGACAAGAGATCAGTCAGCACTGACCAGCTCGGGACACACATTCAAAATATCCATACAGAGATTCGGGCGCAGCCTCCGACCCCACCCTGAACCACCCCCACGCTTGCCAAATCCACTCGCAGACAGATGGAGGGGCGCAGCGCTGCTATAAATAACGAGATATCTGCAATTCACGACACTTAGCCAGGATATGATGATGCTCATCGAAACTCGCAGTTTCTTAATGCCACCATCTCGATTGAAACCTGATTGCCCTTCATCAACAGTTTACACCGGGTAGTCTGATACATACATATGTTAAGGGGTCGTACCCAGATTAAGGGGTCGTACCCAGACGACAAAGAACCTCTTGTGTTGCTAGAGGTTGCGATGCCATAACTAATAAAGATACATAAGTTTTTTCCTTTCTTCTACTACCTTGTACTTCGTACAGGTATTTCTGATCAAATAGCATATTTTTTCATTTGATTATATAGTGTAGAACATGAAGAGTATGTGACTATGTTTACTATGCTATTTTCTCTACGAGTTCCTTACGTAAAGAGTTGAATTTTTTTCTGATGATCTTTCAAACAGTTTTATTAAATGTATTGTGTGAAACAGAACGCAATAGGCAGAAGTTTTGTAAGAACTGTGGAGCGAGAGAGGTATCGATATTTTTCGGGTCGAACGGAGTGTATCAGTCAGTCGCGTATGGCGCATGAGCGTGGCGGTACGAAAGTAAGTACTGTGTGTAGTAATGGTGTGCCTTTAACGGCATATTAATACCGGACTTTCTTGTGTTTGACAGGTTTGAAATTTGACTTTATGATGGATATTCTAAACGGCCGTTGTATTACGCAAACGCTGTTGGTTTTTGCAGAATGCTGCTTGTGGTTGTGACAATGCACTCGTGAGCAGACAATATTGTCGTCGGTTTAGAATTGAGCTGCATTACATAAACTGTGAATTTAATATTGATCATTTTCTTGACTACTATATATGACTATGCTAAAACACTAACAGCCAATGTGGAAACTGTGAACTGTGTTGCTACCCTACGACGAATGATGCTACGCCACTTATTACCACCGCCAGCCGAAACAGGATGTAGGGAAAAGAGGATATATTAATGCCAGGGGCACGTCTGGATGAACTTACAGGATTCATATCAGCAACTTCAAACTGCTTCTACAGCCGTTGCCACATCATGCCAACCCAGAACAGATAAGACTCAGAACCATTCCTCTCTTCGAGGAACGAAAATGGTTCACATGGCTCTGAGCACTATGGGACTTAACATCTGTGGTCATCAGTCCCCTAGAACTTAGAACTACTTAAACCTAACTAACCTAAGGACATCACACACATCCATGCCCGAGGCAGGATTCGATCCTGCGACCGTAGCTGTCACGCGGCTCCAGACTGACGCGCCTAGAACCGCACGGCCACACCGGCCGACGAAACTCACAATTGTAACCAATTTAGTTTCTTTCTGCTCTGTAATAGACTATCTCTTAACGTTTCTCTCTGTAAATAAAAGTGTAGTAGTGTATTGTAAGGACTGTTCACCGTCAGTGATTGTTGACCCCACCACTAACAGTAGTTATTGCCGTCATATATTAGTTTTTGCTTTTCAGTGTATTTGTACTAGTCATTGCATGCGTTTTATGTGTCTTTTGGAAGGGTATGCTTCGATGTGCTGAAAGGTGGCTACACTGAGTCACAGCGCCAGAGATTGCGCCAAAGAGTATTATTCCGCCGCCTCCACTGGCGCAGTATTTGTTCAGAGAATGTCGGGGGCAGTTGTAGTTCAGAGGTTGCCGTGGGCAGTGCTTGTTGAGAGGATGTCGAGAGCAGTACTAGTTGAGACCATGTCGTGTGCAGTTATTGTTCTGATGGGCGAGAGAGTAGATGCTGTTCGGTTGGTGTAATGTATATATGGAAGATGTTGCAATGATCTCAGTGTATTTTTCGTCAATATATATGGAGGTAACACAAAAATTTTCTTATTTCAAATCTCCTTAATAATAATGCCTCTTGGTCACAGGTTCAGTCAACAAAGCATCTGGCTCGTGTTCATGTATTAACTTGTAATTCTGGTTTCGGTGTGCAATTATAGTATTTGTGATTTTTCAATTAGTTCATTGTAAATGGTGTTTAAAATTTCTTGTCGTATTGAGGAAGAACCGTGCCAGATACATGTACGTTGAACCACACTACCACACACAGAACAGTTACACTTGTGCTTTGTTGTTTCGTAGCTTCTATAGTTGCAGGGGACTTAATTAATCAATTGTGTTAACGGAAATTTCCTTTCATTCTTTATTGTTATTTTATGCAGTCAGATTGCGTACTAATACTAGTCAGGGCCAACCGGTTACGAGACTTCGTAACCGTACACACAGCTACTAAAATTACTTTTAATGTATTTTTTTAAAATTAAGCCCCCATGCAGTGTATATACAGTAGTTTAGACAGGAGAATTTATGTGTTGTACTGTGAAACGTGGCCAGACATGTAAGGTGAGGCATCCGCCATTGAAGTTATTTACACCGACCAATTACAAAGAAGTAGCTTATTCGCCATTGTTCAATTTAACGTATTAGAGGGAACTTTGAATCTAATATCGGTCAAAGTACGTGATTTTTGTTTAGATGCCACTTAACGTCATATTTCCATTCATTCATGTTTAGATGCAAATTTATCTGGGTTTAACTGTTACTGGTAAGCAAAATTACAGTATACTGTGTCTTTATTTATTACATTAGCTTCAGAGTGTTTTACTGTTTTCCACTACAAAGGATTGTATTATCTGAATTTTAACAGGAATGGGAAACTTCTCATATAGAGGTTTGCTTTTGAAGTTTCCGGAAGTAAAACGAGTTCTTGGGGTTTATACAATATTAATTTACTTCATACAGTTTTTCTTTAAACATTTTCTGATTACAAATTCACGGTCATAGTAAATCTCCAGGAACCGTTTTCTTCACAAGGTCCATACTGGCAATTACTTTACTTTACATACGGCAAGTGTATCGACCATATACCTGCTCTAAGAGAATTTTCCATTTATATCTGTCGTGTGCACTGCTTGACTATTTGGCGCTGAAGTTCCTCCGAACCGTGTCCTCCCGGATGCCAACTAGCAACCTAATTCTGAGTCTTTCTCTTCCCCTCGTTCCATCTAATGTATTGCATAATGTTATTCTAGGTAGTCTCTTATCCATCATTCTTGCTATACGGCCTGCCCAGTTCAACGTTTCCTTCTTTAACTTTCCGACGATGTTGTGGCATTTGTACACTCTCCATTTTCTTTCTCATCCTTAGTATCATGTTATTTTCATCATATACTGGTCCATAAATTTCCCTTAGTATATTTCTTCTGTTTATGAACAGCTTCTCTTTAAGTGTCAATGGTTCACATCCGTATGATGTTACCAGTGTAATAGTCGACTGAAACAAGCGAATTCTGAAGTTAATAGTAAGTGATCTTTCCTTTAGAATGCTATTGGCCGGACATCTATTTCTATGTCCATTCTATTGTTGGAAAGAATTCTCCCTAAGTATTTGAATCGGGCACTTTTTAAAAGTGAATACATCTATTGCTAAAGGTGCGTAACTTCTGATTTTCTTACTTGTGACCAGGTATTCTGTCTTTTCTTCAATAACCGTTCATCCTGTTTTATCAGAGATTTTGTATTATTTTTGAATTATTCCCATTAGTTCTGTTTTGGAACTACTTACTAAAGCCACAGAATCTGCATACGCAATTCTACTAATATTCACGCTTTGCAGTTGGGACCCTTGTGCATTAGTTTTACTGAATTCCCTGTCGGCCTTCTCTACGACGACGTTAAACAGAATAGATGAAATGGCATCCCCTTGTCTCTGTCCATTACGTACCGTAAATTTTTCAGTTTCTCCTACAGGGTGTCTTTATCCAACGTAAAGATTTATTTATACACATTTTAACTAATCTGTTAAAACATCGAGGGTGTTTCAGATTCCCTCATTATTTTTAGGAGTGTTTGGTGATGAGCGCGAACATAAGCCTTTTTGAAATATAGGAACAATATGTGCACACCTATATTGAATGCCAATGCCTTCTCACTTATTAGGTAGTCTCCACTCAGTTTTTCGGTTATTGGGATCAGCAAATCGATAGTATTTTGTAGAACAAGTTCTCTTCCGTTGTTGCACTGAAGCAGGGGTGATTCCTCTTAAATATGGGCATCCATATGATATTGGTCTCATGTGTATAGACGTACATCTTGCCATTCTAAAGGTAAACAAAGGCAGACGCGCAGCACGTATCCAGATTTTCCCTTTTTTACGTGGTGTGAAGTTGAGGGAGGGCGCCATGCTATAGGCCTAAAGCCTATGGAGGCGTGCAGCGTTCCTCACTGGAAGTCACATCACGATGGTTGTGTGATATCTTTGCCTAAGTAACTTGAGAATTCTGCGATTTCATCTCACTAAACCACAGAGATCTAACTGAAAGGAAAAGCCTTAGCTCCAGATCTATTATGTGTCTCTTCAATCAGAACTTATTGTTCAACAGTACGTCTCTATGGCAACATTGTCGACACCATCTGGTAAATTCGAGATAGCACGCATTATGACGCTCCGCGTCATTCTTTCTCTATGGGATCGGCAAAGAAGGAAGGAATGAGATTAATGTTTATCGTCCTATCAACGGTGAGGATGCCGGTATGCGAACCCAGCTTCTTCCGAATGAGACTGCAGTGCTTTAACCATTGCGTCACTTCGTTCAGTCCCTTGCTCAATAGTATAAAGATAATGGTACTGGTAGCGTGCCTTTCATCATAGCTGGTGCCTCACAGTAACAGCTCTTAGCAAATTTCTGTGCAGTTTCTCCAAAATTCGTGTGGGCTAGACTACCTGTTTGGACAAAAAAAAAAAAAAAAGTATGTACAATATAGACTTGACTGTTCCTTGCCAATTCAACATGGGAAACCCTATGCTAAAATATATTTTTGGTCTCTCGGTTTAATGAATCGCTGTTATGAAAAATTTATATATGACAAATCGTTTGAGCCTTAAAGCAGTTTGTAAAAACTTTACTAAAAATAGAGTACGTAAGGATATACTGTACCTTTTCAAAGATAATGTTATATAATAACTCTAATTAACGTGGTTCACAAGTCGAAATAACAGCATCTTTTTTTAGCAGCACTTGTGGTCACACTGATAAGTCAAAACATTATGACCACCTGCTTAATAGCTTTTTTGTCCGTCTTTGAAACGAAATACATCACTGATTCTACGTATCACTGATCCTACAGTTGTTTAAGAGGTTTATGGAGGTATGTGGCATTAGATGTCCTCGCAAAGGTTATGTAATTAGCGTAAGTAACGGGCCGCTGATTTGCGTACACGGTGATGGCGCCCGGTAGCGACTCTGATGGGTTCCGTCGGAATTACATCAGGCGAATTAGGTCACCGAGACATCAACGTGAGTTCACTATACTGCTCCCCAAATCACTGTAGCACGGTTCTGGCTCCGAGACACGGACAGTTATACTGCCGAACCATGATAATGCCGACGGGGAAGACATCAAGCATGGAGGGGTGCAGGTGGTTCGCAGCTGTCAGTGTGTCTTCGATTACTACCACGGGTCCCAAGCAAGCTCAGGAGAACGCCTCCAATAGTACGATACTGCTCCCACTAGCCTTCGTTTGGGGCAGGCTGCAAGTTTGGAATCACCGTTCACCTCGATGATGGCGTTTGTGCAGACGACCATCGACTTAATGTTGCAAAAATATGATTCATTCGAAGAACCGACACGTTTCCATTGATCGATCATCGAATCCATATGGTCATGTGCCCACTGTAATCGTAATTTACGACGTCTTTGGATTAACATGTGCAACATGCGGGAGTTGACTGCTGCAGAGCTCCATGTTCAACAGTGTACGATGAATGGTGTGCTCCGAAACACTTATGCTTGCACCAGCATTGTGCTCTTTCGGCAGAGATGCCACTGATCACCATGTATCCTATTTTACTGATCAGATAAGCCTCCGAACCCACGTTCTGTGAAGAATCGGGGACATCCAACCATTTAGCGCCTTGTGGTAGCTTCACTCTCCTTCTACCTCTTTTCGTGGATGCTCACGACAGTAGCACGTGAACAATCGACTATTTCACCGTTTTCGACATACTCGTTCAAAGGCTCTACATAATAATAATCCGCACTTTGTCAAAGTCGCTTATCTCAATGGATTTTCCCATTTGCTGCCCATATCTACGCTAGAGTGATCCCCTGCCCATGTCTGCTCCACTTACATACGTTTGTTACCACGTCACGTGCCTGCAACGCTACCAGGCGGCTTTCGACATCGCTGTGGGCATTCAACATAATGTTTTGGCTGATCAGTGTATAATCTATGCGCTTGGCAAGTGAAATGTGTGAATTTTAATTGGACAATAGACGTATTTTTCTTTCAGCTCTTCTACAATCTCAGGAAGAGCTGAACGCCAGATAACTGAAATGAGAATCAAAGTATAGACAATGCGCTACCTTCGCAAGAGGTGATTCCCTGGAAACGTCTTAATCACTAAATATTTTATTTGTAACGGATTTCGAGTAGTCACCACCAGATAACTGGGGGCCAAATTTAACAAAGTTACCTGCTCATGATTACTTGAAATGCATCATAAATATTTAACGATCAAGACGTTTCCAAGGAATTACTACATGCCAAGTTCGAATGGTCACATACCTTAAACATGGATGACTTCACCAGTCAAACGGAAGAATGTGCTATTTTGATAGTCGATTTCGTGCGGCTCGTGGACATGAATCGGTAATCTGTAGATACAGACCCATTACAGTAGCATCACCATTAATCTGAGCAACAGATTATTCTGCGATTTTCAGGTAACTCTGTAATTGTTTAATATTACTAGTTATTTCGGATGACCTTTCACTTCCATCATATCTTATGAAATTGTTGCAGATTAGAGGACCATTCAATCAGTGAGTTGTAGAACTTAGTAGGTTCATTTGTAACGGGTGTGTATAGTAAGACACAATGCATAATTTCTAAGGTAGGAAACACTGTTCAAAGCTAATTTATTATTTATTTACGTACCTGACATTATGTTAGACGTAACAGTTGCCTGAAATTTATTGTCACTCAGTCTTTGAGGAGTGTGGGGCTCATTATAAATTTCAGTATGTTCGTCATACATGGAAAATATATCAGAACAGACAACACATTAATACATTTCATCGTGCTGTAAAGAATGTCGTAATACTAATGCATATCATACGGAACAGTCACAAGTAATAATAGGAGTACATGTGAATATGTCACAAAAATGAAGGAACATTCGATTTACGAATATTTGCAGTTAAGTTTCTTGCAGTCACACTACTATTTTAACGTAAATTACGATTCTGTTTTCTTTACCGTTTTATTACCATAAACGGTGTAAAGAAGCCACTTGCGGGGCTTACGTACACAGTCCATTGTTTGTAATGGTTTGGTTATACCAGTTGAGATATTCTGTCCAAGAGACGAAACATGTTCTTGTGACATGAAACGAGGTTTTCGTAGATCGCTGTAGTGGTTCACATATGTTCGGAGAATAACACATAATCAGTTAATACATTGGAGACGTAAATTACATATACACTGGTGTCCAAAATTAAAGCAATAAACTACTATTTCCCCGTACTGTGTCTAATTCACGATATAATCATACAAACTGTCAACAGATGTCGTAACGGTCCTGTTCTGCACCAAAGATGGCATTCCGATCAACGGACAAACAAGCCAGCAATGCCATCAGGGGCACCTATGTAGCGGGGTAGTCCCACATCTACAATCGTTGTGTACACACCCACAGACGGTGCAGTATGGCACAGACAAGATGCCTACGGACTCTCTGGAGGGCCATAGGAAGAATGGAAGCAGGAGAGTCGCAAACTGATGTGGCGCGATGGCTTAACGTGAATCGTTCTGTTGTTTCTTGGATGAGGTGACGGTTTATAGAGACTGAAACTGTATACCGGAGACCAGGACAGGGCTGATCACGCTAGCATCAGAAAGAGTGGAATATTATTTGGTTATAAGGGCACGTCGGTACCGCTTAAGTACTGCACTGCAAATGGCATCTGACAGCGCAGCATCCACTGGAGGTATTGTATCGAGGCAAACGGTGAACAGAAGGCTGCAGCGGAGTGACGTCTATTGTTGGAGATCTGCTGTCTGTTTACCTCTTGCGTGTCTTCACAGGAGACGTCAACATGCCACCTGGACGGTCGAACGGTGGGCCAACGTTCTTTTCACAGATGAGTCACGATTTGGTCTGGAGAGTGATTCTCGACAGACTCGCATCTGGAGGGATCCAAACATTGTGGAAGGAGGCCAATATCGAGGAGGATTCTTAATGGTGTGGGTAGGGATTACGTTGGCCACTCGAATACCTCTTTAATTGTACGGGTGAATCAGCTAGATTTAACTGCTGTCAGGAACCGTGAGGGGATATTGGGATCTCATGCATCGTTGTTGCGAGGTACTGTTGGCCCAGACTTCGTATTGATGGACGATAATGCTCGATCTCATAGAGCACGGGTGGTTGACGTTTTTTTGGAACCGTAAGATACTGCACGCATAGGGTTGCCTGCTTGCTCTCCCGATTTGAATTCCATAGAGCATGTCTGGGATACATTAGGGAGCCTGGTTCCATCACGTCCAAGATCTGCGTGCAGCTCTGTAGGAAGAATGGGCGTCATTGCCTCAAAATGAGATTGATGACAGCACTCACAGCATGTCCCGTTGTTGTCAGGCCTGTATTGGTGTCAGAGGTGATCACACCCCTTACTGAGCACATTAACTTGTTGTCACAAGGTGTGTGCAAATCCGTTAAGTGGGAAAAAAAGAAGAACATTTTTGTCTACCATTATCCGTGTTGCAGTTTATTACGTTCTGTATTATTTACATTTTTTCTACTTTTCTATCACCTGTCTGTACTGTTTTGTGGCAAAATAAAAGCAACCTTGCAAAATTTCCGATTTTTGCTTTAATTTTGCACACCATTGTAGTATCAGTTTTCGAAATACTTCTGGACACACCTGATGCACTATTAGGTGAAAAAGCAGTGAAGTGAGGATCTTTCAGAGCGTGTACTGATTGTTACGATAATCCTTGTGGGTGAGCACCACCCACGATTGCTGGTAGAACGGGATGATACTGCCCGATGGCTGTGGCGTAAGCTGCCTCCTTGACGAACGCTGAGCCTGCACGGTCAGGGCTGTTGGCGAGTGACCTAAGGGAAGAAACTGAATTGTACTGAATATTTACCAAGATATTTTCTGTCAATATCCTACAACTAGTTAGGAGATTACATCACTGATTTACATGTATAATAAGGAGCGAGGTATTTTTTAGACTACGTTGCTACTCTTTTATAAATAAATTTCATGACTTTAAAACTAAGCACTCAATCGGATCGTGATCTCAGACATTCAGGAAAGCTGGAGAGGCGATAGGCTCTCTTTAGTGACTGGAAGGAAGGAAGATTACGGGTTAAAATTAGTGATTGGAGACCGAGTGTTAAATTATGAGAGATAAAGGCAAAGAAATGTTTGTTATTGCTCTATAGATAATTCCAGAAATTGTGTGGCTTATGAGAGATGATAACAAAGAAGGGAACCGTTCATTTGCTTACAAGATCACTCACCGCAGTACTACATTTGCGAGGACATGTGTAATGACAGATACCGTTTCGTAACAGTTTGTGCTAAGTTTTCTGTTAAATGTTTGCTTCTCCGGAAATCTGGAGAAGTAGGCTGAAAAGAGAACATTTTGCGAATATATTGGTCAGGCTTCAGAAATAGAGATCCGCTCACTTTGAAGTTGTAAGTTTAAGAGCATAATTTTGCCGTTTGTTGCATTAAGTAACATAAAACAGTAGCTCTAATAGTGGTAACTGTTATTACGAAAGACGCCGAAAGGACAGTGAAATTTACAAGACTGCTATATCAAACAAGTGGAGACAGCCTTGTTTTACTCCAGACTGAACTATAAAACTTCTAGTTCTGGGCGAATTCTTTCACAGGATGTACTCTAATTGAATAAAATTCTTACTAAGGCTTTAAACAGAAAATACGGGCGATAAATAATTGTGTAATGTTTTCGCTGACTCTTTACAATGTCTTACGCAAATTCTGATGGAAAGAAATGACTGACTGGCAGCACTGTTTCGTTCTGATACTACTGGAAAGGAGAACGACTATTGAAAACCGATCGAAATAAATAAAGTGAACAAACCTAGATATGCTAATAACGATTTATCGTAGTCTCAGTTAACAAAGAGGAGCAACAATATTGCAAGACGGCAAAAGTGAGATTTTCTAGGAGAAGAAAAGCAGAAGATTCTAAGGAGAACTAACCGTAATATTTGTTTATATCTTTCTAGCTGCTGTAAATGATTCGTCCAAGTTAACTTTCTTCGAGTGTTGTTGGGAATGGAGCATGTTGCAGACAACTCGATATACATATTGTCAGGTGAGAATCACTTGCAACGCATTAGGTATGTAAGTGAGATAAAAGAAATTATTGTAGCCGCGGTGTTAAGACAAGGAGAGTATTACAAAATGCACTTGTAACTGCTTTCGTGAATGTGGCACCTGTGATTGACAGGTTAGCAAAAACGTGACTTACTGATGTATCAAGCACCACACCTTGCTGCTGATGTGAAGCGTGCGTGGTTTAGGATTCGTAAAGGTCATTAGAATGGAAAACCTCAGCAATTAAAAACTGAAAAGCAAAATATGCGAAGTATTGTTGAAGAATTCATTATCTGGCAATGGTCACAATGACAAGATATGAAGAAGGAACAAATAGAGTATATTAACATTGATAATAGTTAATTGCTTATAAATTGGAAAATATAGCTAGCATTTTATATCTGTCATGTAACGAATACGTACACTCGCTCCAGGTGCTCAAAGATCTTCTTGATAGTAATACGATTCCAGTAACAAACACAAATGAATTGTTGAATGAGATATGACTGTATAAAGGATTTTGCTCAAGATCTTTGGTATTATGCAATAAAATGTAAATAAACATCAGCAAATAGTAGAAAAATATCTGCATATGAATGACATTTATATAACTTGCATAAAGTACAGATATCTTTGCGATGAACATCGAGAATGAGCAGAGTGGTATGAGCATTCGAAAATGATAGAAAAAGAACTTTCGTTGTTACTTCCTTCACGGAGTTCTGTTAGGAGCGCAACAATTAGCACCTTGTGGCATATATTCTAAATTTTTACTCATGTAATCTTCTTTGGGGCTCAGATGTGCAGAGCATGAAAGCTATTTTTCAACAACTGAAAAGATGCATAGGAACAATTAATGATAATACTAATCGGCCTCAAAATGATCTAATAAGATAGAGATTCTAGTAAACATCTTGTTTCTCCACCAAGATACATAAAAAATGTAAATAATTTGAACATAAACATTCCCGTTAAATTTAATAAAGTTCTGTTAGTAGTGTAACAACCACCTTGTAGGACGTATTATCTGTGAAATGGACAATTTGCTCAGGGGCATCTCTGTTGGTGAACCAGATTCTGTAGGATCTTCAGCGCTGAATGATGACTATGTTGATCTTACATCCATCATTACACAGCAGAGCTGAGATAGCACGCAAACGTACAGAATCGGATTAAAATGTGCCGAGGAAGGCAACTGAAAAGTTAGCATCTTCACACATTATCTTCAGATGAGTGGAACCACTTCTGGAGCGTTTTATACATAACATCGTTCGAATCGTGAGTTGACTGCAAAGTGATCAAAATAGTACGAAAAAATTTACATCTTTGCACGCTTTAGCAGTCGCAAAATCAGAAACGCATGATTCAGAAATAACTAATGCCTCATTTCCCATCTTTTGCAGATGTAGCTCCACTTCGCCCTGTGAGCTAACAATAATACTTGAGAGAGTAGCTTCGATGGGACGATAGAAAATTACGAAACTCGTTGATTTAGATCTGCGGCTGTAGATGGAAAGTATTTTCTGTTGTTTGAAAACAGAGCACTCGTTTCACAAAGAGGTTTGTGAAACGAGTGCTCTATTTTGAAACAACGAAGAATGGACGATGGAATAGTAATAGATCTCATTGAAAAATCTAATAAAGAAGTTCGAAACTGTGATCAAGAACGTTTACTGCTAGCAAAATAAGTAAAGAAAAATATAAATAACATGAATATAAACCTTTCTGGCTGTGACTGTCAAAGAAGAAGTGGATGGAAGTTACATTTACCAGTTAGAGAAAACGTGATAATTGTAAAGAAGAGTTTCCACAGTGAATGAATAAAATTGAACAATAAATTGCCGGAAGAGACAGAGTATAAACTTGAAACGTTGTACTGTGGAGAATATGAAATCGTATGAGAAACGCGTGAGAAAACATTGATTTTTATTTTTTTAGGCGAGAAGTAAAAGTTTTACTGAGCGTCTAACTACAGAGGTAGATTTAGCATTTCTTCGACTACGTGAAACCATATGTATTAAGCACATCAGATGATTTCCTTAACCATGTATCGTACGGAACAGTAACGTGAATTTGAGTAAATTATTCGACAAAAAATTGATATTTTTGCGTCTTACAATCTGGTATCAGAGTTTGATAATGAACTGGTTTTATTTTGCTATTGTCTACAGTGTTTGTGATACTTCAGTATTAATTAAAACACAGCGCATATTTTGAAAAGTTTGTCATAAAAACGTAGTCGCTGTTCAGATTACGTTTCCTGCCTTTTAGGTCAAAAAATGCAGCGTACCAGATATAGCTAACTTATCGTATTTTCTTTTACGTCAGAAGGATAGCCACATCTCTTGTAATATCGAGTAAATAAATGACGACGTATTTGAAAGTTGTCCGCCACAAGGCGAGCAGCGAAGCGTCACAGAAAAACCTATTACTGCTTGCTGTGTCTTGTTGCTTGTCATATCACTCCTGTGTGACACACAGGTGTCGCACGGGCAACCGTCGCGTCGTGCGACCTTTACTGCAACGTGTCGTTACACATACTGTATCACGTCAGTGAGAAACCACGCCTAACAGTTCAAAAGGCAACGCCATTTAATTTAAAGCGTTGATGATCGTTAAATGCGTGACGACAGTAGTGGTAAAGCGACACTGTAATTAGTGGTGATGCTGAAGTGGCAGTGAAGATGGGGTTTTGTGACGCCACCATGGAGCTTCCAACATTTAGAAACAAGGAAGTAGAAGAAGACACAAGCAATAACAAGAAAAGTCTTGAAGAGTGTATTCAGCATAAAGAGGGCAAATAATGCACATGCGTACAAGTACAGGGGTGGACATTGTGGTAAAACTGTGTGTTAAAGTTGTGAACATCTAAAATGAAACATTCAGTGAGTCAGCTAATTAGGATTATTAATCACACTACCTTAGAGTTTATTGCTGTTCATAACGCTTGTCGGAAGTCGAAGACAACGAGCAGGAAGCAGGTATGGGTTGGTGAGGAGGGGGGGGGGGGGGAGGGAGCGAAAGTAGTGGCCCGAAATACCGTTGGCTTAGGCGCCGTCGCCTGGGCATGACGTTAACCATGCTAGACACTTGACTAACCTAAGCTCGCAGCTAATTCAGTCTGCTCACTAGACTAAGGGAACCCACTTGGCAGTACACATCGACGTCTCGTTTTAGTAGAACAAAGGCAGACATACCAAAAAAAATTCAGTTATAAGTTGAAGGTTTTTAAATGCAGGAAAAGTGGATGTGGATGATAGAATAATGCGTTTCTGTGAGAAATTAAGCCGGCCGCGGTGGCCGAGCGGTTCTAGGCGCTTCAGTCCGGAACCGCGCGACTGCTACGGTCGCAGGTTCCAATCCTGCCTCGGCATGGATGTGTGTGATGTCCTTAGGTTAGTTAGGTTTAAGTAGTTCTAAGTTCTAGGGGACTGATGACCTCAGATGTTAAACCCAATAGTGCTCAGAGCCATTTGAACCATTTTTTGTGAGAAATTAAACAGTTCATTTTATATTAACTTCGTATGCCCTACACAGTACATTTGCGAGTGACCACAGGGCTGTGTCAACAAAACTGGAGACTGATACAGGAAGGACTATTTCCGCCGTGCGTTGCTGTTGTACAACGGTCGACAAATGACTACCGTAAATTTAGCGTTGACTGAATCGAGTGAAGTTCAGGAATCGTATCAGGATGATGAGTGAATCCCTATTCCATACAGCCCAGGGTGTCGTTGATGCTACTGATTTATAACCAAACAAGTGGAAAGATTTCTGCTGCTGTGGCGGCCTTTCTGTTTAGATAACTCCTAAATAAATCTAACTTCTGAGCGGAAAATTCTAATCCCACTTCTTGATAAAATTATCTTTTTGATGCTGTGTCATGGTAAGGAAATGAAAATGGTTCAAATGGCTCTGAGCACTATGGGACTCAACTGCTGAGGTCATTAGTCCCCTAGAACTCAGAACTAGTTAAACCTAACTAACCTAAGGACATCACAAACACCAATACCCGTGGCAGGATTCGAACCTGCGACCGTAGCGGTCTTGCGGTTCCAGACTGTAGCGCCTTTAACCACACGACCACTTCGGCCGGCAAGGAATTGAAAAGAAATGACACCATACATAATTATTTTTGAGAAGTATAGTGAAAAAGCAAATACGCGGTAATATTAGAAAATAGAAACTTAATAAACTGAACACACTTTCCATCTACAGCCGCAACTCTGAATCAACGAGTTTCGTAATTTTTTTCATGCCGTCGAGACTACTCTCTCAAATATTATCGTTAGCTCACAGGGCGAAGTGGGATAAATCTGCAAAAGATGGAAAATGAGGCATTAGTTATTTCTAAATCATGCGCTTCTGACGTTGCGACTGCTAAAGCGAGCAAAGATGTAAATTTTTGCGTACTGTTTTGATCACTTTGCAGTCAACTCGTGATTCAAACAACATTATGTATAAAACGCTCCAGTAGTAGTTCCACCCATCTGAAGATAATGCGTGAGGGTGCTAACTTTTCAGTTGCTTTCCTCGGCGCGTTATTATTCGATTTCCTCGGCTCTACTGTGTAATGATGTATCTAAGATCAACAGTGTCATCATTCAGCGCTGAAGATCCTACAGAATCTGATTCACCAAAAGAGATGCCCCTGAGCAAATTGTCCATTTCTCAGGAATTTATTACACGATTCTCGTAATTTTATCAGTTTTACTTTTTGTCTCGCTGCATGACCTCACTCCACATTTGGCCATTTTGTCTCATCTTGAGTTCCCTACATTATTCATAGTATGTCAATAATACACTTCCGTGGTAGTATTCTGTATAAATTTGAATTTTCTTATTACAAATTTTTAAAAATATTTTGCACACTACTGAAATATGTCAATAAATGTTTTATGGACCACTCATAAAAGGGAAAACAATAGAAGTAAAACAAAAGGGGTGGATTGTAACGGAATTAAATCAGGCTATGGTAAGAGGATTATGTTGGAAAACATGACACGGAAAATAAATAGTGGATAGCAAAATAACTAATGAAGGTCGGAGTAAAGGGGATATAAAATGTAAACGGGCAAGAAAAGTATTCTGATGAACATAAAGTTGTTAACAACTGGTACAAGTATAAATGTTAGGAAAACTTTACTAATAGTGGAGTGTAGCATTATATGAATGTGAAACGTGGACAAAAGGACTAGAGACAAGAAGAGAGACACAGTTTTTGGGATGTGGTGTTACAGAAGAACGCCAAATATGAGATGGTTTGACTGAGTAACGAATGTAGAGGAACTGAATAGATCTGAAAGATTTAGCTTTATGGCACAAATGGACTAAAACGATGGATAAGTTAATAGTCATAGGCATATACGTAATTAATTTTCTAGTGGATGAAGGAATGGGACAAACAGTAGTGCGAGGGCAAAACTTGACCACAATAATCAGATTGAAGTAGATCTAGATTGCGGTAGCTACGCATAGGTGAACAGACATCCACAGGATAGACTGTGATTGAGAGTTGTATGAAAGAAATCCTCATACTGAAAGTCCCAGCAGTAACACAACTGTTCACGTGTGTTAAGCTCGTTAAGAAATCTAGTATCTGAAAAATAATATATAACCGTCTTGAGCTGCTAGTAAAATTCCTTATTTACACAACCTGTTTCCGTCGACAGACGTCATCGGGTTCATAAAAGTGACCACAGCTTCATATCAGGCCATACAAAAAGTAATTATCGTCAAATGTTTGGTTTTTATAGATTGGCGATTTAATTTACATTACGACATGACAACAGTATCTAAGTCATGATTTTATTGTATGACGGTAATGATTTTATATTTCGCCTAGCTTGAAGCTAATTGGAGTCGGTCAACCGAAACAGTTAAGTAAATGAAGAACTGTAGCAACATCATTTTTGAAGTGTGTACGAGCTGTGGGGCAATACTTCCTGAAAATATGGTATAATTTTCATTAGTGTAGTGCCAGAAAAAACCACTGACCAGTATTTCAGGGAATGATTGTAAGCACCAAAACTAGAAAAAAATGTCGTATAACCACGTGTCCCGCAAAGCATACGTTCTGACATATGACCACTTGTTCAGAGGAGGTGGTCAACAAGAGGTCAGTTCATCTCAGTGCGTGCCTCTGCGCTTCGGTGTAAAGACTCACGCACTCTTCGAAATCGCCCTTGTTGGTTCAGAATGTGCTGAGGTGCACGGAAGACAGGATTGCGTAGTGTCTGCACATCGTTTACTGGAGTGGCATAGACCACTTGCTTCATTTGTCCAAATTATAAGAAGTCTAGTGTATTTAGGTGCAGGGAAGTAGCAGGTGCGCCGGCCGGTGTGGCCGTGCGGTTCTAGGCGCTTAAGTCTGGAACCGCGTGACCGCTACGGTCGCAGGTTCGAATCCTGCCTCGGGCATGGATGTGTGTGATGTCCTTAGGTTAGTTAGGTTTAAGTAGTTCTAAGTTCTAGGGGACTGATGACCACAGATGTTAAGTCCCATAGTGCTCAGAGCCATTTGAACCATTTTTGAACGAGCAGGTAGACGTATGGGACCAGTCCACCGTTTTTCAAATGTGCTCGTCAGATGCCTACGCAGTGCAGAGAAAATGTGCTGGTACCCCATCATGCATGAACCACGTCTGCAGTCTTTCCTGACATGGCGCGTCCTCCAGCAACATAGGCAGTACGTTCTTCAGAAAGCAGTGTTAGTGAGCTCCGGTTAACACTGGAATGGTACCCTTCGTCGATGCGACGAACATGCAAGGATGTTTACTGTACTGAGCAGCAGTACCGCTGCCTAGCGTCATGCGCGCTCAGCTATGCTTCGAGTGATTAGTAGTCTACGCGACCTTGGCACGAACAGGCGGCGGCACGCAGCCCCTGGTGAGTTTCTTTCAATAGTTGAGATGTCAGTTCGTCGATACGACGAATGAGTAGCAGTAAGAGAAGAAACCATATTCGTCAGAGCGAATAATGTGTAGCATTACAGAATAAAATTCCTTCATTGGCATGACAAGGGGTAGCAGTAACAGCGCACATTTACTAGAAGTAGTGTAGTTCCATTAGTAAATTCGTTACATATTTTGGTAGTAATAACAACGCTCTTCATTTTGTCTGTAGAACATGACTTCGAGTAGAAGATGCTTGGATGATGACGAATTTAGAGCACTTTTAGAAGAAGATTTGGGCGACGTGCTGTCGTCGGAGGAAGAGGAGTTGTTGAACATGTCAGAAGAGGCCGACCCTAACTACGAGCCTTCTTGGAGTTCAGTCAGATGGAGATGAGACCAATCGTCGACCCATCGACGACGTGGAACAGGAAATTGCAAACCACACCATTGAAGCCTCAACCTCATCTTCTCCATCCATGCAGAAAAACAAACGAACAGGGCGTCAGAAGAGTGAAATTCTTAGTACCTGGAAAGGTGGTAGCTACAGCTGGAAGACACCTACCAAACAAACGGGAAAAACCCCGAAGAGGAATGTGATTCACTTCACCCCAGGCCCTGCAGGTCACGCGAAAAATGCACGAAGTCCACGTCAGTGCTTTCATTTATTGTTTACTTCAAATATGTTGGACGCAATAATTACTTACACCAACGATGAAATAAAAACACAACCATTTCTTGTGATGAGTGCTGCTAAAAAGAACAGTCACATGTCAGTTGACGTTCTGTTTGACACAACGAGGTCCGGAGAAAGATATCGAGCCGCAATGTCATCATCATGATTCAAGTTTCTCATAAATTGCTTGCGATTCGATGACAAAGAGACGAGAGCAGACAGGCGAAAGATAGACAGATTGGCCCTCTTGTCTGCCATATGGGACCCATTCCTTATAAATTGCAACTGCAAACCAAGCAGCTGGTTGGATTTCGAGGCCGTTGTCCTTTCAAAATGTACCTTCCATCGGAACCCAATACGTACGAGGTTAAAATTTTCATGATATGTGATCATTCAACAAGCTATATATTCAATGCTGAAATATACACTGACAAAACAACGCTCCCAAGAGAAATGTCCTTTAGCGAATTCATAACTACTAAACTTGTGGAGCCTCTGAGCAATTCTAACCGTAACTTGACGTGTGACAACTAGTTCAGTAGCATACCTCTTGCAAAGACCTTGCTCACCAGGCATGGAATAACTATGCTTAGCACAATAAAGAAAAATAAGCGAGAACTGGTTCAAATGGCTCTGAGCACTATGGGACTTAACATCTATGGTCATCAGTCCCCTAGAACTTAGAACTACTTAAACCTAACTAACCTAAGGACATCACACAACACCCAGTCATCACGAGGCAGAGAAAATCCCTGACCCCGCCGGGAATCGAAACCGGGAACCCGGGCGTGGGAAGCGAGAATGCTAGCGCACGACCACGAGCTGCGGACTAAGCGAGAACTACCGAAGGATTTTACAGATCCCAAGTTCATGAATCGGGGCCCTGGCTCAAGCTTCTTCTTGTTTTCCGAGGACATCACCGCTGTTTCGTTCAAACCAACCAGGAAAAATAAAATGGTTATTCTTATTTCTACGATGCATTATGACAACAGCGTAAATGAAGAAACTGGCAAACCACAAATTGTAAAAGGCGCAGTGGATACCTTGGACCAAGTGTGCAGTAATATGAATTGTGGTAGAAATACTAGACGTTGGCTCCTCTCCCTCTTCTTTAACATGGTGAACATAGCTATTCACAACTCCTATGTTATCTACGTTGCCAATCTTCAGAATAACCAAAGAGCACCTACAAAGTTTGCATTCCCCATGACAATGGCTGACGAATTGATGTCGCCTTGGATGCACATTGACTCACACAACCAGTCCCACAATTGCTCAACAGTACGATATGCAGATGCCTGAATGTGATGCATCCAGCTGATAATAGCCACCAACAACCTATCCAACAACCTAGTCGACTTCACGGCGATAGAAAAATATGTGCATACTGTTCTTACAAAAAACGAAGAGTGACAAAATCGATATGTGAAAAGTACAATAAAAATATTTGTGGGGATCATAAACACATGCTTAGTGGAGATTGTTTGGATTCTTTGTGAGCTCTGACATATATATGTGATATTTGTGTACTCGTAATTTACCGAGACTGATTGGTTGTAGTAGTATATAAAGTACACGTTCAAAAGCATTTATTCACTAGCCACTATTCACGAACATGCATGGTGAGGAGCCTCTGAAGAACAGGTGTTTCTTTTTGTTTCTAAATCTCTATATAGTAATGTGTTACTTTTATTCTTACATTATTACTGTGATTGTTACAGTGGAATCTATTGTAATGCTTATTGTTACACAGTTATATTGTTCTTTTCTTACAGATTTTCAAGTGAGTGTTGTCAAAAAGACAGATGGAATTTAATTGCCTGCTCTTACATTAATAAACATCAAACGAAACATACTTCTGAAATAGTTCTTTACCTATATCCCCATACTAGTCCTCGTTTGAACCCTACTTATTTTGAAATTTTGATATGTTATTGATTGTAAACGAGTATTACACACATTCCGAGGCTCAAATCTACATAAACTGCTGTTATTGTTGATTATACACATGAAAAGTGGTGGTGTTCGTCGAATCGACGAATGGGTGGCAGTGATCGTCAAAAATTCTTGGGTAGCATTCCAGGGTTAATCTCAATGGTAGCACGTGTGGCACTAGTAATCTGTCACTAAGAGCACCAATTCATGCATTGATTGAGAATCGTTCCTGATGCCGTGTTTCTTGAACCACATGGGGATTTTCATCAGCTCATACATGCTGAATATGGAGATTTACAATTCCATCTCTTTTAAACCCTGGACGCGCTGAACTTTGTACGGATACAACAACTGCTGATGAAGTACCGCCGAGACCAGAGGATGACTAATACATTCAGCGCCTGGTATACGTGGCACACTGTTTTCAGGATTGTCGTCCACTGCACCTAGAACACGCTCCTCCATTTCAAGCGTACGAACTGAACGAGGCCTTCCACTGTTTGCTATGTTGGGTGCTATGGAACCTGTTTCCCGAAGGCGCTGGAACAATTCGCTGAACAGCTTAAAAGATGGTACCCTGCGTGTTGAAAATCGTTCAGTGTACAGATTACAGGCTCTCAGATTAACTCCATCTACTAAACCGTAGCAGCACATAACGTCTGCCATTTCCCTTGTGGTATAAAAGACCTCCGTTGCTTGGTCGTGTCAGAGTATGCGCAAGAGAGGAAACATAATGACAGGTACTTCAAACGCGTCCGGTAAGAAGGCCAAAGATAACAGTACGCAGCCAGAGTTAGCAGAAATGTACCTACGCATAAACAGATGTAAGAAGGCTATAGTACAATCACACAATGTAAACGGGACAACTCACTGCAGGTCAATGAGCCAACTAATGTTTACATCGATACTGCGGTACAATACCTCAGGACACTGTTGACAGTGGTAAGCCGCAGAGCGCCAATACAACAATGGAGTTCATATCCAGAACCACATGTTCATGATGCATTCCTATCTCGCCGTATTCCATGCGAGGAGTTGTAACTAACGGCAATCATCGGTGGTCGTCTGTAGTAGGACAAGTAATGCATTGCCATGGATGACTTCATCCCTTCATATATCATATGTCAGAACATACGCTTTTTAGGATCCATGGACATAAAATATTTCTGTCTCGTTTTGATGTATACTATCACCCCTCGAAGTATCGGATACCTCTTTTTAACACCATGTATACCGATTGAGCACAAGTCGTGAGAAGGCCCTGAAAAACGAGTAGGTTGTCTACTTTGACTCCATACACTACTGTTAGGAAAGGGTTCCTACACTTCACACTCGTGTTGTGGCGATCTCATTCATAACATGCCATCGATCGCAGTCTGCAGCTCTGCAGAAAGCGTCATAATCATCATACCATCACCATCACTTTCAGGCATGAAGTCTGTTCCGTCTTAGTGGTCGAACATTTTTCATGCCAGCTCTTCTTGGGTGTTGCTACACTTGTTTTTCCATGTGATACATACACTGAAGAGCCAAATAAACTAGCACACCTGCGTAATATCGCATACGGACCCCGCGAGCACGCAGAAGTGCCTCAGCATGACGTGGTATGGACTCGACTAATGTCTGAAGTACTGCTGGAGGGAACTGACGCCATGACTTCTGCAGGGCTGTACATAAATCCCTAAGAGTACGAGCTCTTGCAGATCTCTTCTGAACAGCACGTTGCAAGACATCCCAGATATGCTCAATAATGTTCATGTCTGCGGAGTTTGGTGGCCAGTAGAAATGTTTGCACTCAGAAGATTGTTTCTGGAGCCACTCTGTAGCAATTCTGGACGTGTTGGATGTCGCATTGTCCTGCTGGAACTGCCCAAGTCCGTCGGAATGAACAACGGACATGAATGGATGCAGGTGATTAAACAGGATGCTTACGTACGTGTCACCAATCAAAGGCGTATCTAGACGTATCGGGGATCCCATATCACTCCAACTTCACACGCCACACACCATTACAGAGCGTCCACCAGCTTGAACAGTACCCTGCAGATATGCAGGGTCCATGGATTCATGAGATTTTTTCCATACCCGCAATCGTCCATCCGCTCGATACAATTTGAAACGAGACTCGTCCGACCAGGCAACATGTTTCCAATCATCAACTGTCCGATGTCGGTGTTGACGGGCCCAGGCGAGGCGTAAAGCTCTGTGTAGTGCAGTCATCAAGGGAACACAAGTGGGCCTTGGGCTCCGAAAGCCCATGTCGATGATGTTTCGTTGAGTCGTTCGCATGCTGACACTTGTTGATGGCCCTGCACTGAAATCTGCAGCAATTTGCGCTAGGGTTGCACTCCTGACGTTGGTCCCGTTCTTGCAGGATTTTTTTCCAGCCGCAGTGACGTCTGAGATTTGATGTTTTACCGGATTCATGATATTCGCGGTACACTCGTAAAATGGTCGTACGGAAAAATCCCATGTCGTTGCTACTTCGGGGATGCTGTGTCCCATCGCTCGTGTGCCGACTATGACACCATGTTCAGACTACCTAATTACCTGCCATTGTAGCAGCAGTAACTGATCTAACAACTGCGGCAGACGGCTGTCTTATACACGCGTTGTCAGTGCCGTATTTTGCTTGTTCACATATCTCTGTATTTGAATACGCATGCTTATAGCAGTTTCTTTGGTGCTTCAGTGTATTTCATGACCTGTAGTGGTAATTGTTGTCTGCATATTCATCTATTGGATCGTTTATCAATGGTTCTTTTAACTAGTTTTTAATACCTACATTTTTAAATTATCTACTCTTGTACGTACTTTAAGAAATTTTAGGGACCTCATTTAGGCTGCTTCACCCTTATTTCTCTGCTGTTCGGGAAGGGACCAAGTCTCACTGACACAGAGAAGTAGCATACAACTGCTGTGGCACATGGCTGCTCCAAGGATATTCAGGACACAGTTTTCCGATTAACGATCCGAAAGCATGTTGCTGACCTCACAGTCGACCTGTATTTCGAGCCACCAGAAGGAGGATCGAGCCAGAGACGGTGGCCACGCCGCGGGCCAATGCTGGATAGCGACAACCTGCAACTGCCCTAGCTCGCAGGGTCAAAAAAGCGTGTTCAGCAAGCGTCTGCCTTGATGCAGCGACTTCAGCTCCGACGGACGCCTGTAGACCTCGCCAAAACATCAACCCATAAGGCCTAGAGTTCAGAACCATCCTGACGACGAGAAGTATTCCTCTTCCGCCCCTTCGTGCCTTCGTGAAGGTTGTCACATTACAGGCCTCTATAGATTTATAAAATTTGTTCTATGTTTCTTTCATCACTCAGTTTCTTAAACTTCTTGAGAAAATCACATTTCGTTTAAGGAGATGGTGACTGACGTTTGATAATTTTTGTGATTTGTTGACGCAACAGTTTTTCTATGAAAAGTAACTGGATTCAGCCCCATTGACCTTCAGCAGATGCTAGAGAAATTAATAAAAAGCTTATATTCACACTTTAAAGTAGCTAAAAGGATTGGAACTAGGTCTGCTTGTGAGCTATTAAAAGTGCCTACTTGTGATCTAAGGAAAATGTTACTATAACGTATGTGGATCGTACCCAAGAACGGCATTTAGTGAAAAAAATATTCATGTATTGTCAAACTGACCGTATTACCAACAATACAGATACAACAAAGCGTACCCTTCTTTCCTTAATCTTCTCACTGTATGTGCATGTCATCGATAAGAGTTAATTTGTTTCATGTTCTGTCAATCATTTTGCCCGAAAAGTCTTAATGGTCTGGAACGGGTCATTTCACATTGCAAATTAATTTGTAAATATGTCAACGAGCAGTAAACTGACAAGTTTTTTTTAATATGAAATGTGAGTTGCTAATTCCTACTTATCACCTTTTACACATCACAATAATAAAATTCGTCTGTGGAACAGAACGAGTTGTCAAGGAGAAACTTGTCCAGTACGTTTTCAATTGTTACTTTTTGTCTCTCAGACGTTTCACATCAGCTGGTAAGCGATCAAAATTTTAGTTGCAGCATTGTGCACCCCTTTCTCTGAAAAAAACAACCTTCATGCGGAGTAATGAATCTCATTTTCTCTTTTGTTATTTTAATTACGAGTTTGTACATCATTGTTCCTTTTGAACTTACAATAAACTTCGTGACGGAATAAATATACTGTGAACCAGTAATCAGAATGGCCAACTCTTTAAACAGATGTCTAAAAGATGACCGTAGGTGTGCACCACTATTACTCTTACAATACAGTTTTGAGAAATGAAGACTTTTTCTTAAACAAGAGTCGCCCCAGAAAATTGTTCCATACGACGTTATTGAATGAAAATATGCGAAACATGTCAATTTAATGACTTGTCTCTAACCAAGATTTGCAATGATTTGAAGTGCATATACGGATGAACTAAATTGTTTTAGGAGTTCCAAAATGTAAGTTTTCCAGCTTAAATTCTCATGACTATGGACACCTAAGAATTCTGAAGTTTCTACCCTATTTATTATTTCCTCACGATGCGTTGCACTTACCATTGGTGTATTGACCCTAGATGTGCAGAACTGAAAATGTTGCGTTTTTTTTGTAACTGAAGATGAGAGCATCTGTAGAAAATAAGTCAGAGATATTTTTAAGAATATTGTTTACCTGTGCTTCTGTTTCTGTATGTGCTTGCAGAGAGTATAATACTAGAGTCATCTGCAGAAAGAATTGCTTGTGCTTATTGCACAGTATATTAGACGGAAAGTCACTTGCATTTGTGAGGAACCATATTGGACCTAAGACTGATGATTAGAGAAATGTCGGCGGGCTACACTGGTTGAATTAATAAGTAGAGCTTTTGCATTCTTTTGGTTAGATACGACGTTATCCATTGGTTAGCCATACCAATAATCCCATAAAACTTTAATTTATCTGGGACTATATTATGGTTCTCATAGACGATCTTTATTATTGCTCCTTTGTTTCTTTTATGACAAGTAATTACTGTATTTTAAATATGGTTTTTCTGATTTAACGGCCTGAATTCTAGTTTTAGGTTTTACATGTAACTGATCGAAACAATGTTGTAAAATGGTCATATTTTATGGTTTGCATATGATGCGCGGATCTAGTGCTAAGAGTAAGGAGAGAAAGGTTCACTTTGTTGTATTTATATAATCCCAGATTTTTCGCAAAAAGGACAGTCTGAGAACGGATGAAAATTTTTTCAGAAAATGCTGTTCTTAGATATGATCAGCGCATATTTTAATAACACTGTACTTAGCTGCCAAACAGACCACTCTTAATAGTACCTTTCGTAGCTCGCCAGAAGACTTAGTTCAGATGTTTTTACTTGTTTTAAGGTCGCAGATGTTGCTAAAAGTGGCTATGATTGTTTCATAAAAAAGTAACTCTCTCAACAAGTAAACAAAAATTATTTTAAAGATCTGTTTCCAGTCTCGCAGGTACTACGGAATTTTACAAGTATTTTTATCTGCATCTTTATCTTCTACATAACTTTTTGATTTCAAAGGTAATCTTGTGCGTTCTGTTTCTTGTCATAAATGATAATTTTTCACGTTATATTTCCGAACCCCGCAAATTTCATTACTTTTGTCTTATCACTTTTGGTGCGGTAAGCTTAGCTTGTGGACAGCGCTTTTCAGTCTTGTCTTCATCAACTGGTCATCAGCGAATAAACAACTGAAGCCCATTCGTCAAGACTTGCGGTCATCCTGTGTAGCGATTTACGAGTCTGGAAACACTATCTCTGCATTAAGAATAATATACACGATGTTTACCTTGGAAACCTGAGCTTTTGTGTAATGTCCTACATGCTTTAACCCACGCGTTCTGCTTGTGTATTTGCCCGGTACATTCAAACGTCGTGTACGGCACATCTTCAAATTGGACAAACCTTCCCGTGACTTAAAGCCTCTCACTTTATTTGCGCCGCTGGACTTGGACCACTCGACAGTGGGCGAATTCGGTTCAAAACTCGGACAGAATTAAAAAAAAAGGGGCGAATCCCGAATTTAGTCCAGCGAAATCTTGTGTAGATTGAACTGGTGCATTCTTGTTCAATGCTGTGATGTCATTCCAGTCTCGAGTCGCTATGGTCGTGACGTCACAGTTGACGGTCAATAGTGAATCGGCCAACGATATATTTTTTGGATGTTGTTTGCTTGGTTTGTTTAATACAGGGCGACCACTAATAAAACCGCAAACTACAGGGATGGATTCCTGACTGAAATGGAGGGAAAAAAGGCCGATGAACATGTGTCCGGATACTGATGGAGTGCGTGCAACAATAAAAAATCGTGCTGAGAGACAACAGAGCTGCATCGCATCCACTTCAAAACAGTTGTTCGAAGTGACATCCATAGGTGACAGGTATAGTGGCGGCTGTCATGCAGGATACACTGAAAGGTGGCTACACTGAGCCACAGCGCCAGAGATTGCGCCAAAGAGTATTATTCAGCCGCCTCCACTGGCAGTGCTTGTCGAGAACTCGTAGTAGTGAGTGCTTGCTGAGATGTCGTAGTGAAAAGTTCTTGTCGAGAAGTCGTAGTGGAGAGTGCTTGTTCCATGTTTTATGCAGTTGTTTGATGGGATAGACAGCAGATGTTGTTCTAATGGAGATGTTGTAATGATCAGAGTGCTTTTCGTCAATATATATGAAGGTAAAATATTCCCTGTTTTTTTTTCATTATTTCAGTGTCTTAAATAATGCGTCATTACAGGTTCAGTCAACAAAGCATCTGGCTCGTGTTCTTGTATTAGAATGTAATTCTGGTTTCCTTACGCAATTATAGTATTTATACATATTTTTTATTTACTTCAGTATAAATGATATTTAAAATTTCTTGTCTTATTGAAGAAGAACCGTGCCAGATGTGTACGTTGAATCACACTTCCACACACAGAACAGTTACACTTGTGCTTTTTGACAGTTATTACACTGCATTCTTCGTGAGCAATTGAAATAGCAAGTGACACTTGACACAAAAAATACTCCACATGTTTGCTTCTGCCATGATTCTTGAAGTGGTGTACACACTGTGAAATATCACTAATATTCACACTTCGTAATCGTACTTACTTACTGAGAGTTATTCAAACTAAAGGCTGTTAGAAGTCATGTATGCATTTCTTTTGTTTAATGATGGACAAGGTAACCAAAATTCATAATGAGTAGAAGATTTGGCTCAGGTGGACTACACAGAGGTTGTGTGTGAACATTGTGTCTTCGGATTGTATGGGATGATGAACTGAGGTTTGCACTAGGATTTTATCTGTACTTGTTCGAGGAGACTGACTAGAAGAAAGAGTTGTTATGGAAGTGAAATGATATTGGTGCTAAGGTTTATATGTATCGACGTATTGAAGAGGTATTATTGAGGTATTGAGATTATGTGAAGTTGATGATTATTGGAGTTTTGGTGGACAAGAGGTAAGGTAAATGATATTGATAATAAGGTTTATATGTATCGACGTAAGAGGTATTATTGAAGTATTGAGATTATGTAATGCTGATGATTATTGGAGTTTGGTGGATAAGAGGTAAAGTAAGTGAGGAGCATATTTTTTTTGTTGGTTTATATGGAACAAGGAGGATGAAGATGGCAGACTGGAACACTAAAGTGGAAGGACGATTGTCTACACACACTTTGTTAAATCTATAAGCAGTACATACTTTTTTTTGGAGAGAGGAAGTAATTGCATATCTTGGCTCACTGACAGTTGTTCAGCAACCGTACATTTTGATTTGGCTTGGCAAACAGTGGTCTTGACATGATGACTATGAAGTTGACTAATTATTATTGACTGTCATACACTATGCCACTACTACTTGATACACATGATGAACATCAAATTTTGACAGAATTGCATTTACACAGTTAACACTATTTAATTACACAGTAGTACTTAATGTGGATGAAAGATGAGTGAGTGTGTTTTGTGTGTTTTCCCTTCCTAATCCCAGAAAAGTGGTACCGACTTACCTCCTAAATATTATCTTACTTGTTTGTTGTGGCTTGCACTGACACCCATAAATATTATAGGTTTACTGATATTTGTGTATTTGTAATAGTTAATATGACAATTATCTGATATGATTTGTGTGTTTGTTATAATTTGTATGTTTAGTGTAAGAGCATTGAGAATAATTTTGTAAAAGCAATTGTGTGTGCATTCAAACTATTGTTCATACCTGAACTGTCTGATTAATGATGGTGAATATTATGGACTGTTACCTGCACTTTTTCAACATAATGCGTGCCACTTAGAAATGTTTAATTTCTGCTGATGAACTGTGTGATCAGTGATAGTGAATATTATGGACTGTTACTTGTACTTTTTCTACATGATTGGTGCCACAAGGACATGTTTAATTTCTGCTTATAAACTGTGATGAACAGTGTGATTAGTGATAGTGAATATTATGGACTGCTGTCTGGCCCTGCTCATCATTGCTAGGTGCCACTGATTAACTGCTTCTACTGACATAATGTCACTTGTTGGTGTCTGCACCTGTTCAACATTGCTGGGTGCCACTAATGGAACTGCTTCTACTGAAATGATGTCACTTGTTGCTGTCTGCACCTGCTCAACATTGCTGGGTGCCACAGATGGAACTGCTTCTACTGAAATAATGTCACTTGTTGGTGTCTACACCTGTTCAACAATGCTGGGTGCCACTGGTGGAACTGCTTCTACTGAAATGAAGTCACTTATTGGTGTCTGCACCTACTTAACATTACAGGGTGCCACTGATGGACTGCTTCTACTGAAAAGATGTCACCTGTTGGTGTCTGTACTTGCTCAACATTGCTGAGTGCCACTAATGGAACTGCTTCTGCTAAATGATGTCACTTGTTGGTATTTGCACCTGTTGACCATTGCTGGGTGCTACTGCTGGAACTATCAACTACTTGTTTTTTTTTTAATCATTGAAAGCATTTTATGTGAACATTTGTATAAACTGATTTTCTGTGTATTGTGTAAACTATTATGTAATGTCACATGTATGATCGAATTTGTATTGCTTACTGTATTTCATATATTAGATTATTGAAAGGTCAGTGCAAAGCCAAAATTTTATCTAATTATGTGATATTTACGTATTAATATTATCTTTTATTTTTGTCTGTATTTTTGTGGGCGAATTTGGTGGTATTTTCACCACCAATGCTGGCAAAAATACCATCAAATTCTGGGCCGTGGAGGAAGGGCATATGAAAGGTGGCTACACTGAGCCACAGCGCCAGAGATTGCGCCAAAGAGTATTATTCAGCCGCCTCCACTGGCAGTGCTTGTCGAGAACTCATAGTAGTGAGTGCTTGCTGAGATGTCGTAGTGAAAAGTTCTTGTCGAGAAGTCGTAGTGGAGAGTGCTTGTTCCATGTTTTATGCAGTTGTTTGATGGGATAGACAGCAGATGTTGTTCTAATGGAGATATTGTAATGATCAGAGTGCTTTTCGTCAATATATATGAAGGTAAAATATTCCCTGTTTTTTTCATTATTTCAGTGTCTTAAATAATGCGTCATTACAGGTTCAGTCAACAAAGCATCTGGCTCGTGTTCTTGTATTAGAGTGTAATTCTGGTTTCCTTGCGCAATTATAGTATTTATATTTTTTTAATTACTTCAGTATAAATGATATTTAAAATTTCTTGTCTTATTGAAGAAGAACCTTGCCAGATGTGTACGTTGAATCACACATCCACACACAGAACAGTTACACTTGTGCTTTGTTGTTGCGTTGGTTTTATAGCTGCTGGGGACTTAATTAATTAATTGTGTTAACGGAAAATTTCATTCCATTCTTTGTTGTTATTCTATGCAGTCAGATTGCGTACTAAAACTAGTCAGGGCCAACCGTTTACGAGACCTCGTAATCGGACATACAGCTACTAAAAATTTAAAAAGAATTTGCATTCATAATACATAATTAAGCCCCCATGCAACACATAAGTACTTTGGCTTACACCATGTTGGCGAGCCACTTGGTTGGAGTTGGTACTAGGTTCGTCTCAGTATCTTGTAGAAACCGGTCCTCCAAATCTAGTATACACACAGTCCGTTGCCTTGCTGTTCGTTCGTCTGTCTGAAAGGACCTATATCACACAGACGCCAAAAAAGGGCCTGGAATGTTGTGTGATGTGGTTGGTG